>NW_026571095.1:2477862-3055362 GCF_026225935.1 Boleophthalmus pectinirostris
TCCAAGAAATCAGTCAGATTTCAGAACTATTGTGTAATGGATGTTCCAAAACCCAAATTGTGCTTGTTTATGTGCAGAAGATACAATGTGAAAAGAGTTATTTTGCATGAGATGGGCCCTTTAATATAAATTTTATGATGATGATTATTTATATTTTGATTTGTTTGCATTGTGTTTTTAACGTGTTTCTTATTCTGTAAAGCACTTTGAATAACTCTGTATGAATTGTGATGCACAGATAAACCTGCCTTGCCAAGAAATCAGTAACAAAAAACAACTGACACAATCATTCACACCAAGTTCAAGCCCCAGCATGAGCCCAAAAAATAGATTCATTCAGTCTTCAGCTTTAAACTGTTAACAATTAGTTTTGTCCTGTCCGAAAAGAAAACAAAAACTATTCTTGTAATTTACTTTGGGAAACTAAATACTGTTTAAATAAAAATTCTGTATTATCGACTCTAATACAGTTACTTTGTATTGAACAGAAAGATGAAAAATTGTTGGAAATTGTAAAATGTTATGAATGCAGCAATGCCTAAATAATGAGACCTTTTTTTTATTTTTTTTTTTATGAAACTCCAACCTGGAATATTCTGGGAATCTCGTCCGTTTCCGCTCGGTACACGTCTCCTTGTGTCACGGGTCTGACATGGAACAATTTACTGCAAAACAAAGAATTATTTTAAACTACATCTTATAAAAAAAAGCATCTTAATAAGTGCATAATGTAAAGTTTGTAGTACTTACTCTATATCTAGTACCATGGAGGGATTGGACTGCTCCTTGTCCTGCTCGTCATTATAGAACAGGATTTTCTTGCTGCTTACTACCACATACTGAAGACAGAAGAGATCAAAGTTATATTGATGTTTGAGAGAAATGAGAGGAAATCTGAAACGACCAAAACCCCACCTGTTTCTTCCAGCCGTAGCGTTTGATATTAGCGCGGTTAGGAATGGACAGCCAACCCTCCAGTCTGGATTCTGTAAAGCAGTCACACAAAGAGGTTAGCCCGGCATACGGTGCAGACAAGGCAGAAAATGGGTCGGGAAATAAGGGCCATGCAAGTCCAAAATCAAAGTCAAGAAACATTTTAAGCTGTTAAAAAAAAAGCATTAGGTAAAATCAAAGGTAATCCTGACACTAACACTGAGAGAAGTATCAAAACTCAGATACTAATTGATACTAAATCTATAACTGTATAACTATAACAGTGACTCTTTGTCCACACTTGTAAGCAGTGATGCCACTAACATGCTACTTAGTAATGCTTTACTGTAGTCCGACTACTTTTTTTAAAAGGTTACACCTTTTGCAGATGAAAATACAAACATTATTTTGATTTTATTTCAGCTGAGGATGGCAACATAAAGGTTCGTTGTAGACTCTGTGCTGGCGACTAAGTTACTTTTTAAAGAAGTAATCAGTAGTCAGTTTACCATTTCAAAGTAACTATGGCAACGCTGCTTGTAAATAGTTCATATAGTTTAATGTAAAATGTCTGTAAAATTCAAAAGAAAGCTCATTGTGGT
Organism: Boleophthalmus pectinirostris; assembly: GCF_026225935.1. Lineage (NCBI taxonomy): Eukaryota > Metazoa > Chordata > Actinopteri > Gobiiformes > Gobiidae > Boleophthalmus > Boleophthalmus pectinirostris. Next base: position 2,479,398 of record NW_026571095.1, read on the forward strand.
AGAATAGAAGAGGGCGGTGGGATTAAATACATTTTCTACTTCCTGCTGCTTTTTGGGCCAATTTTTTATTATATTTTTTATTTTTTTGTTGTTATTTCTGCTATGATTTCATTAATGTTATATGTCCTATTGTAAAAGAATATACATTTCTTACTTGCCCAAAATAAAAACATAAATCAATCAATCTAATCTCAAAATTTTGCAGTGGTCCAAAATGATTCCTCAATTATCCTATGCATTTCAGAGCATCTTAAAACTCCGCTCTGGTCTGAGAATAATTGTGTCAGTAAAGCTAACAGCAACAACTAGCAGGTTACCACACTTTCTGAACAAACAATAAAAGCATTAATAAATGGATGCAGACAGCGCACAGTGGACATATTTTAACCTCAAGAGCTGCTTATTCAAGTGTTTCAGCCTCTGGTTAGATGGTGCCATTTTGAGGACCATTCAAAAAGATATAATATTTTGTTTTGGACTGTTAATTGTTGTGGTAATGGTCCTAATACTTTAAAGGGACAGTTCAGAATTTTGGACATAGGGCCTCATTTCCTAGTGAGTCAGAGTGTTGGAGACGTGTGGAGACACTTTTTGAAATCTTCCATCCAGTCCTTGTATTTGCAGAGGTCACTGGTGCTAGACTAGTGCATGTCAATGGCCATAGTTCTCCTGCCACTAAAAACAGTCTTACCCAGACTGTTGATATGAATGTCTGTGTTGACAGAATAATTTTAGAAGTAAAACCAACCTTGCATTTGAAGTAGGGATGGGCATGATTAGTCGACTAATCGATAATTGATCATTAAGAATTTCGTTGATTACGTTAATTTCTAATTGACAAACCGAATGTAGGTTTCTGTGCGTAGATATGAAGCTGCGTCTGACACAAACACTGGAGTGGAATGTAAACACAGCAGCCCGGTTACTGCAACATAAAGAGCTGCGCAAAACCTGCACACGTACGATCTTTGAAAACATCGTGACAGAGACAGAACAGACTCACCTTGAGCATCAACATCCCTCTGTCACAGAAAGAACACCTATATTCCACTGAGTCATAACATTTAGTCTAACAGAAGTTGACCGCATCAGTGCACAAGAGTGTTTTTTTTTTTTTCTCCGCTTAGTTTATGCAAATTAGCCATGTAGTTTCAAGTTTCATTTCTGTGAGAGTTGCGCAAAGCTGCATTAAACACATTATAATGTCAAACGGGCTGATGTGGCTCTAGAGTGGTTCTGGTTTATATGTCGTCAAGTTGAGTTTATTTATGCAGATTAGAAACAGCAATAATAATATGATACTTATTATATAAAAACGTTAATGATTAATCAAAAAGTGAAAATTTAATTCTTTTGATGACCGATCGATTAATCCCTAATTTCAGGAATTTATGCCTGGGCAGCAGCAGCGAGTTGTACTTCTTGATAGAAAGTTTGGCAGCGGCGGACTGATAAATGAGAAAATAGTCCCTTAACATGTGAAGATTCATGCAATACAAGGTTAGTTTTATTTCAAACATTATTCTATCAACACAGACATTCACATGGACAGTCTGGTGTAATAATAGATTTTCTTCGGGTGTTTTGTGGAGTGGGTAAGACTGTTTTTAGTGGCAGGAGAACTATGACCATTGACATGCACTAGCCTAGCACCAGCGACCTCTGCAAATACAAGGACTGGATGGAATATTTCAAAAAGTGTCTCCACACGTCTCCAACACTCTGACTCACTAGGAAATGAGGCTCTATGTCCAAAATTCCAAACTGCCCCTTTAACTGTAAAAGAACTGCCTACGAAATAAATTCTACGAAAAACAGATGCATGTTAGAAATATTGAAATCCAGAAAGTGCATGCGTTTTGAACACAACTAAAAGGGTAAACAAAGAATTTCGAGGGTTTGAATCTTATGCAAGCATTACTTTAGGGTGATCATGCCGCTGTAAAGAGCGTGTCAGTGTTTCAAATCGTGCTTAGAAGACCTAACGTAGCAAAAATGTGTTTAAAAATTGTGTATTAATTCATTTTCAAATCTTAAGCGTAATATGGAATTGACATCTTCAAACGTTGTAAACAAATAATGGGCTACTAAAATGAAATAAATCTGTTTAGGATCAAGGTACCAGGCACACTACAGCTGCAGACCAGAGCAGGCAAAGAGAGGGTACGACCAATGTTACTCACTGAGGGAAAAGTAAAGGAGTTACAGAGAGAAGGAGACCGACTTGACATGAGGAAGATGAGACAGTGATTTAACCAGAATGGAGCTGGGAAAGAGATGGTTAGTTCATGTGAAGGAGAAAACGTGACAAACTAGATAACATAAGATACAGTGTTTAATGAGCTGTTGTCTAATACTTCTACAAAAAGTGTGTTGATGTAAGTAAGTGGAAGCTATTGCAATGATGTAGCTAATAATATTTTGGCTCTGTTCTTGTACTTTCCTTCAATGCTTTGGAAAAAGTTCATTCTAACATTTCCCCACTGGTAAAAATAAAGCCATTTTATCATGGAAATAGTTTCATAGAACCAAATTTACAAAAAAAAAGTCTATAAATTGTAATTATATACACTGACAATAGTTCAGTTTCATTTGAATAGTGTGTATAGGGACTAAATTATAACCAAATGCATACACTATTCTCAGAAAGCAACATGGAATGAAAATGTGTCATGTTCAAAATAAAGTTGAAATGTAAATAACCAGAAATGACCAAAAATTGTAAAAGTCATAATGAAGGACAAATGTGTATGTATGTGACCAGAGAAGACAACTACATGTATGACAAACAAGTTCACTGACTTCTTATGTAAATACCGTATTTTCCGGACCATAGAGCACACCTGAATATAAGCCGCATCAACTAAATTTTAACTAAATGTTTAAATTGTACAAAAAGGCTGCAGCTGAATATAAGTCGTAGGTGTCCACGTCTTCAAGAACGTTTTCAAGTTCGTGCCGCCTGTTTTTATCGCCTCTGAAAGCTTTTAACATCTTCTGCATTGAGTCACCATCGACTCACTGATGTCGAGCTCACGTGCAGCAGCTCTGTTTCCTTCTTCGACAGCCACATCAAATAACTTTAAACTTAAAAGCTGCATCATCTGTGTTTCATCATCTGCATTTCTTCGTGTGTTTTCCATGAGGAGGGTGTGTGTATGAAGCGCAAAATAACAGTTCAAAACATAATCAAACAAGCACCTTCCTCGGCGCATCACCCCGTCTCTCCCCGCGCTCTACTGCGCATGTCTCCTGCGGAAAGAGTCTCTGTTCTGTCTGTATCATGTCAGTGTCTTGGAGGATTTCAGCAGATTTCAGACTCTCTCGGGGGCGGGGCTAGTTCTGTCAATCAGGTATGAGTGGATGTTCGGCTACTGAAGTTTGAGATGTTTCTTCTCCTCATTTACACACACAGGTAAGACGTATCCCCCTCACTAATGTTCATTTAGTATCATAACTTCTTTTCTCACACGGCGATAAACTATTTGAGTGCGCTGACAACACTACTGTAGCACAGACAGCGATGTTTTCTGCACTTAGGCTGCACTTAACCGCTGTGTTGCCAAACCATAAACTGCATATATGAATGGACAATGTGCCAAACAAAGAATCTGTCCATACATTCGCCGCATCGTTTTATTAGCTGCAGGGTTCAAAGTGTGAGAAAAAATTAGCGGCTTATAGTACGGAAATTACAGTAGTATAGGAAAGTATTGAATAATATTGGACAGTGTTGTATAGAAGTGTGTACCTGCGATGTTGCTGTTTGTAGTATTGTGTAGGAGTGTGTACCTGCGATGTTGTTGTTTGTAGTATTGTGTAGGAGTGTGTACCTGCGATGTTGTTGTTTGTAGTATTGTGTAGGAGTGTGTACCTGCGATGTTGTTGTTTGTAGTATTGTATAGGAGTGTGTACCTGCGATGTTGTTGTTTGTAGTATTGTATAGGAGTGTGTACCTGCGATGTTGTTGTTTGTAGTATTGTATAGGAGTGTGTACCTGCGATGTTGTTGTTTGTAGTATTGTATAGGAGTGTGTACCTGCGATGTTGTTGTTTGTAGTATTGTATAGGAGTGTGTACCTGCGATGTTGTTGTTTGTAGTATTGTATAGGAGTGTGTACCTGCGATGTTGTTGTTTGTAGTATTGTATAGGAGTGTGTACCTGCGATGTTGTTGTTTGTAGTATTGTATAGGAGTGTGTACCTGCGATGTTGTTGTTTGTAGTATTGTATAGGAGTGTTGTACCTGCGATGTTGTTGTTTGTAGTATTGTATAGGAGTGTGTACCTGCGATGTTGTTGTTTGTAGTATTGTATAGGAGTGTGTACCTGCGATGTTGTTGTTTGTAGTATTGTATAGGAGTTTGTACCTGCGATGTTGTTGTTTGTAGTATGTATAGGAGTGTGTACCTGCGATGTTGTTGTTTGTAGTATTGTATAGGAGTGTGTACCTGCGATGTTGTTGTTTGTAGTATTGTATAGGAGTGTGTACCTGCGATGTTGTTGTTTGTAGTATTGTATAGGAGTGTGTACCTGCGATGTTGTTGTTTGTAGTATTGTATAGGAGTGTGTACCTGCGATGTTGTTGTTTGTAGTATTGTATAGGAGTGTGTACCTGCGATGTTGTTGTTTGTAGTATTGTATAGGAGTGTGTACCTGCGATGTTGCTGTCCGTCTCGTCGGCCTGCAGACTGGTCACACTGGAGTTGTCCATTCTCTGCTGGAGGTCGTTGAGTTTCTCTCGAAGCTGCTCGATGTCGCTCTCTTTACTGTCCAACTGCATCTGCAGCTCGTTACGGTACGTGCACTCCTCTGCCAGTTGCTACGACACAAACAGAATCATTTCGATGAGATATGAAATCATGATTGATGGTTTATAGCTTATTCAAATGTACATTTTTTTAAAAGTTTTGCAGCCTTATAGTTTCTAATATTAATTAAATGATTTGACTTATGTGTTTATTGCTTTACCCTATGTCATTATTGTTGACTTATATTGATATGTCAAAGTCTATCTTTTAGTGCTGTATGTTGTTATATGTTTTACCCATTAATCTACTTTTATGTGGCTTCTTAACTTTCAACCTTTTTTATACAAGGTAAATTTTGTCTTTTTGCATACATTTTATTCATCTTTGTATTTCATTATTTTTATTCTCCTGCTTTTTTCTCCTCTTTCCTGCAGAAAGTAAAGGTTTGTATCTTATTATATACTGGTAAACAAACAATATGTGTCGCAAAGTTGTAGGTCTGCTTGAACTGTAAGTAGTAGCCTAAAAAAACAAATCATTTTGGATTTAAAACATACCCAAAACAAGACAATACACATATTTTAAATCAATGAATCAATCACTAAATAAATAAAAAAATGTATAAAAATACGCTTTTGCATTTCTATCCCATGGTCCATTCAAATAAGTGATGCTCTCTACACACAAACAGAACATGCATATATACACAGTAAAGAGACGGTGTAGTAGAGAACTCACAGGCCTGCATCTCACTCAGCTCCTTCTGGTATTTGATGGCCATGTGGTTGAACTTCTCCTTCTCCTGGTTGAGCTCCAGCTGCAGTTTCCTGTTCTCTTTCTCTTTCTTCCTCAGGTCGGCCGTGCTGCCCTTCTTCTTCTGGTCCAGCTTCATGTCTTTACGGTTCATGATCTCGGCCAGTTTGTTCACTGCCTAGAATGCCACGGAACATTTTAACTTGGGAAATACAGAGTTTTGTATGTTATGATGTAGGGATGATTAGTACGTGCTTTACCTGTGTCTTGAGTGTGCGCTCAGTGTTGAGAACTTTCTCGTAGTTAGCTCGGATTGTGTTTGCGATTTCTTCCTTCTGTGCTGTGTAGTCTGAGAAGACAAAGAAAAACATTAGAGTCCTTAGAAAAACACCACAAATCAAACTTGAGTCAGTCCTTTGGATGTCTGCAATATACACAAGGGCTTCAACTATTTAGTGCACTGACCGGCTGTGGAAGTATTCTCAGCTTGACTATAATCATTTTTTGCTGGACTATAACATTATTATTGCATACATACAACATAATGCATAACTAAATGCATTAATTCATTTTCTATTTATTATTTGCTATAATAAAAATGTTACAAAATGGAAGTAGAAAACTAATAAAAATATTTCTGACAGTAATCAATAGGGCTGTGTTGCATCATGATCCTAATAATAAAACAAGAGAGGATATGTTGTGATTTATAAGTAATTACTTCTAATATTATGTTCAAGTGTACCTTCACAAGAACAAAATACATTGCATTTCATACAATTTAAGTTAAAAATTATGAGATCAGTAAAAATGACAAATACATCTCGATATAAAATTAACGTGATGAAGTATTGCGACATACAGTGGGTACGGAAAGTATACAGACCCCTTACATTTTTCACTCTTTGTTATATTGCAGCCATTTGCTAAAATCATTTAAGTTTATTTTTTCCTCATTAATGTACACAAACCACATATTGACAGAGAAACACTAAATTATTGACAAAAATATCACATGGTCATAATGTTCACCATCCAACCTGACTGAGCTGGAGAGGATCTGCAAGGAGGAATGGCAGAGGATCCCAAATCCAGGTGTGAAAAACTTGTATCATTCTCAAAAAGCCTCATGGCTGTATCAGCTCAAAAGGTGCTTCTACCAAATACTGAACAAAGGGTCTGAATACTTATGTGTGATATTTCAGTTTTTCTTTTTTAATAAATCTGCAAAAATGTCAGTAATTTTGTGTTTCTGTCAATATGCGGTGCTGTGTGTACATTAATGAGGGAAAAAAATTAGTTTGAATGATTTTAGCAAATGGCTGCAAAATAACAAAAAGTGAAAAATTTAAGGGGGTCTGAATACTTTCCGTGACTGAAACATGAAGCAATAACTGTGGACTAGTGTGGCATTCATGACACTCACCTTCCTCTTGAGTCTGCAGCTTGTCACTGAGCTCCGCCTTCTCTTTACTCAGATTCTCCACATCTTTGGTCAGAGTTTTATTTGATTCCTCGAGCTGCAGAAAGACATATAGACATTAACTCTGAAACACCACTGCTCTTACATCTGGTTTACACACATCTCCTAAAGGCCAATTTACAGTCCTGCGTCGACACGTACCCCCTACGCAAAGCCTCTGCGAAATTTACTGTTTTGCTATATTATTTTTCAACTACGCGTTGAAACGATGCGGGCAGCACAGGGAAGTGACGCAGATGATAAGGGCTGTGATTGGTCCTCCCTGCCACCACACTACATACATTTCCTGTACTCCACTTTCCTTTCTTTCAATATACATTGAGAAATAATGTGTTTAATGCAGCTTTGCGCATACGTGTTTACGTTTTACAGAAACAAAACTTAAAACCGCATGGCTAACTTGCATAAACTAAGCACTCAAAAAACATCCTCAAAAATCCTTGTGCCCTGATGCAGTTCAGCTTCTGTCGGACTTTAAAAGGACACGACTCTGTGGAATATGAGTGTTCTTTCTGTGACAGAGGGATATTGTACTAATGATCAGTCTGTTCTGTGCTTTTATCGTGTCGGAGATGGAACTTTTCAGAGATTATACGTCTGAGGGTCATACACACAGACCATATATATGAATGGGCATATATCCTAGCCCCCTAGCATTTTGGCGGTGAATTACTTCGCGATGCACAGACCTCGACGCAGATCCATAAATCAAAAACGACGGCGACAAGGCAACGGCGGCAGAGTGTGTTGAGTCGACGCAGAACTATACTTCACCCTTAAGACTCTCTTCTTACCCTGGAGATGGTGGCGTCCTTCTCGCTCATCTCCTGCTTGTGTCTGGTCAGGGCCTTCTTACTTTCTTGGCTCAGCTCAAAGTACTGCTCCTCCTGCAGCGCTCGGGCCAACTGCTCCGACTCGGCTTTGGTCACGGTCAAGTCCAACTGAGCCGACAGAGAGTCCCTGAGAACAAATCGGCAAGAGAGAGACAAGAAATGAGCTTTATTATACCAAAACAACCAAAAACAAAACACAGACAACAGACAAAATATTTAAAATCACAAAATTGTTCCCTTCTTATAAACTGAGCACCACAAAATCAACAACAAGAAATTAACTTTAAACAAAAAGAAAGCTATGATTTAAATACACTACACCAAACTGGACTAAAGAGTTACCTGACAATATTTTAAAAAAATGTTGTTTAGTTTTGCTCTGAACATACGAGCACATAAAAAAATTTAACTAAGAAACAAGTAGACTCACACATTTTTATTATTTTTTTCTCTAGGTTCATTATTTTAATTTTCAAATATAAAAACTTACAATTTGGCGTCATAAAAGGACCCAAACTCCGTACCTTTCACTGCACAAGTCCTGCACCTTCTTGTGAGCGTCCTGAACTTGCCGATTCTTTTCGTCTATCTCTTCTTTCAGCTCCTTAACCTGAGTTTTGTAAAGCGTCTGGACAGAAAAGTGAACACAAAACGTTACAATCAAACCTGAAAATCAAAGTTTGCTTTCCAAAAATCGTAAATTCAATAAAAAAGTGAAATTGCAAATGTTTATAGACTCACAGAAAAATACTGTTCTGCTTCCAGTTGATCCTGAAGTTCCCTCATCTGTCCCTCGTTGCCTCTGTACTGCCTAAAAAAGAAATTCAAAAAGTTAAACAAAAGCAAGATTTCTTTTTATATTTTCAATAAACAAAAAAGTGCCAAAAGTAAACATGGACTGCAGATGGAGCCAGCAGATTAGTTGGGAGTTAGTAATGGAGTTTATGGATTTGAGCTAAGCGCTAATCTGTCCATGTAAACAGAGCGTTTGAGAGGGGCTTTGGCGCAGTCCCTCTCTAAGCTTCAGTAATAGCACTTAAATGTGAGAAAAACAGCCAATTCTACTGCCATTTTGGACTCGACTCCTAAAGAGCATTACGGGCAAAAGTAGATTTGAGGAAATAAGAACTTTTGGCTGGTCTTAATCAAAATACTAACCTAAAAATGCCTGAATAATTAGATTTTCATTTTCATTCAAAATTAGGGTTAGGAAGATGTTTTGGGGTAGTTAACATGATAGCAGATGAAACTTTAATAAACAAAATTGTCAACTACTAGCTTTATCTCAACTTATACTAAAAATATAACATTTTAGGCCTGATCTTAGCATTTGAAGTATTAGTATTTCATTTTAAATGGTTAATTGTTATGGTAATGATCCTAATTTTTCACTGTTCTGAAAACCACAGATACTCTTCTTTTTATGGTAGAGTTGGGAGCGGGACTACACAATGCGGCAGTGGGTGGTGATATGATAAACCACAGTCCCGCCAACTAAATATGAGTCTAAAGTAAAATACACAAATGATGAATGTATGCCTATCATGCTAGCCAGGCTGGTGCCACCTAGTGCCTCCACTCAATTTCATTTCTCTCAAGTGACTAGGTCAGGAATCAGAATACACTAGACGGTTTGCAAGAACCCCGGAAGTGCAAGTTCGGGTACCAGTCAATCAGAGAAGAGCCAGACATTCTGTGTTGGCAACGATTCCTGAGATCGAGGATTTAAAGCCGAAACAAAGAGAATGTTTGGTGAATTTTATCAAGGGGAAAGACGTTATTGTTCTTCTTCCTACAGGATTTGGGAAAAGCTTAATATACCAGTTAGTCCAGTTAGCGGCGCATTACATACGTCACGACCAAATAGCAGCGATTGGTTAAATGATAAAAAGTACCCGCCTACTGTCGAGCGAATGAATTCTAACACTGCGAGGTTAGACAGTTTCTACAAAGTGAAACCAGCTGATGAATCAGGCTACTATCATGCATCATTTGTGCTGGATATTTTATTTGGCATTAGTAAAAACATTTTAAGCAGCCTAAATTTGCGTATGTGGACTATTCTCGCGCACATTTTAGAAAATTTCTTTCCGCTTCTCCGTGTTTTATAGAAGCGAATGTCCCCATCTTGCGGGGCTTGAGGGTGGGAGTGGGACAAAATATTGCAGATGCGGGCGGGAGCGTGACTGAAAATTCAGTCCTGCACAGACCTCTATTTTGTACATCTACAGAATGTGGTATATACAAAAAATTCAAATGATATAATGTAAGCAAGGTTTAAGTAAATGAAGTATTAGGTGAGTACTGGTTAATATAGATCAGCATTGACAATCAGGGGAACAGACCACAAGTGTCAAAATATGGCTATCTGTAGTCATAGTAACACATTAGCCATTTGATTTGGTGTTTCTTTTGGTAAATTATTTTAGAAAAACAACGCACACAGTGATACTATATGAGAGAGAACTTAGCAGCTACATTTGATGAGCAAAGTGCAAGACAATCATAACACTTAAAAATAGAAAACCTGTACTGAAGCTCTAGATCAGAAAAGAAATCTTATTTAAAAAAACTAATTAGAAAATTTCCACAATATGAGCCGATATATAAGATTGGCTCCAGGAGAAGACAAGTTTTACATAATTTATAATACATCGTTTTTTGCAAGTCACTGTAGCACTGTTTTGTGGAGATGCTGCTTCTCAAAAGATTCACTCGTGGGAAAAAAAATCTCACAAGATCATTTTCGTCATGTGCGCAGAGTCTTGTAGCAGTTGTATCTTGCGTGATGCTAAGGCACGAGATCTTGTACATCCCTAAAACTTACAGATTTTTATTGTGTGTAATTAAAGAGGCGATGAGCTGAGTAGAAAATTGAATTGAAATAGAAAATGGATAAAATATAAATAAACGTATTAATGTCTACGGGGGCACTGACAGGACGTACTTAAAACGATTTCAGATTTAAAAGAAAGAAAGAATTGAATAATGTTTTAATCTAAAATGTTTTGAATCTTAATGACATTTCTGTAGGATAATTTTGACATAAATATAATAAAAACAAGAATGTAAAATAGCTGTTACTGGCTATAATGATAGAAAAGAAAAAAAAAACACTGTTATACGAATATAGACAGTTCTCAGGAGTGTGAGGCAATGTTTTGGGGTCCACAAGACAAAATATAGACAAAAAAATAGACAAAACAGTAAAAGAAAACAAAGAAAAGAGCAAAGAAGAATTAAAACAGTAGTAATAATATTTGTGGTTCATACTTTGTGAGCTGTGCGAGCTGAAACTCCAGTGATCTCTTTGTCTCCAGGGCTGTGTTGATGTCCTGCTTCATCTGTTTCTCCGAACAGCGCAGACGGTCCAGCTCCTGAGTCCGGCTCTTTAAATCACTCTGGACCTGGATCCGTTTGCTCAGCTCCTGCTCCAGCTGAGTCCTCACACTCTTCACCTGCACAAACACAGACAAAAGAGGCCATAAACAAAATAACATGGCTTAATAATCAGTACAATATTGTGTTATTGATACATATGTGCTGTGTGTGTATCAGTAGGGACTCACGAACCCTCAAGACATTGTGATTAGGTCTGTCATGATAAATTTTGAATGCAATTAGGTCTGTAACGAAAGTCAAGAAATCAATTAATCATATGGTAACTTTTAACAAGCTTGAGAACTTTTCTGGCCACGATCATTTCTATTTGCATGCTTGTTTGTTTTCCTCGTCTCTCTCTCTCTTTCTCACTCTCTATACCAAAGAGCCTGAATGTCAAAAGGCTTCTGTCACTCTCTGACTCCTCTTGTCTCCTTAGTGTAGACGGATTATTTGTCGATCAACAGAGCGGGTGCACATGCAGCTATCTATGCAGTAAACATGAAGCCACAAAGCTATCGCCGCCATCAGAGCACCAAAACAACTCATCATGCCAAAGCAACAGTGGTGAGTGGGAGCATCAAATGCAGGCGAGTGTGCAAACAATGAGAAGAAATGGCTCAAACCCCAGCAACTGACATACACTTATAACCGACTGACACAACTCGCCTAGCCCCCGAGAAAGCCCGAAATCCACTAAAATCCCACAAGACACTGACACGATACCAGACGGGACAGCTGCTCTTTCTGCAGGAGACAGATAATCCCTGCGAGGAGCCAGTCTCTATATTATGAATATGATTTTCTGACGGACAAAATAGCGAAACAGAATCCTGTGTCGCGGGTTAATACGAACATGTCAAGACCAAAATGCCGAGGCCACAGCAGCAGGTACAGAGAGAGGAGACACAATATACCAATGTAAGTCAATGACTGAAATAACTTTTAAGGGCAATTTTGTTACAGACACTTAATAATCCATTTTATTTATTGTTTTGGTTGTGTTTGGCTGAACGATGGTTTATTCAAATGCGTTTTTGTTAACAAGTCCTCGCTGTCAGCAAGACTGCATTAGGCTATTCTTATGTTAACAAGGCTATTTTCTTTAGGCCTTTTGTTTTTGGTTGTCTTGCAGTTCCTGTGATAAATGTTCTTTAGAAAGTCAAGTTTATTGATCTTCGACAGGGTGTATTTACATTTTTAATACATTGTCATTGTATTAATTGATAATGGTCTCAAAATGTCAATATTATCGCTTATCGCAGTAAATTCTTGATCAATTAATCGTCAAAGAAAATTTGTTATCGTTACAGGCCTAAGTGCAATATATTTCTAAAGTACATAAAGATGACAATAGAAACCAAACCACAAAAAGCAGCATTGTCCTCCAAAAATGTACAATGTAGGCCAAGATAACAACGACTAGGCTGACATAAAAGAAATGTTGTATTATGTAATAAAATTAAATTAAAGCAATTAAAGTGTGAATAACTGAAAACTATATTTATATTACATATTTATAATGTATAAAATGATTATAGTAGATGCATATTTGATGCCAACATCATTGGAGCAGTATTGTGTATTGGTTTAAACAAGTGGTCAGAAGTGTACAAGCCCATGTTATACTTTTAGGGGCAAAGGTGATATCATCCTGTATTGAATCTCTTGTAACAGACATGTATCTTATGAGAGCATCTCCACCCACCTCATCTTCCAGACGTTCCTTCTGCTTCATGAGTTGCTCCATCTTCTGGACCGACTGCTTCAGGTCAAACTCCAGCATGGAGCACTGTTTCTCCACCTCCACCACGCGGCTCTCCGCTCGCATCCGCGCCCCGTTCTCCTCAGACATCTTCTGCTGCACAGCTACAACACCAAGAACATCCAAGATCATTAAAACCGTGAAGGACTATCAACTAACTGCTTGGTTTCAGATTGCATCATAACATTCTGTGGTATAGGTCAATGATTTTTAATATTAATTGTAGCTGCCCCTGTGCCGTATTTTCCGCACTATAGGGCGCACTTAAAAGCCTTTAATTTCATCCAAAACCGACTGCGCGCCTTATAATCCAGAGCGTCTTATATATGAATTTATTGGGGTGTCTTAGTACGACTTTAGTAAACTACAAATCCGCACCACTTGCAGCATTACGGCTCCCGTAGTCAGGAGCATCAGGAGTAATACAGACTGTGATTCCTTTTAATATCAAAATGCACCTGTCAAGAGACACGCTCACAACGCCCACTTTAAACTCAAGGCTGTTATAAAGTGAAAGTGCGAGCTGCGTGGGAGCAGTGGATGAGAGAAGGAGAACACACATTCACCAAGACAGGGAGACAGCGCAGAGCAACTTACGCCACGATCTGCCAATGGATCGTGGATGCCTGGACTAAGGATCAGGATCAACTGTGGTCCGAGCTTTCACCAAGACCAGAATCATCACTGAACTGCCAGGGAACAGTAACCACACTGACTCGGATAATGACGAGAGGGATGTGGGCGTGTGCTGGACGCTGTAATCACCCAACTGTTTACCTCGGACACTTAAGATGAAGAATTTGAGGGATCTTGTCAACGAGGAATGAACTGAAAAATTGAGTGTAATGTGTTATTTTTAGTTATAACTGAACAATTATGACTTATTGTGAATAACAATTTAGCGTCTCAGACAGTATTTTTTTTACGTGTTACAACTGAACAAAGTTGAGAGTTATTGTGAACGCGTTAAATAAAGTTTGACTGACTTATCTAACTGTTGTGTTTCGTTTAATGCGCCTTATAGTCCAGTGCAGTTTATATGTGGTGTTTAAAATGCAGACTTTTGTTGGAATATGGTGAATTCTAGCATCAAGTCACAAATAAAAGTGGTTCAACATGTGTGAGTTTACGATTTTATATACAGTATTTCTTAATCAATTCTCTTCGCAACATGATCTGATGACTTTCTAGAATCTGAAACCCACCACTAAAGCATAAAGAATCTAAAAATATGTATGAATGCAGAACTAGATTATGCAGGGAGACTAAACTGTTACATAATATTTACACATCCTCATTCATTTTTCCCATGAAATATCGGAAAATGTGTACATTAAAAAGGTTGACGTTGCAATAGAGGTTTTTCACTATGCAGCTCAACAAAAACTAAAATGGGAAGTTAGTTTTTTATTCATTATCCCAAAAAAATCGTATTAAAAGTTTGAAAGCTTGTTCAGGGCTAATCAGCTCTGTGGTAACTTATGACCACAAGACGGATCATTTTATTTAAAATCTGTTTCTGATACTTTATAAACTGTGAAGTTATTAAAAGATTTTTTCTAATCTTTCGCATTAGTTAGCTGATCTGCCCCGCAATGCCTCTGAACTCTGAATATAGACAGTTTTCTGTAAATGAAAAATGAATGGGAAATTTACTTTAGGAAACAGAGTGGACTTCGAAGTGGGCGGGACTATTCAGTAGCCAAATTAATATTATGTTTTAGGTCATTAGATATACCATAAAGAAATCACTTCTGACAAAAAATAAAGGGCAAATGGTCTTCCTGAAGTGAAAGCAGACAGGAACACGTGTGCTCCGTACTGTAAAAGCACGTATCACATGACATAGTGGAGATTGGGTTGGCATACCGCTCATGGCTGCAGACTTCGCCTCTTCGATGGACTCGTATTTGTCTGTGAGCTGGGCCCGTGTGACCCTGTGCTCCGTCTGCTCCTGCTCCAAACGCTGCTGCAAAGTTTTCAGTTTGTAGTTCAGGTCGATCTCCAGGTTGGTTATCTCCTGCACAAAACATCACAAGACCACCATGAATAAATGATAGCGTTTTTCAGAAGTGGTGATTGAATGAGGTGGTTTCTTACCTTTTCCAAATGGTTGCTCCTGTCCTGTGCGTGTTTGCGTTCAGATTCCACTTTAGACAAACTGAGCTTCAAGTTTTTGTTGTCCTCTAGAAGCCCGGCCATCCGCGCTAAAAACATAATTACAAAATCAGCATATATTTTAACTCTAACTTTTACAGTCATGTTATTGTGCAATGTGCTTAATGGAAAACAAAACCTAATACTTGAGCGTTTCACAAGAAAAAAATAATATGTAGGGGTGTAACGATATCCAAGTCTCACAATACGACATCATCACAGTATGAACCTCACTGTACGATATTTATTACGATATCGTGGGAAAGTTTACGATATAGTGGGGAGGCTCACGATTAGGAATGTAAAAATATCCAAATCTCTCGGTACGATATTTTCACGATATACATCTCACGGTACGATATTTATATTTTGTGGAGGTTAAGAAAACTGTTTATATGCTACTTTTTCCTCTTAAAATGCCCTGACAAGACTTAATCCAAAGAACTAAGAGTTAAAAATGCTTAGAACTGAATGGAGCAAAGGATCATGGTCTATGTAGTTCCCTCTGTCTTTTTTTAACTATTGCTGCACCATAACTCTTCATTTAAGCAAAGAGACTTGTAATTCGATATATTGTGATGGTCCACGATATTATTGTGAGAACTTTGACGATACGATATAATGATATTTCAGTTATTGTTACATCCCTAATAATATGTTTATTATTATCTGAGTTTGTCTTTCAGTTAGTCAGCTGCAAAATACAATATTGTACCCAAACGGTAAAAACAATTTGACTTTTTCACATTTTGTACTTGTACTGGTGAAAGAAATGAGCCAAAAAAATATTCCACAGATTTAATTTACAATAAGAAAAGTAAACTTAACAAATTAGATAGCGAATTTTATTGTTTAAAATAATTTTTGCACCCATAGCCTTCAGAGCAGAGTTCCATATTAGAAATTGGAATTTATCTACGGACAAAATAGAGAAATGAAAACCCCAGGATCACGTAGAGCGGCTTAATACGAACGTTCTAAGTCCAAAATGACGAGGATCACTGCAGCCGTTAGAGAGGGCTGACAATTTTTCAATATAAAGTCAATTAGAGCCAAAGTAAATGGAGCCAGAAGTGCCCTCACACTCACTTCCTATATTCAATTATTCCTCTGTTCATTTATATATCCAGTCTATGAGGGCTGGCCACTCACCTTGCAGTTCGTGTATCTCCTCGGAGCCCTGGCTGTAGTTCCTCCTCTCTGACTCCAGCGAGCTCTGAAGGACCATGACCTCCTTCTCCATCTGGGCCTTGTCTCCGTCGGCCGCCCGCACGCGCTCCTGCAGCTCTCTGTTCATGGTCTCCAGCTGACTCATGGACTTCGCCATCTCGGACTGATTCTTCCTCAGACGCGCCGCCGTGTCCGACTCCGCCCGAAGGAGGTCGTTGGCCTCCTCCAGCTGTGGGATGGCACAAGTTTTAGAATTTACACCTCAAGGGCACAGCTCTAACTCGTGGGGCCCAAGACTGAAAACCAGGTGGGACAGGACCTTCTCTGTGGCCGGGCCGAAGCTCTGGAACTGTCTGACCCCCCCGCACATCCATACAACCCTGGCCTCCTCACACCCTGCCACATCCATACAGTGTTTTAAGTCTCATCTTAAGACCTACTTTAATTTTCTGGCTTTTAACAGCACGTGAGTTGCGTGTTCCTGTGTGTCTTTTATTTATTTTGATTTTATTTTCATTTGATTTCTATTCATTTTATAGTTTTAATAATTTTTAGCTCTATGTATTCTAATTCTTTTTATTTATTGTTTTTATGTATTATTTACTGTCTTTTAGTGCCTCAATTTGTCTGTGCAGCACTTTGGAAACGGTCATGTTTATAAAATGTGCTATAGAAACAAAGTGGATTGGACTGATTGGATTTCTAATTGAAAACACTTAAGCTGATCATTGACAAACAAAAGGTCGACAGCAAATCCTCTGACCTCTGCCCCAAACCACCACACTTACTAAAAGTCTGGGGGAAGAAACGTAACAGTTGTTTACGGAAATTGTTCATGGAAATTATAAAATGTCTTTATTGTTTGCAGCTTTTTACGACTGCCAGCAGAGGGCGTAAGGACTTCTGCTGGTGAACTGAGGAGTAAAGCAAGCAAAAATTTGGATAACCACCTTATGGCATCACAAGTGGGAGCGCTAGAGGGGGATTGTCTCTATACATATATATTTGGAAATTTGGATTAAGCTTCTGGTAAAACAGCTCAGCCCTCTTTCTAAAGATTCGGACTATTTATGGTAACACAGAGAGACTTCATATGAACACACCCCGATGACTTGCCCATAATCGCTGGATTACGGGGCATTGCTCACAATAAAACTGGATTCAGAATGGTTTATTATTATAAGCAAAAGTCGCACTAGTGGTATTATTGAAAAGACAGGGGTGGGTGTATTTAAAGGTGCATTATTACTTTTTGGTAGTGCATCCGTCACTTGCTTGCTTCTGTTTCATTGCTCTGTCTGGAATGTTCCACAGTGTGACATTAAACAGCTCTCCCTTACATTTATTCAATTACAGGTGGTTTTAAAGGTAAAAATACCTAGAAAGAGAGGCAGATCTGACTTGTAACTTGGTCTGGTTTGGTCTCCATGATGATAGAAATGTTTAATGCCATACTGTGAAACATTCCAGACAAAGCAATAACATCTCCATGCGTCTTTAAAATGTCAAAATCCATACCTGGTTTTGTAGCTGAGCGATCTTGTCATTTGATGCCTGGGAGTTCTGACTGATTTTCCTCATGTCTTCAAGCTGCTCCTTTAACGTTGAAACTAAAACACGGATTTGAACACAAAAGTCAATATTTTGCAACTCTGAAAGGATCAATACAGTAATCAAAGCACAAAATGAGTTAACTTTAGCTTTTTATACTTCTATACCAAAGTTAGGATGATAAAAATTGATAAAATTACATTAGGGAGGCTGATAAAACTCAAGATCATTCTAAAAGTATTCAAGAAAGATTCATTTTTGTCCTGTGAATGTTCCCTGATCTCTTTTTTAGTATCGATAATTGCTCAACTGAGTGTATCTAGTGTCGATACTAGTTTTAGTATTGATTAGTACTTGATTTTCGACAGCCCTAATTCAGAGCCGCACCTTCATTCTCCAGGTTACGTCTCTTCTCCGCCTCCTGGTCGGCCTTCCTCTGAGCCTCGGTGAGCCTGTGCTGAGCCATCATCTTCTCTTTCTCCAGGAGCGACAGGCTGCCCTCTGCACTCTTCCTCAGGTTCATCTAATCCAGGAAACAGGAATGTGGAAATTAGGGCCACAACAGTGATCAATAAAGTGAAAACTGCAATAGGAATAGTCACAATTAGCAAATCACAAAGGTTGCTTTTTAGTACAGAGAAACAGGGCCTCGATCTTGGGTGTCAGCTTTTTTTTTTTCAAATATTAAATCACATTATTTGATATTTTACTGCTCATTTTGACTCAATTCAGCAGATCATTTTCCTTGTAAAGATAATCCCTATTTTCCGGACTATTGACCTCACCTGAATATAAGACGCATCAACTAAATTTTTTATTTTATTTTTTTATTGTACATATATAGGCAGTGTTGGGGAGTAACGGATTACATGTACCGGAGTTACATAATCAGAGTACAAATTATAAGTAACTGTATTCAGTTACAGTTACTGTTTCAGTGAGTGGTAATTGAATTACAGTTACTTTGTTGGAATAAATGCATTACACGGTGGTATTTTCCTGTTTTCACATTTTGGGCTAAACCAGGTCTAAACCAGGTCTAAACCAGGACTAAACCAGGACTAAACCAGGACTAAACCAGGACTAAACCAGGTCTAAACCAGGTCTAAACCAGGTCTAAAACAGGTCTAAAACAGGACTAAAACAGGACTAAAACAGGACTAAATCATGCTGCGTGGACCGTGTTTCTTCGTCTTCTATCAATAATATTTTTAATGTGGTTCAGTAAAGTCTGGGCTTTTTTATTTTCTTTTAGCAGACAAAACATCTTATGTTACGATTTCCTCGTCTTTGCTTCTCTACAGCAAATCAAGTAATCCAAAGTATTCAGATTACGTTACTCACTTTAAGTAATTTAATGGATTCTGTTACAGACTACATTTTGGGGTATGTAATCTGTAATCTGTAGGGGAATACATTTTAAAAGTAACCTTCCCAACACTGTATATCGGCCACACCTGAATATAAGTCGCAGGTGTCCACGTTTTCAAGAAAATTTTCAAGTTCAGGTCGTCTGAAAACTTTTGTTGTCTTTTTGCATTGAGTCAGTTCATCACGCTGCCATTGCCAACGTCTCACCATCGACTCATTGATGTCGAGTTCACGTGCAGCAGTTCTGTTTCCTTCCTCAATAACCACATCAATCGCCTTTAACGCAAAAGCTGCATCATCTGCATTTCTTCGTGTTTTAAATGAGGGTGTGTGTATGAAGCGCAAAATAACTGTTCAAAATAACTGTTCAAAAACACAATCAAACGAGCATCTTCCTCGGTGTATTACCCCGTCTCTCTCCGCGCTCTACTGTGCATTTCTCCTGCAGAAAGAGTCTCTGGGGGTTAGTTCTGTCAATCAGGTATGAGTGCATGTCCGGCTACTGAAGTTTGAGATGTTTCTTCTTGTCATTTACACACACGGGTAACACGTATCACCCTCACTAATGTTCATTTAACATCAGAACTTATTTTATCACATGACAATAAACTATTTGAGTGCACTGACAATATCACTAGTGTAGCAACTTCATGTTAACTCTAGATCCACGTGTAACCGCACAGACAGCGACGTTTTCTGCACTCAGGCTGCGTGTATCCGCTGTGTTGCCAAATCATAGACCGTACATATGAATGGACAATGTGCCAAACAAAGAATCCCTCCAAATCATATATTAGCCGCATTGTTTTATTAGCCACAAGGTTCAAAGTGTGAGAAAAAAGTAGAGGCTTATAGTCCGGAAATTACAGTATAAGCAACACAATTTTCTCAGTAAACACCAAGTCCATTTTAATGCTTTCCCTATAAACTAAAATAAATCTAAACACAATTACATTTAGATATTTCGCCCCAAATCATCAATACTTGGCTGTTGTTCAAGGTTACCAAATATGTAATCGATTATTTGTGTTACCTCCTCGTCCAGTTCTCTCAAGATCTTCTCCATCTTGGTATTTGAGGTCCTGCAAAGGGCAAAAAGAATATTACATTAGAACTCAGCAATTCGAATAATCAATAAAAAGGGATTCAGAGAGCACACCACTCATTTGTTTGTTAAGTCTAATCAACTTAAGTTTAAAGACTTAAGTCGATATTAAGATTTTATTAGTTCTGTGGAAAGACAAAGACATTTACTCGAAGTTCTACAAAATCTTTTTACGTTTGTCTAGGAGAACTGTGACCATAGAAGACCAGATTTTTTCCGAACTGTATTCTCAAGGACGACATTAAAACAGAAACGTGTTTGTGTTCGGAATCAAGATACGGAATTTGTTAAAATCATGATTTTAAAAGTTGCGCCAGTGTTTCTAAATTCAAGAAAAAGTACAAGGATAAAATAATGATGGACGGTGTGACTAAGGAAAAAGTTTAAAGTTAATAAAAGCACAAGATGATACTGTAACATGCATATGGTTTATTGATTGGTGATTTGGTTCGGTTTTTGGAGTGGGGAACGATTATTAAAGAAATGTTTAATTTTTTTGATCTGTGAAAGAAGCCGGGTTTATAAGATTTGTCCTCTTCCTGTTCCTTTTGTTCATGCAGCAAAGACGAGGCAAATAATCACAGAAATATGTATTTATGTTCATTTTCAGCTTTGTTATTGTTGTTCTCTTTAAATTGATGAGAATAAAATAATAGCATGAACAATAAATAAATAAATACTTAAAACTTACATCATATATTCAAGTTCTCTGTGTGTTGGAAGACGGCAAGCCAAATGGTAGGGAAGTTGTTTTGAAAATGAAAGGGAAGCGGTTCGACTTTCATCTTCTTAATCCTTCCTAATTATCGCACCCTTAGGCAAGACACTTTGACAACCTCGCTCATCTATCAATAAGTCATTTGGTGAGAGCTTTTTATGATTGCCAGCAGAGGGCGTAAGGGCTTCTGCTGGTGAACTGAGGAGTAAAGCAAGCAAAAAAACTAAAGTTGGATTACCACCTTCATCACAAACTGGGTCTAAATACGTAGAAATATTGAACATTGCTACATATTAATAGGCAACAGTTATGAAAGCTTTTGTTACAGCATCTTTTTCATCAACGAATCCATTTGCTGGACACGTCTTTAGTCGATCAAGAGTTTCTTTAGTCGACCACTTTTAATATTTTTTTGCACAGATATATCCTGGATTCGTCACAACTTTTTAATGAGTATCGGCATTTCCAAGCAGATAAAATAACTTAATTCGTGAGCTGCTTTAATGCCACCGTGCCCGTTTGCATGTTGTTTGAATATCATGTCCGTGTCCTGGGCTCCTACCTGCAGTTCTGCTCCAGCTCATCCTTCAGCTGCATCTCACTGTGCAGCTGCTCCTCCAGCTGGAAGATCCTTTTCTGCAGGTTTTCAAGCTGAAACATGAACGAGGGAATTAATACTGCATTATGTAAAAGGAGAGTCGGAGAGAGAAAGAGAGAGGGAAAGCGAGAGATAGAAAGGGAAAGTGAGAGACAGAGAGAGAGAGACAGAGACAAAGAGAGAGAGAGAGGCAGAGAGACAGGGAGACACAGAGAAAGAGGGACATAGAGAGAGAAGACAGAAAGACAGCGAAAGATAGAGAGAGAGAGAAAGAGAGAGAGACAGACAGATAGACAAAGAGAAAGAGAGATAAAGAGACAGAGACATAGAGAAAGAAAGACAGAGAGAGAGAAAGAGAGATAAAGAGACAGAGAGAGAGAGAGAAGGAAAGAAAGAAAGACAAAGAGAAAGAGATAAAGATACAGAGAGACAGAGAAAGAAAGACAGAGAGAGAGAAAGAGACAAGAGAAGAGAAAGAGAAAGAGACAGAGAGAGAAAGAAAGAGACAAAGAGAGAAGAGAAGACAGAGAAGAGAAAGAAGAGAAAGAGAGAAAGAAAGAGAGAGAGAGAGAAAGAAAGAGACAGAGAGAGAGAAAGAAAGAGAGAAAAGAGAGAAAGAAAGACAGAGAGAGAAAGAAAGAGACAGACAAGAGAAAGAAAGAGACAGACAAAGAGAGAGAGAGAAAGACAGAGAGAGAGACAGAGATAGAAAGAGAAAGACAGAGATAGAGACCAAGAAAGGGAGAGCAACAGAGAGAAAGGGAGAGACACACAGAGAGACAGAGAAAGAGAGAAAAAGAGACAGACAGGGAGGGAGAGAGAGAGACAGAGATAAAGGGAGAGTGAAAGAGAGAGAGAAAGGCAGAGCGACAGAGACAGAGAGAAAGGGAGAGCGACAGAAAGAGAGAGAGAGAGAGACAGAAATGGGACTCACTTGGCTCTTGTCTTCCTTCGTGGTGCTGCTGCGTTTGTCAGTGGTTTTAGTGCTGGAGGAGCTGCGTAATAGGCTGAAAAGACAGTTTATTGTTGTATTATTTGATGACATTTTGGAGATTAAAGTTAAAGTGCATAACGTGAAATCCAAATTCTCTGCAAGAGTTTTATTTTGACTCGAAGCTGGCGTGACACATTTTCAAAGTGAAGTGAGGAAAGCAGGTATTAAGTCTGTGTAAGTGGTTGTTGGCTCTCACAAAGCCTTTGACACTTTACTAGTATTCACAAGCCTGATTTTTTGGGTGTGTGCGATTGGCAAAATAATTAGATGTAGAAGACAAGCAGTGCTCCACAAAGTCACAAAGGGCAGCATTAGAATACACTCAGGTACAAGAATAAAGTTTGGAACCACAACTTTAAGGACGTTCATGTAATAACTATTAAGCAGAAGGACAAAAGTACATCTTTACTACCGCACAGTACATATACATTTTACTTTAAAGGCCCTATATTATACAAATTGACTCTTTCCAACATTTAAGTCATGTTATAATGTTGTTACCTCCTCAAAAACAGACCTGGAGTTCTGTTTTGTTTCATTCGCACATGTAAATTCTTTATTATTAGGCTGTTTACTAGTCTGATTCATCAGCCGGTTTCACTTCGTAGAAACCGTCTGACCTCGTAGCATTAGAATTCGTCCTCTCAACAGTAGGCGGGTACTTTTTTTTTATTTAACCAATCGCTGCTATTTGGTCGTGACGTTTGTAATGCACCTCTAACGGGGCTAAATGGTATATTAAGCTTTTCCCAAATCCCGTAGGAAGAAGGACAATAACGTCTTTGAGCTTGATAAAATTCACCAAACATTCTTTTTGTTTCGGCTTTAAATCCTCGACGTCGGGAATCGTTGCCAACAAAGAATGTATGGCTCTTGGCTGATTGGCTGGTGCCCAAACTCACACTTCAGGGTTTTTTGCAAACTGTCTAGTGTATTCTGATTTATGACCTAGTCGTTGGAGAGAAATGAAATCGAGCAGAGGCACTAGGTGATGCCAGCCTGGCTAGCTGTTTACATCTCCGAAGCGTAAAATGCTCTGTTCCACCTTGTGATGTCATGAAACGGTACTTTTCTAGTTAACAGCTACGTTTTTACTTTAGTTAAGCAGAGACTGGAAGCTTAAATTATCCAAATGATTCTAGTGAAGGTGTAGGGAGTTTAAAAACACAGTGGAGCACAAGACATCACAAGGTGGAACAGAGAAGAAGAACTCAGCCAATGTTTGATGAAGATTATTGCATGATGATTATGATGAGTAAACATATACACCTCCAAAATGTTAATGCCAGGACCCTCAAAAATATACTTAATGCAGCTAATTTATAAACAGAGAATCATAAAAGTATCAAACTGAATAGACGGGAGCCTTACTGCTGGCTGCTGTAGTAAGTGAAGCCTACGAATGGGAGCTGGTTGCCCACGAAGGCCTTGGGGATGGGGAAGGTCTCCTCTTCCCCTCGATCCTCTTCGATGTCGTCAAAGTT
Organism: Boleophthalmus pectinirostris; assembly: GCF_026225935.1. Taxonomy (NCBI): domain Eukaryota; kingdom Metazoa; phylum Chordata; class Actinopteri; order Gobiiformes; family Gobiidae; genus Boleophthalmus; species Boleophthalmus pectinirostris. The sequence goes on from NW_026571095.1 coordinate 2,503,509, forward strand.
ACTGGTGTCGATGTCACTGCTCAGCTCTGGTACGACCGGAGCAGCCGCTGTGAAGGACAACAGACACGGTTAAGGACACATGACTCTCACTTGGACCAGTTCAGGTTAAAAACGTGCTGTAGCTGATTTTTTAAACGTCTTAAAACACAGAAAACAGAACTAGTTGATTTGAAAAGGTTTGCTGTGGTTCCATTTTATCCTCCAGTGACCCCACTTACCCCATGCATTCCAAACATCCTAACTCTTCACCGCTATGAGTTCAAAAGCCCTTTTCAAAAATCTTAAGAGGCCAGATCAGAGTTTTGCCGTCACTAGCAACAACTAGCATGCTAACACACACTGATTCTCAGACAATTAAATGCTTTATAATTAGACACAGACAATACACAGCTATCTTACCTTAATGACTATTAAGTAATAAATATGTGTACTGGGGAAAGAAAAAACTGCTCAAATACAGGGGGAAAAAAAAAAAAAAAAAAAAAAACAGTGCCTTTAACAATACTGATTTATTTGCACTGCTGGGTTTTGCAGTTTACAGTATTACACCTGATTTATTGAACCACATAATTCAACTACTGCTCACTTCATGAGGTATATTTTGTATTTAGATTTTATTCCTGATTAGATTTTGTTCTTAATATTTTTGTCACGCTTGTACAATCAAAAATAACAATAATTTCTTGCACATTTCAAGAGAAGATAATACATATATTTTTCCAAATGTTAAAGTGAGTTTTTTGTTCTTTTGGTTTTAACTTTACACTTAATTAATTAAATCAGTGTGTACGCATCACGCAAAGTGAAATAAACCATTCGTCATAGCCACAAACAAGGGGTGTAGCAATAACCAAAATATCGTGATATCATCTCGTCAAAGTTCTCACAATAATATCATGGACCATCAGAATATATCGAATTACAAGTCTCTTTGCTTAAATGAAGAGTTATAGTGCAGCAATAGCTAAAAAAAAATACAAAAAGGAACTACATAGATCATGATCCTTTGCTCCATTTCAGTGCAGACTATAAGAAGAAATAACAGTTCTAACACTTTTAAGTCTTAGTTCTTTGGATTAAGTCTTGTCAAGGCATTTTAAGGGGAAAAAGTCAAATTAACAGTGAGATGTATATCGTTAAAATATTGCGTAAATATCATACAGACATATTGGATATTGTTACATCCGTAATCGTGAGCCTCCCCACCATATCGTGAACTTTCCCACGATATCGCAATAAATATCATACTGTGAGACTTGGATGTCGTTACAGCCCTACCACAAACATGTTTAAACTAGATGCAAAAAATGATAAGTAGACTTAAAAGATCTCATATGAAGGTAGAAGATCTGTTTGTTTGCACAGTGGGTGTTGAACAGTGACACATTGAAATGCTGATATTAGCAGACTGTTGTGTTAAATATAAACCAAACAAAGACCTCTGTACATTGAACCAGAGTTTAGACCTTATTTTAAACCACACATTGAGTCAATTTCTCTGCATTATAGGGTTGTCAAAAGTATGGAAAATCAGATACTAATCAATACTGAAAGCTAGAAATGATATGAGATACTCATTTGAGCAGGTATCAATACTAGAAAAGTCACATTCACCACACAGAATGTCTTTAGAATGATCTTGAGCTGTATCAGAACAAGTGTAAGTGCACATCGACTAGTATATGTCCATGGAACACTATGGAACCTACAGGATTTATTAAGTATCAAGTCTGTTCTCTCTACTCTCCTTCATTAACAATAAGTTGACCTTTTTAAGATTTTTCATTCACAAAAAGACCAAATATGACCCCAAGTGGTCCAAACCCAGCTGTATATCAACACACATTTCCTGCAAATGTCTGCAGTAGGTCAAATGGAAACAGGATTTGGGGCAAAACAATACGAGTCCACTGTCAAATGAGGACAGATGTGCTAAATATGACCTACTGTTTGTTCACATCAAATTTGTATATTTATTTAAGCCACAATATGCAACTTTTCTGGACTCCATTGAGATCAGTAAACAGATTTATCTTGCATTTATTAAATTACAGATGTCTTTATTTCTCAAAATTATCGCTCAAGATGATTACAGTGAGCAGGGTAGCCTCTCCACAGATCTAACCTGTAATTTTGTTTAACTTGGCCATCTGCTTGTCTCACCAGAGAAGGGTAATGCAATATAGCAGCTTTAAAGCTACGTTTAACAAGTAACCATCCTTAGAGGTCACAAATGTTTGGGTTTGACATCTTGGGTTTGTCCATTTTTAACATCTACATTTTAGTTTATATAATAAGAATAATACTTTATTATTAGTCTATGTATATCTCCAAAGCTCAAAATGGTTTCTTCCAACGTGTGATGCCATGAAACTGTAGTTTTCAATAGCTACCTTTCATCTTTTGTAGTGCACATGATCAATTCCTGGGCTGAAATTATCCAAACAATTCTACTGGAGATGTATGGAGTTTAAAAACACAGTGGAGCACTTCCTGTATTACTACATGACATCACAAGATGGAACAGTGTGCTTTCCATTTGAGAGAAGAACAAAATATGCAGGATTTGTGTGTTTAACATGTGTGAATTAAATAAAACACTAGGTATGTTATTGATGAGGAAACAACATTACAACACAGATCAGAAAATAGCAGGACATGAGCCCTTTAACTGAGCACTAAATGTACTTACTCTCCCTTATGTTCTCCCATGTCCACTGGTCATTCTTAAAGAATGGGTGTCTCTTGATTTCATCCACTCCGTTGCGCCCCAACCGAACCTCCCTATAAAAGGTACAGAAAAACAAATCAGCTTCTATGCATTTGAACACCAGGCCTTGTCCAAGTTTTATCTGTGTAGAAAAACAGCTGAGCGTTTCTATTAAGATTCCTTCCGTGCCACGAAACAAGCCCTACTCAAACTAAGAGAGGGTCTCGAGATAAGGCCATAGGGGCTATTATCAGGACTATTATCAGGGCTATTATCAGGGGTATTATCAGACCTGTCAGTCAGAAAAGCGCAGATCAGATTCTTGGCATCGTTGGAGATGTCGCTGTCATCTGGAAACGTCAGGGCATTTTTGTGGTTCATGATTTTGCTGTAGGTGCCGACCAGGGAGTCTGCATAGAACGGAGTGTCACCTGCACACAACGAGAAGAACAAAACATAAATGCCTTAGTTCAAGTATCACACAAACATGAATGGACTGTGTTTTAACCATAAAACAGCAGAAAAATCATGTTGGACCCCTGAGTGAAAGATTACACAGAAGGTCTATATTTTAATTAGTTTTTGAAAATGAAAACAAAACAAAAAATTTAAAATGCATGAAAGCCAAAACATATGGAAGAAACCAGTTATTACCAGGGATTTTTATAATTATAAAAGTCTGACAGTTTTGCAGAGTTTATTCTTCGAAATAGAAACAAAAATGATTGTATTTAAAGGTGCATTGTGTAACTTTTCTGGTGGTGGGTTGGTCACCTGCTTGTCTCCATGGTATGACATTATTAAACATATCTATCTAGCGTTTATTCAGTACTGGTGTTTCTATTGCTCAAAAATACAATAATTCTCTGTGAATAAGGTTGACTCTCCACAGATCTGAGCTGTAATGTAAGGTTTAGTCTCTACCATGAAACATTCTAAACAAAGCAAAAACATCTCCATAAAGACAAGCAGGTGACAGACCCTCTAGGGGTGTGCGAAAATATTGAAATATCGATATATCGAATCATTTAATGTGATGATGATACAGTATCAGTATCGTGGGCTGCTGTATTGATTTTTTTTGGTATATTTTACTAAATTAATTTGTTGCAGCGTTACAGTTTTGTTGCTTGTTTACAGAAAGAAATCTCATTTATTTGACATTTTCACTGTTTAAAATCTGTGTGTTTTATATTCACTTTGCACAAGAAGTGGTTTAACAAAGACTTTTAGTATCACAGCCATGATTTTGCCTCGAATCGATTTGAAATATATCGTATCAAATCTAAAATTCAATGTATCGAGATATGTATGGGGGCATGTATATCGAGGTATGTATCGTAATGGCAACTTCTTACTGATACCCAGCCCTAGGACCCTCCTCCAGAAAAGTTGCTCAATACACCTTAATCATAATGATCAAGTTAGGTGTTTTACTCCTGAAGTCAGACTTTACTCCGCTCTGCTTTCTAACGTTGAGCAGCAGTTTAAATACATCATTTTCAGGAAAATAGTTTATATTGCAAGAGTAACTTTAATCAAACTCATCTCGAAAATTTGATTTGTACAAAGTACGGTTACTGTAGCAACCCAAAGTATCAGGGCATGTGCAGCTGGAAAACCTGTGCCAAATTGGGTTAGGTTACAAATCGGGCAATGACACCAGGCTTGCGGGCGTTCTGTTCACAAACACAGAAGGATGTATTCATGATTACACAATATACCAGTAGATATGTCGGTAACACTTTATAATAACTACACATTATTTAGCCTTAATAAAGCATGAACAAAGACTTAATTAATAATGACTCACGCTTAGTAAATGCTTAATAAAGCATAATTTGTCTTCACTTTAGAAAAGCTCTCAAAAAGACTTAACAGATAACAGCTGCCTGAATTATCATTGCATTGTATTATTAGTAAATCATTCTCTCATAGCTTATTAATGATTAATAAATGCTCAAATGGTTAGTCCATGAGTAATTAAGTATGAAATAATTATGAGTAATTATTTACAGCACAGGCGAATTAAGTGCAAGTGCTAATTAAGGTAGTAATTAAGTAGTAACTAAGCATGAATCATTATTAATTAAGCCTTTGTTCATGCTTTATTAAGGCTAAATAAGGTGTAGTTATTATAAAGTGTTCCCGATATGTCAATATTATTTTGAATCTTGCTTATACTTAGCCTAAGTTCCTTCATTGATATACAGTTTCATCTCATTTTATTTAAAGAATCATGGTCTAAATAAAGGTTCCTTAAAGGTGCCACTTAAAGGTGGATTGTCTAACTTCTTGGTCGGGGTTCCATCACCTTGTAGCTTATTTCTACAGATACGGCATTGCTCTGTATTGCATGTTCCAAAGTATTAAACAGCTCTACCTTACATTTATTAAATAATTGGTAGTTTTATAGCTCAAAAAGCTAAGCAAAGAATCATGGTCTAAATAAAGGTTCCTTATTCAGACCATTCATTTCCAACCAAACAATGCATAATAGGGTCAGGATCTTACCATGTTGTAAATGGTCAAGCTAAATAAAAAGGATTATGTCATAACTCGACTCCCGGGTCCAATAAAATTACACTCTTATTCATCACTATGGCATTTTGGCTGCTCTAATCCAACCCCATGGCTTTGGAGAATGTCCTTTTCAGAAACATAAGAAATGTTCCATGCCAATACATACAATTGTAAAAGATAAAAAGACTAGCAGCATCATCAGTTAGACGTTCAATTAGATGTTCATAGACATTATTTACCTTAAAAAAATTGCATTACCTCCTTGATTTACTTGCATTGCTGTTTCTAGGTTTGTACAATGATGAAAAATTTGTCAAAGCGATTAACAAAAAATGTATCCTTTGAATGCAGAAAGTCCTCAAAATGTTGCAATAAAGAGCCTATGACGGGACGGACTACTCATTTTGCTAAAACAATTAAAATCATTATATTTAAGATTTTTGCAAAAACATTTACACTTGTTTTCCTAATTTGGACATTTTTTGGGTTTGGTTGGAAATTGTGACATCACACTAGGGAATCTCATAACTGTTCCCTTGCAAAACTCCTCTAATGTACCCATACATTATTATCTGTCACATATAAATACCTGTCACATATAATACCATATAAGAAAATACTTTTATTTTGTTGATATCATGTTTAAAGTCTCTCAGTTTTATGTTACCGTGTTTACAATACATTTTTCAACTTTTCCTCAGAAATTACCTTGTGGTAAATAATAGTAAATATTTTTATAATAATCACAGGTATTATCCCTCCAGCTAAAGTCAAATTTAAAATCATACGAAACAATACGCTAAAATCACAAAATTGTCAACTAAACATTTGCATCCCTGCATACACTGACTGGCTGATGCTGATAGTGCAGGTTAATTCTACTGTAACACTTAACATTTTCTTAAATCTACAAAAGAAAAATTTGATATAATAATTTGATGTAAGATAAAATAAGATAATCCTTTATTGTCTGGGAGAAATTTGTCTGGATAGGGGGTCACATGCTTTATCACAAAACAGGACAAAACAACAATACAAACACCATACAAACATTCACCATAGAACATAAATAAGAGACCAAGTATGACCATGAGTAATGCACCAATAGGACCTTTCAGTCACTCTTTACAGGCAAGCCCTTTGCAATCTTATATTCTATCAATAACTGCACACTCCCTAAGCCCATGTGCAGTTTTGATTACACATTTCCTTGACCAGAGTATCCCCAGGTTTGACTACCCCAAATTTAAGACTTTTTAAAGACCTTTTTAAGACCACTTAAATGAAAATTAAGACCAACATCGCACTCATTATGCAGGCGAAAAACATCAGATCCAATTCTAATAATGACCGTTACTCACTGCTTTAAATAATAAAAAGTTCTTTTATTATAAAATCTAATTCAGAACTCATTTATAGTAGTATGCATTGCTTGTAAAATGGCCAAAAAATGTCATGATGTTGTTTTTGTTTTCCTCCCTCCATTTAACATTGCACTGCAGCCCAGTTAAGTATACAAAGAAAATAGGTTAGTGAAATTTAAGACCTTTGTGAAAAAAATAAGACTTGGATAACATAATTTAAGACTTTTTAAGGCCTTAATTTAGGAACATGAAATTTTAAGAACTTTTTAAGACTTTTCAGACTCCGCGGCTGCCCTGCTTGATCTATGTGCAGTTTTGATTGCACATTCCCCTGACCTATGTGCAGCCCTAAGCCCTATCATCACTATCTGACTACACAGTAACTCTTATTTAATAGCTGGGGCTATACTGACTGCAACTGCATAACTATTAGCAACCTATTTTTTATTTTATTTATTTTTATTATTTTTTATAGATATATTAGTTATTGCGCTACATGCATTATTATTTTATATTATTCTTTTTTTTTCTGTGTGGGAGGGTCAGGTTCCATGTTATGTCAAAATAATAACTTGTCATGAAGCTTTTTGTATAATATGAAAATCTTTATAAATAATATGTAAAAAAAAAAAAAAACAACTTTACTGTAAAACTTACCAACAAGCATTTCATACAGGAAGACTCCCACGGACCACCAGTCGCACTCTCTGCCGTAGTAGCCGTCTCCTCCCTGGGATTTCAGTACCTCAGGCGAAATGTAATCTGGAGTGCCCACCGCCGTGTCACATCGTACCATTCCATCCTACGAGCAAGCATTTCAGTTAGCCATTTAAAAGGGCACTGTGTTACTTTTTTTGATTAAGGGTCTGTCACCTGCTTGTTTCTATGGAGATGTCATTGCACTGCCTTGACCTTACCTTACATTTATTCAATAACTGGTGGTTTTAATGCTCAAAAATACCTAAAAATCAGGCATTCTGACTCTTCCTCTTGCTTCTCCATAGATCTAACCTGCTGTAACTTGGTCTGGTTTGGTCTCCATGAAGATAGAAATGTTTAATACCATACTGTGAAACATTCCAGACAACACAATAACATCTCCATGTGGAAAAGTGTTTGACGGACCCTCCACCACAAAAGTTACACAGTGCACCTTTAATAATAGCTCTCATTGGGTTTGTTTTGCTGTTTTGGTACAGTACCTTGTTCATTTTCATACAGGTCCCGAAGTCTGCGAGTTTTAAATGGCCTGTTTTGTCTAGCAACATATTATCTGGCTTGACATCTCTGGAAAGGAAAAAGAAAAAAACAAGTGAACAATAGCACTGTTAAACTGTAAAATACCAATGCTAGGATGTCACAGGGTTATGCTAATTGTCAACGGGAAAAATATCGGCTCCAAAATGATCGCTGTAAACCTACTCTCTCCTTTAAATGCAACTGCAATATTTTTATAGCATAGTCAATAACCTCAAAAGCCTTACAACTGTATTTACAAGGTTTTGAGATGAGCTGTTATGTTTTAAGAGGCTCATATTATGCTACTTTATGGTCTATGTCATAAAGATGTTTCCTCATCAAAAACAAACCCAGAGACAACTTCTCTCAAATGGAAAACACTATGTTCCACCTTATGATGTAACACAGGAAGTTTGTAAACTCCACACACCTTCGATAGGATCATATGGATGACTTCAGTCCTGGCATTGCCCATTTCTACTAAACTACACGTAAAATGAAGTTGTTAACACTTGTTGAAAACTGCCACTAGATACACAACTCTGGGTCTGTTTTTGAGAAGCTCACAACATTATAACATGATTTAAAGCTCACAAGGGTCAATTTTATGTAATATAGGACATTTAAATCACTTTTTTCCCTTAACAAAGTACAGTTAAAACAAGTTAGATTTGAAAACCATAAATAGCGAGCTTGAACCTGTAATATCGTATCGTCATAGTTCTCACAATAATATTGAGGACCATCACAATATATCCAATTACAAGTCTCTTTTCTTAAATTGTCATATTTTCCGCACTATAGGGCGCACTTAAAAGCCTTTAATTTAATCAAAAAACAACTGCACGCCTTATAATCCAGAGCACCTTATATATAAATTTATTCAGGTGTCTTAGTAAACTACAAAGCCGCACCACTTGCAGCATTACAGCTCCCGTAGTCAGGAGCATCGCGGAGTAATACATACTGTGATTCCTTTTAAGATCAAAATGCACCTGTCAAGAGACACGCTCACAACGCCCACTTTAAACGCAAGGCTGTTATAAAGTGAAAGTGCGAGCTGCGTGGGAGCAGTGGATGAGAGAAGGAGAACACACATTCACCAAGACAGGGAGACAGCGGCGAGCAACTTACGCCACGATCTGCCAACGGATCGTGGACGCCTGGAACCACACTGACTCGGATAATGAGGAGAGGGATGTGGGCATGCTGGACGCCGGAATCGCCCAACTGTTTGAACAATTCTGAGTTATTATGAATACACTAACAATTTAGCATCTCAGACAGTATTTTTTTTATAAGTTATAATTGAACAAAGTTGAGAGTTATTGTGAACGCGTTAAGTAAAATTTGACTGACTTATCTAACTGCTGTGTTTCGTTTAATGCGCCTTATAGTCCGGTGCAGTTTATATGTGAAAAAAGTTTGAAAATAGACCATTCAATGACAGTGCACCTGACAATCCAGAGCCCCTATAGTGCGCAAAATACGGTAAATGTACCGTGAAATGTATATTGTGAAAATATCGTACTGAGAGATTTGGATATTGTTACATTCCTAATTGTGAGCCTCACCATCATATCGTGAACTTTCCCACGATATCACAATACATATTGTACCATGAGGTTGATACCGTGACGATATCGTATCATGAGACTTGAATATCGTTACAACCCTCCTTCTTTATTATGGATTCTTTTGTTTTTCTGGACATAAGGTAAAATTTTATGAAGAGCTACACTAGTAAAATGTGCTTTGCCAGTGAAACACATTCATTCTAATGGGTTTTAGTTTACATCAGATGCCCTTCCTGTGCCCACCTTATGCGGTAAACCGACTTGAAGCCTTTACCTGTGAATGAACCCCATCGAGTGAATCCCGTCCAGGGCCAGCACCACCTCCGCCGTGTAAAACCTCGCCCACTTCTCAGGAACGTCGTAGTTGCTCATTAAATTCACCAGATCTCCACCGGGCATGTACTCCATCACCATGTAGAGGTAGCGGTCGTCTTGGAAAGCAAAAAAGAGCTGCGAAATAGGAAAAAATAAATAAATAAATAAAGCAAACGTCCAGACCAAAGACACATATATAGGATTTTAACATAGGCAGGCCTGCATAATATCTGAAAATAATGAAATGTCCATTAAAGGGGCACTATGGAACTTTTTGGTAGGGGGTCTGTCACACTGTGTCTATTGATATGTCATTGCTCTGCCTGAAATGTTCCACAGTATGACATTACACAGCTCTACCTTACATTTATTCAATTACAAATGGCGTTATAGCTCAAATGCCTCCCCGAAAAAGGCATTCTGACTCTGAGGAGGGTTGCCTCTCCATAGATGTGACCTGTAACTTTGGTCTTTAGTCAGGTTTAATGCCATACTGTGAAACATTCAAGACAAAGCAATAACATCTACATAGAGAAAAGCATTTGACAGATCCTCCACCAGAAAAGTTAGCATCTTTCTGGAGACAACTAGGTGACAGACCATGAAATTTACATAGTACCGCTTTAAATTAAAAAAGTCAAAACAATAACGAAGATATAAACATCAAGACAAAAAAAAAAAATCATAAAAATAAGGTATTATTGATACTAAATACATGTTTATCAATGTATGGTGATTCTTAAAGCAGCCCTACAGACAGCTACTAGACGTAGACAGTTAATTATTGCTATGTTGAGTTTACTTTTTTATAGAAATAATTTACAATCTTATGTTGGGTTTTTTTCTGGTCCTGGGTAATTTTTAACACAACACACTGAGGCTACGTTTATATGCTGATGGTATAAGCAGAAGACGCAAAAGTGGCGTCGCGTCTTCACTTATTATTTCGAGTTTAGACGAGCGTCAAGAGGAAATCTGTGTGCATACGGTGACGCAAAGTGTGGAATTCGATTGGGTATCCATGCCAGGCGGTGACACTACATGTATGTGATGTATGTGAAGTCATTTGGTCAAGCATCATTCTCATACAGAGCCATAAACCTCTGGAACAGCCTCCCACATGAAATTATATCGTGTACTGATTATGAAATGTTTGCACGCCTGGCCAAACAATGGCTTTTAACCAAACAAACACATTGTACACGTTAATCTGTCCTGTACGAATGCAGCAATATGAAGTGTAGCACAGTGTAGTCATATGCTTGTCTAGCACAAGCACATGACCTCTTTGTGTAGCTCAATGTTTTTATGCGCATTGTCTCTCACAAATAAACAAATAAACTAAACTAATAAACTAAACTAAGTAAAGGCATACGCGACATGAGCAATTCTGACCAGAGTTTTTGCGTCTTGGGCAGCGTAGACGGAAACGCTACAGTGGAGCATATTCAACTTTTCCACTCTGGAGGGTAGTTTCAGATTTGAGCGTTTTTAAGCCCTAAAAAGGCTGTCATAGTCTAAACGAAAGGTACTTCCAATAAAATATTTTGTCATTTTTACCTGCAAGCATTCTCGTGTAAACAGGCCCTAAGAAGAAGGTATGTTTAAAAAAAAACATTTCTACGTGAGTCCACATTACCTGCACTACCCAGGAACTATTAGCAAACGCCATGATGTCCCTCTCCTCCCAGAAGAACGCTGAGTCTGACCTCTTGATCATCTCAAATTTACTAAGGAGCTTCATGGCATAGACTTTACATGTAGCCCTGTGTCTGACCTGCAAAACAACAGAAAATAAAGTTACATCAGTGCGTTAAGCCATGTTATAATGGTGTTACCTCCTAAAAAACAGACCCGCCGTTGTGTTTTGTTTCATTCACACGTTTGAGTAACTCTTTATTATTAGTCTGTCTGCATCTCCAAAGCTCAAAATGCTCTGTTCTTCATGACATCACAATGTAGTTGTAGTTTTGAAGCAACCTTTTAGCTTTAGTTCAGTAGAGATTGGAAATTACAGGGCTGAAATTATCTAAATAATTCAAGAGAAGGTGCATGGAGTTTAAAAACACAATGAAGTACTTCCTGTATTACCACATGACATCACATGGTTTGAGAAAAACTCAGCCTAAGTTGCAGGGTTTGTGTGTTGAACTTGTGTGAATCAAACAAAGCACAACTCCATGTATGTTTCTGATGAGGAAACATTATTACATAGAATAGAAAACAGCGTAATATAAGATCTTTAAAATATCTTTAATATATTGCTGTATTTTTTTAGTGTATGGGGTTTGATCTTACCAACTGGACCTCCCCGAAAGCTCCTCTTCCAATGACTTTAACAACTTCATAGTCCTCCGCTTTCATGCGCAGGTCCCGTATTTTACTAATTGTGTCTTTATCTGAAAAAATAAAGAGATGCGGTGAATAAACAATTGATTTTACAGTTTATTATTACACTTAATTATACACTTAAACACATTTTGCATTAGTAAAACTTTATCTGGCTTAAGATCTGGGAATGGCTGTGTAGTAATTATTTGGTTTTTTCCACCCCATCTAATTATACTTTATATTTTAAATCAAAGCGGCCGTCTTGAAAAGCAAAAAAGAGTTGCAAAACAGGAAAAAAAGTAAGATAAAATAAAAACGTTCAGACCAAAGATACATTATACAGGATCTGAACACAGGCACGCCAGCATAATACCTGAAAATAACAAAATGTCCATTAAAGTGGCAATATGGAACTTTTCTGATAGAGCGACTGCCACCTTCTTGTCTCTGTGGAGATGCTATCCCTTTTACTGGAATGCTCCACAGTATGGCATTAAACTCCATAAAGACAAGCAGGTGGCTCCACTAGGCCAAGTTATAAGTCAGATCTATGGAAAGGCAAGTCTATTCACAACAAGAATACATGTTTGCAGGATTTTTTTGTAAATAAAAACTGTAAAAAGATCACTGCCTTACTGTTGAACACACCAGGTAAAGCAATAATATCTCCATGGTGACAGAAAAGTTGCATAATCCACATTTAATTTTTAATATTGTAGACCATGATATGACAATAATGCTTTGAATTTTAAGTATTTTAATATATTTGCCTGAACAAATCTAAGCCTATGAATGAAACACATACATATATAGGCCCGTGTATGTTTGACGCTGTCGTTTCTGAAAGCCGACACAGCGATAATGCAGTGATGTAATGCTGCAGTGCAAATGTGCAATAGACCATGAAACCTGAGCTATCACTTTAAACTCTGAGAACCTCCTCCCTCCTGACTCGGCCTCCCTCAGGGGACAGTTCAGTCTCTGTTCAGCAAATTTACCCACTCCGGGGATCCTTTTCAAATCAAACCAGTCCCAAATGACATAAAACGTTCAAAAATAGGCACAGATTTGAACACGGAGAATTTTGTGAGCGACTATTTTAAAAGGCCTGTCATTAGGGGTGTGCAAAAACACTCCTAGTTATGAAATTATTTTGTGAAAGAGCTATAATTGTGTTGCTTGTTTGGAGAAAAGAAACTTGTTTATACAATACATTTGAAATATTTACTGTTTTGATTGTTTAAAATGAGTGTATTACATATTAACTTTATACAGACTTAGTGGTTTAATAAGACTTAGGATCACAGGGATGATTTAGCCTTTCAGAACATGTTGGCACAGATCTAATTAGCTTTTTAATGCAGAATAAGACTGGATATTTTGTTTGTGGAGGAAATTTTGGTACATGGTATAACTAAAAATTGTGATTGGCTAATTGCATCTATTTAAATTGTAATTTCAATTTGATTCCTCTTATGGCCCTAATCCAGGTGTAAAGATAATAGTGTAGAGACAGCGGAGTTTCCTTGGGGCAGTGCAGCCCATTGAGGACTCACAGACCCATCCATTAGTCCATATCCATCAGTGCATTTCAGTCAACTGGAAGAGACACACAAGAGAACTGTAGCAAAAGTAATTGAGGAGATGTGCAATGGCAGTTTTAGCCACAGGGGTTAGGTGGCTTTGGTTTGACGTTTATTTTTATTTTTTTCATATTATTATTTACAGGTGGGGATAGGATGGTATGAAATTTCCAAGGTTTGATAATCGTTTTTTGTTTAGTTTAATCATCAGACATAATATTTAAAAGAAATATCCATTGGTGTATTGGTACTCAAAAGGAGTACTTGGAAATTCAAGAAACTTCAAGTGCTACCACTCCTTCACTTTTACAGTGTTGTGTAGTTAATAAACAACACTATCATCTTCTCATTTACAGACACTGCAGCATTTTATAATAACAAAATATTATGGGACTTCTTCGTATCACAAAAGCAGTTTGCTTGTTCTGGCGTAGAACAGACTTCAAATTCCTGCTTCCAGGTTATTTATATTTTTAGTGATATTACAGACCTATATTTGGGAAATAAAAATAATCAATTAAAAAACTCAAGGCTGTGAGAAGTACTGCCACTAGGGGAGCTCATCCTTCAGGTTTTATACTGTGGCATTTTAATACCAATTCTACAGATCTTAAAATCATCTCATTCCTATTCACGGGTGTTTTTTTTAGAGGTCAGTTGCAATTAAATATGGTACTTAATTATATTGATTTATCTTGTCTTTATTTAGGGGCCAGTAGCACTCTCTTTGGACAGGTTGTACAGCAAATGTTCCTTTGTGTCACTTTCAACCAACTACAAACAAGCATGATTTGAACCTGTTATTCTCCAGTTGATGTTCCACATTTTCCTGAAACCAGACTGACCCCAGACTCTTCAGCTTCATCTCAGTAATATAATCTTAATAAATCCAAAATTACCCTCAGTTTAGTCCTGATTTTGTCTCAATTTTTGTTACTTTTTAATTTTGACATGAGCTGAATTTTGTTAAAACTGAAATGAGTAAGCCAAAAGTAATTTCAAATATTGCAAAAATAATGGCACATATTAGAAAACTGTCCAATATCATGTCGCCCTAGTCATAATAGGAGTATAAATAAAATTGCATCTGCAGGTTTGTGGGCGCAGCTCGACAGGGAAGCCTCACGATGGACATCATATGGGTCACCAGGCCTCTGTGAAAGACTCTTTGTTGGGGACACTGGGCGGCAGACAGCCATTGTGTCCGAGCGCACACTGAAGCGCTGACCCAAAAACCCTCTCTCCTCTACTCTCCTGTGTGCCCGCGTGGTTCACAGAGCCCACAGAGCGCTGGCACAAACGGGGAAGGCGGACGACCGGGCGCTACTTACATCTATTCAAGAAATTGTCAATGCTCTTGTTTTTCCTCAGGGCAGGGAAGTCCAGGTCATACACCAGAGCATCCAAGCCGTCCTATAAGAAAGAAAAGAGGACAGGGTTAACTAGAGGTCTACAACAAGATCTCCAACAAATAAAATGATATAAACTGGAACAATTTTTAATACTGAATTCCAATTTTCTTGACAAGTAAAAATGCATTATTTACTTATTTATTTATTATTTACAGGCTGATTTTGACCTGTAAAGTCTCATAATTTAATACAAAGCTGTTCAGTAGTGATTTGAAGGATAAATAACAGTTGAATAACCCCTACGTACACTTTCCGATACTTAAATGTGCATTGCGTAACTTTTCTGGTGGAGGGTCTGTCCAATGCTGATGTTAATGTTTCACAGTATGGTATTATTTCTATCTTCACATGTATAGGTCAGATAGATGCTCACAGTCAGAGTAGTATTTATATAATATAATTGTAATCTGTTTAATGTGTGAACATTTCATATGATATATTATTATAACAAATATATAGTATATATATAGTATGATAAACTAAAGATAAGGGCACTCATTAAAATAAGAAAAAGTAAAATCTACTTTGAAATACACATAATATAGAGTATGAACTGAACAAAAGTGCAAAAACTATAAACTAATATAGGATGAGCAGCTGTTATACACAAATATAAATACGGTCATTAACATTTCAATTAAAATTCCATCAGGAATAATTTTGCAGCCCAGTAATTTATGGCCAATTAAGTGCTGCTAATGAGCTCTGCCTAAAGAAGTATAATGAAGACATCTGACTGCGGTCAGTCCCTATTCAAACAAACAAATACATTTCAAATGAATCAATGTTAATAGCTTCACTCGAAAATTAAATAACACTATAATATGCAGTAATATTACTTTGTGTGTTTTTGTAATTGGTCATGTGACTTTGAATAAGAAGTGTGTGTGTGTGATATCTGTGAGCAGGAACTGCCCTTGACATGGAGCACTTTCTGTATTACAATTATCAAATGAGAATGTAAAAACAAGACTAAATAATAAAAACATGCTAAAACAAAACTATTTGAGCTATCCATAAGGTTTCATTTGTCTATTAATAACTTGTCACCAAAGATTACTTAATCCACAATGCTTCTCAAAGATTAATACTGAATTTTACTAGAAATGTTTATTGCTTCGACTGATAAAAAAATAAATAAAAGCACTGATGACAGACTACAATCCGTTTACTTTACTTATACTTATACTAAAGTACTTTATTTATGACAATAGTATGAGCATGGTAAAATGTGACTCCTCAATTAAAGAGAAACACTGAATAAATGTTATACTTTTTTTTATATATAGAGGGACGAAATGTTAAATAAATGTTATAGGTTTAGGTATCATTCAGAAGTTGCCGATACGATACATACCTCGATACACATGGCACAATACGATACATATCTCGATACATATGCCACCATACGATACATATCTCGATACATATGCCACGATACGATACATATCTCGATACATATGCCACGATGCTATGCATATCAATACTTATGCCACGATACTATACAAATCTCAATATATATGCCACAATACTATATAAATATTGATATAGTGCACTTTTGATTCAATATGATACATTTCAAATCAATTTGATGTGGTTCAATAAAAAAAAAACGCTAAAGCTAAATGATACTAAAAGTCTTTGCTAAATCACTTCTTGTGCAAAGTTCATATGAAAAACACACACATTTTAATTGTCAAAACAGAGAAAATGTCCAATGCGTCGCATAAACGAGTTTCCTTCCACTAAACAAGCAACAGAACTGTCGCATTTTAGTAAAATATACCAAAAAATGCTCTTGATAAATATATCAATACTGTATCATCACATTAAACTATACGATACATCGATAGTTTTTCACACCCCTAGTCTGTTCCCATGGATTTGTGGCAGTAGTGAAAAATGTCCATAAACAATTAAATATCAATAACACATTAAACAAAAGTCCCTGATAAACTCTACAACAGAATTCTCCACATGTGATAGAGGCTTTGATTTTCAACAGATTTTGCAACTTTTCTTTGCAAATTGCTTCTTGATTGCTGTAATTTATATTTACAAGAGTTCTAATTCCACCAAATTAAGAGAAAATCGAGAAACATCTGTCAAATCTGTCATGAGCACTTTAATTGTAAGCATCTTCACACATAGACCACAAGTTAAGCCCAAGTGGTAAAAGTGATATTAACTGAAGCCATGTGCCAAAGCGGAGTTTCCCAAGAAGCTAACATATCTGATTCAGCCGCTGCCAGGCTCGTGTTATTGATAGCAGAAAGGGCAGCTCTCAATCTGCTCGAGACAAGTGCGTGCACAGACAAACTCATCCCCAGGAGCGAGCGTCAGATGCTCTGCAAAATGAAGTTTAAACTATGCACCAAAACAAGTCACGCCTTAAGCCAGCATAGCCTGCATTCACAGCTAGCATCAAGAAAACCAAACTGTCACTTTACAAAGGCCTAATCTAATCACAGCAGACTCAAACAAACTATTCTAACGCAGATAAAGATTAAAATGCTGGCCAAGCAAATATTTCTCTACTGTTACAGCTGTTGTTATTCTTTCATTATTGCTTTTGAGCTTTTATATGATGAAGTTTAGATTTAAAGGGTCAATGTTACGCTATTTTCTGATCTATGTTCTAATGTTTCCTCATCACAAACAGACCTGGAGCTGTGTTTTGTTTCATTCACATGTTTAACGCACAAACCCTCCAGGTTTAGCGCGAGTTCTTCTCTCAAACTGAAAACACTCTGTTCCATCTTGTGATGTCATGTGGTGATATAGGAAGTGCTCCACTTAGTTTTTAAACTCCCCACACGTTTCAATAATTTCAAATTTGATAAAACAAAAGTGGATAATTTCAGCTCTGGCATTGCCAATCTCTACTGACCAGGTAAATGTAGCTGTTAAATTGAAAACTACCACAACATGCACTGAATAAAACATTCAGGTCATACATTTAGAGTTTGAGATGTAGACAGATTAATAATAAAAAGATTGTTTCTTTTCTTTCACATGAGTGAAAGAAACAAAACACAACTCCAGGTCTGTCTTTAATAAATTAACATTATAACATGGCTTAAAGCTCACAAGAGTCAATTTTCTATAGTACACGACCTTTAATAAAACTAGTCACATATATAGACTATTAGAGGTGTAACGATATCCAAGTTTCCATATCATCGATATCATCATGGTATGAACCTCATGGTATGATATTTATTGCGATATCGTGGGAAAGCTCACGATATGGAGGGGAGGCTCACAGTTAGGGATGTAACAATATCCAAATCTCTCAGTATGATATTTTCATGAAATACATCTAACGGTACAATATTTATTGCAATATTTTGTGAGGGTTAAAAAAATGTTATATACTACTTTTTCTTAATCCATAAAACTAAGACTTAAAAGTGTTCAGAACTGTTATTTCTTCTTGTAGTTTACTCTGAAATGGAGCAAAGGATCATGGTCTATGTAGTTCTCTGTCTTTTTTTTTAGCTATTGCTGCACCATAACTCTTCATTTAAATAAAAAGACTTGTAATTCGATATATTGTGATGGTCCACGATATTATTGTGAGAACTTCGACGATACGATATCATGATATTTTGGTTATTGTTACATCCCTATAGGCTACAATAGGCTACTATGTGTAGTAGATAAATTATTGAGAAAATAAGATAGGCCTGCTAGTTTTGTACTGTACAGATTTTGCAGTGAAAAGATAAACTCTAAATTCTAGTCAACTCCTCTGGATGAAATTGTTTGTTTTTTTCTTTCCATCTTTAAATAAGTGACTCAAAAGTTAAAATTATCCCAGAACCGGATACAGTGTGACGCGAGGCGGGATCACGGGTAGCGCTGGCAGGATTGAGTGTAATCTTCTCTAATCCAGAGTGGCTAAACGAGCCTGGCACAGACACGCCATCACAACAACAACATGCTCGCTCTGAGCTGCTGTCCGACACATGTTACAGACAAGCAGCTCGGGTCAAGTCTCTCTCTTTACATTTCAGTTACATTGGAGAAGAAGAAGACATGTTGTGCTTTTTTTGACATTTTGTGTTAAAGCTGCTCTGTGTAATATTTCCAGTGGAGGATCTGCCACCTTTGTCTCTGTAGAAATTGCACTGCTTTGTCTAGAATGTTCCACAGTATAGACTATACCTATAATATAGCCTTAATCTATCACGAGGCAGACAGGCAGGTCACAGCGCTACGCTACATTACAATTCTGATCTGTGGAGAGTTGCTTCTATTTGTAGAAGAAATGATTGTATTTTTGAGCAACAGAAACACCTGTAATGAATACATGCCAGATGGAAATGTTTAATGTTATACAATGGAGTATTCTAGGCAAAGCAATAACATCTCCATGGAGACAAGCAGGTAGCGCACCCTTAAATTATAACCTACATTAAGGTTGGCAAAATATAGAAAATTATATACTAAAAAAGTCACATGAGCCTTTCCTGAATGTCTTTAGAATGATCTGGAGCTGTATCAGAACAAGTATAAGAGCACATAGACTAGTATACGCCCATTGGTTTGTTTTTATTTCAAGTTTGTACGAGTCTACTCTTTGGTATCAAAATTGAGTTTGAAATTTTAGTATTGTGACAACACTAACCTATGTAGACCTTATTTTACATCTTTGTTCCTTGTAAATTGTAATAATGATCTAAAATGGCTTCATAACAGAAACTGGACCATTAATTTCCTATTCAAAATGCAGAAATAGTGGAATTTATTGTGGCAAGCAGCAGATTTTAATTGTATTTATTGTGGAAAACAGTTTTTGAAGCATAAATGTTTTGAATAATCACCAGTATACAGAAAAGTAGGCAGAGATGGGGGATAAACAGTAAATGGTCAAATTTTTATACAGCGCTTTTCCACCTTAAAGCACTTTATCAAGGAATTCACCCATTCACACACACAGTTGGGGGCAAGATGAGTTAAGTGCCCAAGGACACAACAACAGTATTCACCAGAAAGAGCTGGAATCGAACTGCCAACCTGTGGGCCGATGGACAAACACTACCAGGTAAACTACTGCCACAGGTGAAAACAGGAAAGTTGTGGGCACTTAATGCAGGACAATAGAAGAGATCTCAAAAATGCATAAACCAAATCAAAATACAACTTGGACGAGGCTTGAGATCAGGGAACACCGTTATGACAAAACAAAAGGTTATAAAAGTTGAATCTTCAATGTCAGAATAAGCGTGACTTTATTATGCAAATGAACAATGCCATTCATAGTACACAGACGTCTGAAACAAAAGCAGGGAGCCGGTCTTTCTTGTTATCGTGGACGATCTTGAGCTGAAGTCTGACGGATCGTTCTGCGTCTCAAAGCAAAACAATGATGACACACGGTGAATCAGCAGCTCAGCCGAGGCGCAATCCTCTTAAGTAACGAGCGCCACAGAGGTCAACTACAGATCCCCCCCCCCGCGTCCCAGACACTCCAGCTCCACGGGACAGGGGCGGGAAGGGGGCAGGAAGGGGGCAGGAGAGGGCAGGAGTGGGTATCAGGGAGTAGGAGTGGATAGGAGGGGGCAGGATGGGGCAGGAGTGCGCAGGAGGGAGGGGGCATTAGGGAGCAGGAGGGGGTACGAATGCGTAGGAGTGGGCAGGAGGCAGCAAGAGAAAGCAGGAGGGAGCAGGGGGGAGCAGGAGGGAGTAGGATTGAGAAGGAGTGGACAGAAGCGGGCAAGAGGGAGGGGGGACGGAGTGGGCAGGGGGACGGAGTGGGCAGGAGGGGACGGAGTGGGCAGGAGGGGGACGGAGTGGGCAGGAGGGGGACGGAGTGGGCAGGAGTGGGCAGGAGTGGGACGGAGTGGGCAGGAGTGGGACGGAGTGAGCAGGAGTGGGACGGAGTGAGGCAGGAGGGGGACAGGAGTGAGCAGGAGGGGACGGAGTGGCAGGAGGGGGACGGAGTGGGAGGAGGATCGAGCAGGAGGGGCAGGAGGGAGCAGAAGGAAGCAGGAGGGAGCAGGAGGGGCAGAAGGGAGAGGAGGCAGGAGGAGGCAGGAGGGAGGCAGGAGGGGCAGGGGCAGGGGGCAGAGGCAGG
This sequence comes from Boleophthalmus pectinirostris, assembly GCF_026225935.1. Classification (NCBI taxonomy): domain Eukaryota; kingdom Metazoa; phylum Chordata; class Actinopteri; order Gobiiformes; family Gobiidae; genus Boleophthalmus; species Boleophthalmus pectinirostris. The sequence goes on from NW_026571095.1 coordinate 2,524,645, forward strand.
AGGGGCAGGAGGGGCAGGAAGGGGGCAGGAGGGCAGGAGGGCAGGAGGGGGCAGGGGGCAGGAGGAGGCAGGAGGAGGCAGGAGGGGGGGAAGGGGGCAGGAGGGGGCACGGGGGAGCAGGAGGGAGCAGGTTGGGATTAGGGATGTAACAATATCAAAATCCCTTGATATGATATTTTCACAATTCGATATTTCTTGCGATTTCTCGTGGAGGCTTACAAGATTGTGGATATGCTACTTTTTTCTTGTAAAAGCCTTTGAAAAGCATTGAAAAGCCTTTGGTGCTCCTATAATCTGAAGAAATAAGAATTAAGAAGGGGGCAGGAGGAGACAGGATAGCATGGCCAAAATGACTGTGATTAACGTTTATAACACTATAATTATTAAAGGTGCTGACAGTTAAAATGTTATGGATACATATATAAGAAGTATAATTTTAATACTTATGAATAAGTTGCAGATTTAAAGGAACAGTTTGGAATTTTGGACATAGGACCTCATTTCCTCATGAGCCAGAGTGTTGGAGACACTTTTTGAAATATTCCATCCAGTCCTTGTATTTGCAGAGGTCACTGGTGCTAGACTAGTGCATGTCAATGGCCATAGTTATCCTGCCACTAAAAACAGTCTTACCCACTCCACAAAACACTCGAAGCAAATCTGTTATTACACCAGACTGTCCATGTGAATGTCTGTGTTGATAGAATCATTATAGAAGTAAAACCAACCTTGTATTTGAAGGATTTATGTGTGAGCAGCAGCAGTGAGTTGTGTTCCCTGACAGAAAGCGTGGCAGCGGAGGACTGATATATGAGAAAATAGTCCCTCAACATGTGACGATTCATGTGATACAAGGTTAGTTTTATTTCAAACATTATTCTATCAACACAGACATTCACATGGACAGTCTGGTGTTATAATAGATTTTCTTCGGGTGTTTTGTGGAGTGGGTAAGACTGTTTTTAGTGGCAGGAGAACTATGACCATTGACATGCAACCTCTACAAATACAAGGACTGGATGGAATATTTCAAAAAGTGTTTCTACATGTCTCCAACACTCACTAGGAAATGAGGTCCTATGTCCAAAACTCCAAACTGTCCCTTTAAACAGCTGTTACAGTAGTGTACTTTGTTTATAAGTGAAAACAAGAATTATCCAGAAGATGCCATGATGGACAAGTATCTTTTTCTGCACCTTCTTGTTGGCAATTCTCACGATCATATAAAATGTCCCACGAATGATTATTGTATACCCATTTTATCACAATAAACAATATTAGTGTTTATTGTCCCTTCCCTCAAATCTGTCAGGGAGTGGAGTCAGGGTTTTCAAAAGATTTCTACTGAATCGTACTGGCACGAGTGATCACGTAAGATTACTCAAGTAAAAACAAACAAGCCCTTATTTTTACATGGTTATAATCATAAATAATAATAAAGTAGTCTCGAAACTACAGTGACTAGCACTCAAGCGTCACAGAATGATGGTTCCGGGTTTGATTTCCAGTTCACCCGGGTACTTCTGTGTCGAGTTTGCACGTTCTCCCAGTGTCTGGATGGGTTTCTTCTGTGCACTCGAGTTTCCCCTATCAACCCAAAACCTGCACGATAAGTAAAACCCCACACTAGCCAAGCCATGGAGAGGAGTCCCAGGGCAGGGGCGGAAAGATAATCGCCATGTTATCTCTAGAATATGCTGAAAATAAACTACTTATCCCTGATGTTTTCTTCTATATCACCGTTGTTTCCGCTTTCACTAACAAAGTACAACACTATGGCTCTGTCCAAACTAGTAGGTATTCAAATTGTTTTCGTTGCGGATGCAGTGTTCATCCACGCTATTCCGATTGAAAACGGCTCCAGAGACGGAACGATCTGGTGCCGCCAGCTCTCACGAATTCATCTGAGTAGAGATCTGATGGACTGTGTGGATGCCTGAAAACACTGATACACTGATGTAGGTCTACGCACTCTGAAGTAATTCATCACCAAAACGCTAAGAGGCTAGAACAGAGGCTTGCAAACTGCAGCCCAGGGGCCACATGAAACCCTTTAATCTTTTTAATCTGACCAGCCGAACTTGAATAATAACAATAATAATTTTCAGTGCTTTAACAGTAATTTCAATAAATAGTAAATACCGTGGGACTTGAAAGACAGATATTTTGTTGCAATGCTTTGTAATGATTTTCAATTATGGAATATTTCGGTAAAATGGGGTATATTTTCTATATATCCCATTGTTTTTTCGTCTTATGGGGTGGATTTCCAAAAAACTCCATCCATCTGCTCCCTGTCTGGCTCTTCTGTCAAATTTTAGAACCTTTTGTGGCCCACGAGTCAAACAGTTTGCTCATCCCTGGACTAGAATATATGTCCATTCATATAAACGTGTGTCTGTGTGTACGACCTGCAGACGTATGATCTCTGAAAGGTTTTAACATGAACCATCTCCAACGCGACAGAAGCACAGAACAGACTCACCATCAGCAGAACACGCCTCTGTCACAGAAAGAACACATATATTCCACTGAGTCATGTCCTATAGTCCGACAGAAGCTGAACTGCATAAGGTCACAATATTGAGCTGTTTTTTGAGTTTATGCAAATTAGCCATATGGTTTTAAGTTTCGTTTCTGTAAAACGTAAACAAATATTCTCAAAGCTGTGTGGATAGGGAAGGCTTGCGGACACAGAAATGACGTGTCTGGATGCAGATAGTTTCCGATACAGTGATACGGTGATTCGTTTCAGTGTAAACGTAGCCTAACAGTTGCTTATATATGAAACCTAATCATAATATTCAAATGATCATTATTCATATCCATGACATATTTAAACTGTGAGCAACTTTCGTAATTATCTTGAGAAGTAGCCCTCACCCTAACCCTGTGCGGTAGTAGCTCACTCCTCTGACAGGTGACACCCATTGAAGGACAGGTCAGGTGCAAATCATGACGCATCAAAAACCTTCATCAGACTCTCTTTAAAAAGAAGGAAAGCATTTGAGTGTTGAAACTTACATTCGACATTCAATGACGTGGAAAAAGAATATAGTGGTATTGAAAGTTTGACATTGCAATATTATGACAACACTGGTGTTTGTGTAAATCTCCAGTGTATTTTTGATGTCAGCAATATAACTTAACTTTCCAACTTCTTTTGTGTTATGGTTATGTTTTATGACTCCCACTGAGAAACACTGTCAACACGAGGCAAAAAGCCAGCCACATTTCCAACACTTTGCCCCAGGGCACATGTGGCAATATACATAACTTCCCAATTACCCCGACAAATCTGGACATGGCAAATTCAGCTTTTGTGTTGCCAATGTTTGTGTGCATCTTCTGCTCTGTTGTGTCAGCAGAGTCTCATTAGCCTGTCGCCGTTGATTGAATGTAAACAAAGCTGGAGGTGTTGCAACTATAGGTTTGTCAAGAGCTAAATTTTTGTACCGTCGATGAGAGACAACTCACTAGATACTCATGCATCACCGCAAAAAACAAACACACACACACTCAAAACTTGTAGCATTAAAAGAAGACCACACAAATCCAATTTCTCCACAGTGCTCTTAAAGGTGCAGTGTGGAACTTTTCTAGTGGAGGCTCCTTCAAATGCTTTTCTCCATGGAGATGTTGTTGCTTTATGGAGACCAACCCAGACCACGTTACAGGTCAGATCTGTGGAGAGGCGACCCTGCTCACAGTCAGAATGTCTGTTTTTATAGATATTTTTGAGCTGTAAAACCATCTGAATTGAATCAATGTAAGGTAGATATGTTTAACGTCTGTGAAACATTCCAGACTAAGCAATAACATCTCCATGGAGACAAGTAAGTAGCAGACCCTCTACGAGAAAAGTTGTGCACCTTTAATACATACCATGCATTTCTGAACTTTAATGTATTTAATAATATATATTTTATAGGTGTGAGATGAGACAAGACGAGATTTTGACATCATTTACAACAGACATTTCAAACTCAGGCCTGGGGGCCAAATTTGGCACGTGAAATAATTATATTTCGCCCACGAGATTATATCAAATATGTATTAGAGCTGCCCGCTGGTTATAGATAGGCTATAAAGACATTATTTATCAAAAATGTTGTTATTATTTTATATGATGCTTGTTCTGGATTCAATGATTAAGCAAAACTATTATTAAACATTTATTTTAATAAGAAAAGGTTTAACATTACATATCTTGAAAGAAGAGAAAACATGCAGATGTTGAATTTTTTCAATATTTAGTTTGGCCCACAATTTAGTCCCAGTTTTTAATTTTGGCCCTCTGTGAATTTGCGTTTGACACCCCTGATTTATAATAAACTGTGCAATCCAGTTCCCCATTTTATTCTCAGTAGCTTTGATTTTATTTTATATTTTTGCTGTAGCACAGCTTTTTGTGACCACAGCTTCTCAAAAAAATGTATCTCGTCAGTACTTAAAGTTTGCACTGTGTAACTTTTAGGTTGAGGGTCCGTCACCTGCTTGTTTCTACGGCTCTGTCTCTGCTCTACCTGGGATGCTCCACAGTGTGACAATAAACAGCTCTACTTTACATTAATTCAATTAAAGGTGGTTTTATAGCTCAAAAATAGCTAGAAAAACAGGAATTCTGACTGAGAGTGGGGTCACCTCGCCTCGCCACAGATCTGACTTAAATACTCCACCTGAAAAGTTAAATGATGCACCTTTTTATCCAATCCAAAAGTAAAAAAACTTTTTTTTTTTAAATCCTTTTCAGCACGTGTGCACAATCTAGTGGCACGAGCTCTTGTCCCATCCCTAATATTTTATTCATCCTTTGACCATGTTTAAATCCAGCCTCAAAACAAAACAAAACAAAAAAGGGCTCTCTTAAAGGCGCACTGTGTAACTTTCCGGGTGGAAGGTCCGTCACTATGGAGATTTTCTTGCTTTGCCTGGAATTTTTTTGCCAGTTTACAGGTCTCATTTGTGGAGAGGTGGGCCTGGGCACAATAGAATGCATTTTATTCCAGGTCATTTTTATTGTTAAAGAAAAAACAAAAACACCTATAACTAAGCAATAAGCAAATATAATGCCATACTGTGGTACTTTGCAAGGAAAGCAATCTCCCTATGGCATATCTCCTTGGACTTGCTGGAAAAGTTACAGTACACCTTTAATGCTAATTTTATAATGATTATTTATGTTTTATGTATTTGTATTGTGATTTTAAAGTCTTTCTTATTCTGTAACGCACTTTGAATTTCTTTGTGTATGAATTGTGCTGTACAGATGCCTTGTCTTATCTATATTAATAGACTCAAATGTCAGTGTCCCTCTTTCTGACCTGGTTTCAAATTTTAGGTAATAACATTTTACAAAAACAATACCCATACATTACTCATTCAATTCATTCACTAATGCTTCAAATTTCAGAACTCCCTGATCCACCGGCTGACATCATTATGTGATTATAATCCAGGAATTGCTCATCTAGGTTTTCACATGATGCATCTTAACGAGCAGCCGTCATTTGCTCTAATTAAACTGCGTAACTATTCAGCAGCAGATGTTTTTCTTTTTTTTTTTTTTTTGCAGTTCCAAATCTGGTCAGTTTTTTTCCTTTTACTGTTTGAACCTGTAAATGCAGAAAACAACAAGTGCAAAAAGGTTCAAAATAGTAATGTCTATTTATTTAAGTATTAATATAAGTATTTACACATCTCCATGGAAACAAGGAGCCTAGAGGCAATAATAGGCAATTACCATATTTTTTGGACTATAAGTCACATTTTATTTCATGGTTTGGGTGTTTCCCGTGACTTATACTCCAGGGTGACTTATATATAAAAATTTTCACCTTGACAGCCACGAGAGACTAGTCTTGTGTGTCAGGATCTGCTGCTCCTGTTACTCCTGCACCACTGTCACTTCACTCTACTGCCTGTCTCCTGCAGAAAAACCCTCTGTCCTGCTGCAAATAGTGAAATATCCAGGTGAAAACGGTAATTGAGTAGCAGAAAGAAAGTTTGTAGTAAGCGAAATTTGAGACTGGTGGAAAGCAGGGATGGAGAACACAGCTTCACAGTAACCAGGAGGATGCACCATGCAACTTTCCTGAAGTCACTGGATGAATGGACAAAGCCTGGACTTCAGTGACACCGAAACCATCCTGTCAGGATTCAAAAAGGCCGGAATAATTGTAACTGGAACTGATGCTGAGTCTGACGACAGCGACACAGAAGAGGAAGCGGTGCTCTGTTTACCTCCAGAGGTCGCAGAGTTGCTCAGAAGTGACACAGAGGATGAAGAATTGAATGGATTTAGTGATTTGGAGTGAGATGGAGAGTTTGGTAAACTTGTTCTGTTGTTTATGTTATAGTTATGTGAAGAACTGTTCATATGTGACGTTAACAGTCTGTTGTTCTCTGTTCTATTGTTATTACTAGAACTTGACTTTCAACATGAAATGTCAGTTCCTAGTCTCTGATTTCATAAAATAAATTTCCCCCAAAAAAGTACAAATTATAGTCCGGTGCAACTTATATATGTTGTTTTCTTCTTCATTATGCGTTTTTGGGTTGGTGCAACTTATACTCCGGAGCGACTTATAATCTGAAAAATACAGAATATTCTTTGGGCTTTTTAAATTGAGATGTTCACAGACAGTTTTGACTTGAGGAATACATCGTCTGACTATAGGTTTTCTTGCTCATGTAATAATAATAATATTACACCAACATGATGAAGAACATTAAACAGAATAAGGGAGGTGGGACTTCAATCAATAAGGAAAGCCATTTTTATTTTGTTTTTGAAATGAAAAATAAATGAATAAATAAATTAGATTGAAAATTAAAAATGATCAATATTAAAGAAAACACATTTCGCCCAGCCCTATCTAAAAGTATTTTTTAAGCTGCAATATCACACCTTTATTTAGGTATGGGATGTGCCCAAAGAATACCATTAACCAGTATTAACCAAGAATACCATTAACTATTAACAGCAAAGGTTTTATAAGTGGACAAAGCGTACAGGAAAAGACCCCCGCTGACCACACACTATCCTGCCCGAGCCTCTAGGACCCTAATCACAGGCTCGCGCTCAGAATGCACGTTTGCATAACTTCCTGCCACAGAGAACGCTGGACGGCCACAGTTGCATTCCTCAACAGGACTGTACGCGTCAGAGAGCTATTTTAGGTATGCGGCCAAACAAGTTCTCAACAAAAAGTGAAGGGAGGGAGAAAAATCCCATCCCAGCTTCAAGTACAAAGTGGAGTAAGTGTGAGAGAAAGAGAGGGCTGGGGGAGGGTTTCTCAAACGGTGGCACGCGAGCCCTCTGCAGTTTGGATTGTCTACAGGATAAAGCAAAAAGTCAATTCATGTTTTCTACTCCTTTGGGTTAATCATTGAGAAGTACCTCGGTGTTGTCATATTAAAATTCCAAACTTGAGATAGACTAGCAACACTTTATTTAGGCAATAAAATGTGATTTTCATATTTTTTCAGGAGAGGTTCATTTTTATCCTTTGAATGCGACTTTTTTAGTATCAATACTTGTTCAAATTAGTATTGATAGTAGTTTTGACACTAGTATTAGTAAGGATGTAACAATAACTGAAATATCATGATCTCACAATAATATCGTGGACCATCACAATATATCGAATTACAAGTCTCTCTGCTTAAATGAAGTGTTATAGTGCAGCAATAGCTAAAAAAAAAAAAAAACTACATAGACCATGATCCTTTGCTCCATTTCAGTGTAGAATACATGAAGAAATAACAGTTCTAAACACTTTTAAGTCTTAATTCTTTGGATTAAGTCTTGTCAAAACATTTTAAGAAGAAAAACTAGCATATTAACAGTTTTAGCTGGTTAGCCTCCACAAAATATCTCAATAAATATTGTACAGTGAGATGAATATTGTGAAAATATCGTACCAAGAGATATGGATATTATTACATCCCTAATCGTGAGCCTCCCCACCACATTGTGAGCTTTCCCACGATATCGCAATAAATATCCTACCATGAGCTTCATACCGTGACAATATCGTATCGAGAGATTTGGATATCGTTACACCTCTAAGTATTAGTACCATATTTTTCGGACTAGGGCGCAATATCAATAATGTTGAATTCTCTTGTCTATTTTCTCTTGTGCACCGGATTATAAGGCGCATTAAGCGAAACGAAATGGACGACACTTGAGACTGATTCCTTACGCAGGCATCCATGATCCATTGGCAGATCGTGGCTTAATTCGCCCGCCATTGCCTCCTTGTCTTGGTGAATGTGTGTTATGAATATGAATGTGAATGTGGGTGGACAATTTAAGTTTTATTTTATTTTTTTTCTACAAGGAGGACTCAAATATACATTGAGTAATAATGTGTTTAATGCAGCTTTGTGCACATTTGTTTACGTTTTACAGAAACAAAACTTAAAACCACATGGCTAATTTGCATAAACTATAAGATCTTGTGCACTAATCTGGTCAGTTTCTGGCTGACTAAAGACCGTAAATTGGGCTTTATTCCGTGAGGCTCCTGACTCTGGTAGCTGTAATGCTCCAACGCTCCATCAAGAGTTGCAGCTTCGTAGCTAACCAAAGTCATACTAAAACACTTTTGACCGATTTTTGAGTACCGTGTACCACATAAAATCAGTTCGAAGTCAGTAAGCACAACCAGAATGAATATATAAGGTGCACCGGATTATAAGGCACACTGACGAATTTTGAGAAAATTATAAGTATTTTAAGTGCGCCTTATAGTCCGAAAAATACGGTATCGATTTTATCTGAGTTTTGATAGTTCTGACAATTCTGCTATGCTTAGTCTAATTTTAGAGCTAATATAATAAAATTTTAAACCTAATTAAGGCCTGATAAAGTTCAGGTTTAGATCTGGTGGCACTTGGAAAGCCAGATGTTGAGTTACATGGTGGTTGGTGTGAATAGTTTGAGAAACACTGAGCTAGGAGAGAGGAGAGAGGAGAGAAAGGAGAGTCCATGTGAGAACAAATGAAGGAAAAAACAGAAACGTAGGAAGTGGGACATGTTTGAGTGCTCTACATGGGCCACTAAAGGCTAAAGAAAATAAACCCTGCACAATCACAAGTAAAATAAGTCGCGCATGGAATTTCACACATTTCCTTTTTGGTATTCCCACCCCCAAATGATTATTGAGTAGTTAATAGGAATAAAGCAATATACAAAACCTACAGGTGCATTGTGTAACTTTTTGGATGGAGGGTCTGTCAAATGCCTTTCTCCATGGAGATGTTATTGCTTTGTCTGTTGTTTCACAGTAGAGCTGATTCGATTATGGAAAAAAATCGTTATCACAATTATTTTGGTGAATATTGAAATCACGATTATTCAATTATTTTTTTGTTACACGATGTTACATGATACATTTATTCAGCATTACTCTCTCTCCAAAAAAAATGTGTTATTAAGAATTATACGCAGTGAAAAATATAGGCTACAAACATGAACCTTTGAGCAGTTTTGCGACGTATAAAACAAACTAAATTTCGCCACCACATAAATTGTTTCAACTCGATTATCTGAGCTTGGAGATCATTTGACACACAAATTGAAATCGAGATCAACTTTCGATTAATTGCACAGCCTTATTTCACAGTGTGGCATTACACCTTTCTATGTTCATGGAGACCAAACCAAGTTACAGGTCAGATCTGTGCAGAGGCAGCCCCGCTCACAGTCAGAATGTCTGTTTTTCTAGATATTTTTGAGCTATAAAACCACCTGTGATTGAATAAATGTAAGGTAGAGCTGTTTAATGTCACACTGTGGAACATTCAGGCAGCGCAATGACACCTCCACAGAAACAAACAGGTGACAGACCAAGACAAAATATAGACATTATTATGTATTTGAACCACACACAGTAGAGGTATTGTGAGCAGTTTAGAGAATGTGTATCAAATTATAAAAGCGTTTCATATTCCAATAATCAGGAAGTGCATTGTTAGCATTAGCATGTCAGTTCTTGGCCTCTGACAGTTGTGAAAAGCACTCATGGTGAATAATGGGGAGGGCTTGTGGAAGAAATGTGTGAACAGTCTGTTTATTGTCCATGAAATTAAAATTAAGAGACATTTTTTATTTATTTTGATAAGACTTCTGTCAATCATATCATTTTACCCTTATGACCTCTCGTATATAACTGTGATATACTTGGTTTATATTTCGAGGTTTGTGTTTTACTTTCTGTACATACATTTATACCATATGTCTTACTGAGAGGGCTGGGTATCATTAAGAAGTTGCCAATATGATACGTACTTTGATACATAGGCCATGATGCAAAACATATATACTCTAAAAATATAGGCGGTTCAATAAAAAATAAAGGCTAAATCATTGCTGTGACACTAAAAGTTTTTGTTAAACCACTTCTCGTGCAAAGTTCATATGAAACACAAACATTTAAATCCTCAAAACAGTGAAAGTGTCAAATGTGTCGCATAAACGAGTTTGCTTCCACTAAATAAGCAAAAAAACTGTAGCTGTAACAAAATTATTTAGTAAAATAAACCAAAAAATACTCTTGGCGATATATATCAATACAGCAGCCCATAATATCCATACTGTATCATCACATCACATAACAATGCAGTATGTCGCTATTTTGATATTTTTGCACATCCTTACTTACTGACAGCAGTCTCTGGATATTTTTTACTACTATTCATTTAGAAGTTTACTACCATGTTTTGTTTTGTTTTTTTCCTCTTTGTTATTGTAATATAATGTGATGTGTGAGCTGTGTCCCGGTCATTTCCCTTGTAGATCAATAAAGTCTGTTGAAGTCGAAGTCGATGTCAAAGTCTAAGGCTAAATACAATAAAATTGAAAATTAAGATAGATAAATTTGAGGAACTAAATTGTGATACATTTTTTCCCCATATCACCCAAAACATAATACATGTTTTATTTCAAAATCACCAGCCTCACTCATTAATAAACACATTCATATTTAGCAATTAACTTAAGTGTCAGGTATCTTGCCCATGGACACAACAACTACAGATATGGTTGCACTGCCTGTGAGGTAAAACCAGAGACTGTATGTATAAATGAACATGTGAAACCCTCTCACCGCCCATTCATGGTTCAACAAATTCACTTTGCATTGAATAATCATCACTCCTCTCTCTCTCTCTGTACCTGCTGCTGTGAGTCTCCTCATTTTGGTCTTGAAATGTTCATATTAACGCACTCTACATAGAGATGTAACAATAACCGAAATATCGTGATATTGTATCGTCAAAGTTCTCACAATATATCGAATTACAAGTCTCTTTGCATAAATTAAGAGTTATGGTGCAGTAATAGCTAAAAAAAACAGAGGGAACTACATAGACCATGATCCTTTGCTCCATTCCAGTGCAGACTACATGAAGAAATAACATTTCTTAGCACTTTTAAGTCTTAGTTCTTTGGATTAAGTCTTGTCAAGGCATTTTAAGAGGAAAAGTCGCATATTAGCCTCCACAAAATATCGCAATAAATATCGTCCCGTGAGATGTGTATCATGAAAATATCGTACAGAGAGATTTGAATATTGTTACATCCCTAATTATGAGCCTCTCCACCATATCGTGACCTTTCCCAGGACACCACAATAAATATCCCTAGCTCTAAATGATCTTACTGTTTTTATTTTGCCATTTTGTCTGTAAATAAATTCCTATTCCTAATATGGACCTGCCTCCAAATTCACCCCTAACCTCAGTGAGCTTCATCTGACTGGAGCTGAACGCTGTGGGTGACGTCGCACTTCCTCAGTCCACTTTTTTACACAGTCTTTGAGTAAAACGATGCATTTTGATTGAGGTGTCAGGACAAGAGCATATGGTTTGAATAGGATGTGTATTGGGAAAAAGCTGAGTATTGTTGTATTTTGTGCTGATGCTGCTTCTGCCACAGACCTTCACATCACTGGATTCATATGAAAACCACCATAGTCCTCCGCGAGTCAAATGTGGCAATTACGCATATTAAAAATACTTGAAGAAAACGCGGAGGGCTGGTGGCTGATATTAAATACACCAATTACTTCTTCTTGCTTTAAGGCAGAGAAAAACTGCTCAAAAGCTCTTTTCCAGACACTTAAATGTGAGTTAGAGTTTCCACCCGCATGAGCCTGGTGCATGCCAGTGCCAGGCGTGTGGACGGCCCTACTCCACTTCCTCTTGTGCCACCTCTTCAAAGACAATATGCTTTCCACATGGGAGAGTTCAGAGTGATCCACCGGGCTGTGCAAACAAAGGCGGCGCAAAAGCAAACTGCACAGATCAAATCATAGGTCATAACCGCTGTACAAAGCATTCTATGGACTTAAGGCAGTAGAAAGTGCACTAGTGAAAATACTTGTGTCATGGTTGAGCTGGTTTTAGTTTTAATGTTAAGTTAAAAGCATCTAGATTACACTATTTTCTCATCTTATAATGGTTTTAGGCTGAGTTTTTCTCTCAAACTGAAAACACTGTTCAGCCTTGTGATATTATGTGGCAATACAGGAAGTGCTCCACTGTGTTTTTAAATTCCAGGCACCTTCACTAAAAATCATTTGGATAATTACAGCCCTGGAACTGCCAATCTCATCTGAACAAAAAGCTAAAAGGAGCAGTTAACTTGAAAACTACTGCTAAAACAGCTGCACCTACTTGGAAAATTTGGAATTTTTTAACATCTGGATCATTGGAAACTGGGTACAATAAATCTGTAAAATGCCTCATTTGATGCAAGGGAATAATCACACAGCTTGTCAATTGCAGCATTATAATCTTTTATGAATTAAGTGAGTAAGCTCAAGGTATATGAATGTTATTTACTTTTTTAGGTAAAGTAAAGAATCCACAAAAGTCATGAACAAATTATACAGGCAATGCTTCACAATCGCACAAAAGTTTATTCACTGTAATAATGTTAATAATGTGATCTGCCTAAACAGCAAACTAAAACAAGAAATGTAGCATGTTTCAGTTTTTTCTTTTTTCTTAGGGTGACACTTTGCTTTTCCCCCCAACTTCTCACAACTTCTCAGATCCTGTTCCCGGAAACGTGTCTTACCTAGAAGCTGCACATCAGTGGTGTGGATAAAGCACAGTGACAGTGAGGCCAGAGGTGGCAGAGACGGGGCATTCCTTCCCCTCCAGAGGTCTCATCCCACAGAATCAGTGTCACAAGAGATTCCACGTCAACATTTCCCAAAGCTATCCAACAACGCGCTCACGTGTTCGGTAACAAAAGACAGAACTTCGTAGGGAATTTTGACTTTCACTAGTGAATTTCCCTGTTATTAAAGGCTCTCTATTACGCAAAATTGAGCAGTGTTCAAATGTTATTACGTCATCAAAAACATACTCGGAGTTGTGTTTTGTTTCACACATCTGAGAAACCCAGCATTATCTGTCTGTCTACCTCTAAAGAGCGCAAAATGCTCACCTTGCATCACCTTGTGATGTCATGAAATGGTTGTTTTCAAGTGAACAGCTCCTTTTACCTTTAATTCAGTAGAGATTGGCAAATCCAGAGCTGAAATTATCCAAATGATTCTAGTTAAGCAATTCAAAACAACAATGGAGCACTTCTTGTATTACTACATGACACATGACATCACCAGGTGTTTTAAGACTGAAGGAAGAACTTTGTTTGTTTGTGTGTTAAACATGCGTGAATGAAACAGTACAACTCCAGGTATGATTCTGATGTGGAAACATCATATCATAGATAAGAAAACAGCTTAGTATGAGTCTCTTAAAAGGCACTCCAAGACATTTTTATTGTCTGTGAAAATGTGAAAATCCAACTTCTTTATTTTAAATGCTTTGCAGTGATCCAAAGTTATTCTATGTGCAGTCCTAATTATTCACTACAAAGAGCTCATAAGTGCATCTGACAGCTTCAGCACACTTCTGATTATTCTGATTATTCAAGAGCTGCTTTTACAATATATCCATACTGGGGCAACACAAATGTGTTCAACTAAATGGAAGAAAATCTGGTACAGCCACTTTAAATATTAACTCACTAGAGTTGACAATATCCCCCAGAGTGGTGTGTATGTGGTCCGCAGGGAGGAGGGAGGGAAGAATGGGAGTGTTAAAGTTCAATGGGTGAAGCAGAGAAGACTGTGAGAAACAAAAATCATACATCAAACAACATTCAGTATCAGCAAAGTTGGAAGGTTTTCAGTTAAAAACAGGCAAAAAGACTGTTAAACAAGAGCAGTTTTCAAGGACTATGTCTGGACGGGTCAGACAGAAACAGTGACTAATAGTTTGTCACAAATATTTTCATCAAAATCAACAATGAACAACTATAGCAGTACACAGCTTCCTCTCTTCAGGAGAAAGCTCAAATATACAGTACAGATTCAGACTTACTACAACTACAAGTGAGCTCATTATTCTCAACAGACTAGATAATGTTTTAACAACACTTACATTATCAGAACACCAACTCCTGTGGTTTGTATTGTAAACTGCACCAATGTTCTACTTTTTGTTTGCACACCCTTGCGATATATATTTTCCCCCATTGATTTTAATACATTATAACCTCACTCATAGCCATTTTTAACACCACAGAGCCAGAAGAGCAGTGCAGTTCATTTGCACAACCAGAGTGTTTTGAGATTTAGCTACAAATTCTCAAGTTCTGTTTTTAACTGATAAACTTTGCTCATCAATATTTAAGAAAATCTATTAAATAAAATGAAGTTATTCTCTAATAAAAGAGCACCGTTAGATCATTACGGTATAGCACATTACAGCAGAATATTTATGTATGAATTTTAAATTAGGCTGTATAAATCCTGACAGCAGGTGGTGTACATTCTGCTCTTAGCACTGATCAGTATGAGCTGATTGTACCACACAAAGCTGCAGTAGAGCGTCTCTGAGCAACAGCAGTGTCCAGACGATTGTCACAAGGATAGAAAATCAGATCCTAAAACTAATATCAAAACTGGATACCCATCTGAACAAGTATTAAACCTGCATAAAACAGGACAAAATAAAAACAGGACAAAATGTGAGCTTTCCTGAAACCTTTTAGTAGGATTCTGAGCTTTATTAGAGCAAATATAAGACCTCAAGAAGCTATTTTGTATATGAAAATGACATTATATCACTAAAAAAAAGGATCATGTTTTATGTTCACTATGGTATTGTAATCTGTATTGGGTATTAAGTCAATTCCTTAGTTTCGACATAAGAGTGTCACGATACTAACACTTATCTGAGCACATGGCCCGGGTCTCTGCGCTCTCAGCCTGTGCAGCTTTATCAGAGGGGCCCACACCTGCAGGTGAGGCTCTCCGTGGGGTCAAAGGTCACTCGCACAGGGCCAGTCTGTGCCGGCGCTCTGCTGTACACACTTCACAGCCCGAGCTATTACACGTGTTATACTCACTGGAGTCGTTCGAAACGCCTGATGACAGACAAGCTCGTCCCACGCATTTGGATTCAAGAGCATTAACATCTACTGACTGATGCCTAAAAGTGAAAGTAATATATTAAAAAGTGCACTACGTCACTTTTTGATTGGAGCTCCATCACCTGCTTGTTTCTATGGATACGTCATTGCTCCGCCTCCTGGAATCCAATCCAATCCACTTAATTTCTATAGCACATTTCACAAAGAAACTGTTTCTAAAGAGCTGCACAAATACATAATAATAACAACAATAATACAATGATGAAATAAACGCTCAGATTTAATCATATTAGTCTTAAAATAATAAAACCAGTCAAATAATTAAATTAAATAATAAATAAATAAGACACAGAGGAGCACACAACTCACGTGGTGTTAAAAGCCAGAGAGTAAAAGCGGGTCTTAAGACTGGAATGTTCCACAGTATGACTTTAAACAGCTCTACTTTACATTTATTCAATTACAGGTGGTTTTATGGCTCAAAAATACCTTGAAAAACAGACTTCTCCACAGATCTGATTTGTAACTTGGTCTGGTTTGGTCTCCATGAAGAGAGAAAGGTTTAATGTGAAACATTCCGGACAAAGCAATAACATCTCCATTGTGAAAACGTGAAAAGCATTTGATGGAGCCTCCACCAGAAAAGTTACACAATGCAGCTTTAACAGGAGTAACAGCGAATGATTTCACTCAAGGGAAAAGTTGTATTCAGGTGAGATCCCAACTAAACTAGAGCTGCACGATGAGAAAAATGCCCAATATCTGCCAACTACAGTATGTTTGTATTGCAATTACAAAATGACTGTGATATTTTAATATATTTTATGAAATAATATCAGATAAATAAAAACAAAGAATGTACATGCCTTCATTTACTAGTTAAATTAGTTAAACAGAAACTAAACTAAAACAATTCAGGTTTAATGTAAAGGAATAAGTAAGGGAAAGCATAAATTGAATAAGTCTTTGTCACATTTTCTTTCAAAAGAAGTACGTTTCTGTAAAACTGTGAACCTTTCATGTGTTATCAGTTACTGGGTCCAACATCAGTATTTTTTAGGGGTGTAAGGATATCCAAGTCTCACAATACGATATCATCACAGTATGAACCTCACGGTACGATATTTATTGAGATATCGCAGGAAAGCTCACGATATGGTGGGGAGGCTCTCGATTTGGGATGTAACAATATCCAAATCTCTTACAATATTTTCACGATATACATCTTACGATAGGATATTTATTGAGATAATTTGTGGAGGCCAAACGGCTAAAACTGTTCATATGCTACTTTTTCCTCTTAAAATGCCTTGACAAGACTTTATCCAAAGAACTAAGACTTAAAAGTGTTAGAAACTGTTATTTCTTCATGTAGTCTACACTGAAATGGAGCAAAGGATCATGGTCTATGTCAGGGGTGGGCAAACTGCGGCGCGGGGGCCATATGCGGCCCTTTAATCTTTTTAATCCAGCCCGGCAAACTTGAATAATAATAATAATTTTGAGTGTTTTAAATGTCATTTCAATAAATAGTAAATACTGTGGGACATGAAAGATTTAGTTGTACACCTTTGTAATGATTTTCAATTATGGGACATTTCAATAACATGGGATATTTTTTTCTCTTATGAGGTGGATTACCAAACAACTCAATCCATCTGCTTCTGGTCTGGCCCTTCCTTCACATTTTAGAACCCCACGAGTTAAAAAGTTTGCCCACCCCTGGTCTATGTAGTTCCCTCTGTCCATAGATCTTCATTTAAGTAAAGAGACTTGTAATTCGATATATTGTGATGGTCCACGCTATTACTGTGAGGTTTTTGACGATACGATACCGCGATATTTCGGTTATTGTTACATCCCTGGTATTTTAGTGGTTATATTGTGCAGCCCCAAACTGAGACTAGCAAATAGATGTTTGGAGTAAATACTAGTATGCCCCAGGTAAGTATGGCACTGAAGCAACGCTCGCTCCTCACCCTAAACAATAGTGATGTAATTAGCTTGCCATAACACCCATCCCACATCATCTTCTCAGCTAAAACATCACCAAAAGACAGTCAGGATAGAATACTGCCGTGTATTTGGATTATTTCAGCTCTTAAATTAAATACATCTCTGCTGAATTTGAGGTAACAGAGCATGTTGAGCTTTGGAGATGTAGACAAACTAATAAAAATAGTTAGTCAAATGTGCGAGAATGAAACAAAACGTAACTCCAGGTATGTTTGTGATGAGGTAACTACATTCTAACATACTTAAAAGCTCAGAATTTTGCATAATATAGGATGTTTAACTTGCTGTGTCCAATAGCTCGAGCAAATCCTCAAAAAAATCAACACTGCTGAGGCGAACGGATAGTGAGAATAGAACACAGCTGTGACATGCTGTTACAAAACGCCAAGAAATGAAGAAATAATTGAACTCAAATGGTCTTTTTTGCCGTTTCTGATTTAAAGCCAGCCCTCAACTATAAACAACAGCATAGATGGGCACCTTCAGAAGCACCAAGCCCTTCTATTACACCCTGTGGCATTCTGTTTGTCTAAATGAGTGTTTAGAAGCAGCACAATGAGTGGGGAGGGGGCGGCGCATCCAGATAAGGAGCCCTTTTTTCCAGGCAGGGTTTATTTAGGGCTGGAGATAAGAATACAGGGCTAAACACCAGGAGAGGGACAAATGTCAGCATCCCACCAAACGCTAACACAGTCGACACAGTTAAGGTTCAGTGTAAAGTGGCAAATATTACAGTGTTTTATTGTTTTGTGTTATAAAGTAGTTTCCTCATCACACACAGACCTGGAGTTGTGTTTTGTTTCATTCACACATGTTAAACACAGAAACCCTGCAAAATTAGGCCGATTTCTTCTCTCAAACAGAAAACACTCTCTTCTCACTCTCTTTATGATGCCATATTCCCACATACAGGAAGTGCTCCACTGGGTTTTTAAACTCCAAAAAGCTTCACTAGAATCATTCAGATGATTTCAGTCCTAGAATTACCAATCTGTACTGAACTAAAGGTAAAAAAAAATCCATGTACCATTCAATCATTGTTTTTTTTTTTTTCAAAAATAAGAAAACAAAAAAACAACTAT
This sequence comes from Boleophthalmus pectinirostris, assembly GCF_026225935.1. Lineage (NCBI taxonomy): Eukaryota > Metazoa > Chordata > Actinopteri > Gobiiformes > Gobiidae > Boleophthalmus > Boleophthalmus pectinirostris. The sequence goes on from NW_026571095.1 coordinate 2,543,206, forward strand.
TTTCTTCATTATTTGTCTCCAAAATCAAAATGAAAAACAGATAACAATTCCTGTTTCCATGACTTAAACTGCGATGCCGGACTTTCGCGCCGTATACACACTGAACTAGGACTAAACCGGTCTCAGTCCCGGTCTCAGTCCCGGTCTCAGTCCCGGTCTCAGTCCCGGTCTCAGTCCCGGTCTCAGTCCCGGTCTCAGTCCCGGTCTCAGTCCCGGTCTCAGTCCCGGTCTCAGTCCCGGTCTCAGTCCCAATCACCCGACAGCAGGCGCACCTCCAGGCCCGTCTGGACACTCAGTCCTGGTGTAGTCCTGGTTCAGTCCTGGTTCAGTCCTGGTTCAGTCCTGGTTCAGTCCTGGTTCAGTTCTGGTGTAGTCCTGGTTCAGTCCTGGTTCAGTGCTGGTTTAGTCCTAGTGTAGTCCTATTTTAGTCCTGGTTCAGTCCAGTTTTAGTCCTGGTTCAGTCCTGGTTCAGTCCAGTTTTAGTCCTGGTTCAGTCCAGTTTTAGTCCTGGTTCAGTCCAGTTTGGTTCAGTCCAGTTTTAGTCCAGTTTAGTCCTGTTCAGTCCAGTCCAGTTTTAGTCCTGGTTCAGTCCAGTTTTAGTCCTGGTTCAGTCCAGTTTTAGTCCAGTTTTAGTCCTGGTTCAGTCCAGTTTTAGTCCTGGTTCAGTCCAGCATCGCAGTTTAAGTTGGGGCCGTTATCCCTTTTTTTCATTATTCATTTAAACATGAAATCGAAAACTGAAAAAACAATGTTATCCTTTTTTTCATTTTGGTTTTGGAGACAAATAATGAAGAAGAAGAAAATCTTTGTTTTTTTCATTTTCTTCTTTTTGGTTTTATTTTGAAAAAACAATGAACAAATGATACACGGATTGTAAAAGGAGCTGTTAACTTAAACTGTTGCTTCATGACATCACAAGGTGGAACTGAGCATGTTGATCTTAGAAAACGTAGACAGACTAATAAAGCAGGATTACTCAAACAAGTGTGAATGAAACAAAACACGACTCCAGGTCTGTTTAGGTAAGGTTAGGTAAAAACATTCTAACATATCTTAAAGCTCAAGAGCGTCATTTTTGCGTAATAAGGGACTTTTAACCACTTTTAACAACAGAAAATATAGTTAATTGCAGTTAGGAATGTCACAATATCATATTATAGTTGGTACTATAGATGTACTAGAGCAATGGGGAATTTTTGTAGTTGTTTGAAAGTTAAATTGACAAACAGCCAAGAATAATTTTAGCTTCCCAACAAGCAATTCAGTCCTTTTTTCAGAAATTATATTAAAGTGAAAAAAATTTATTCTGCCACATTATAGGTCAACCACGATTTATTTTATAATTACTATACAAATATTATTCTAGTACGTTTTGGTGGGTTTATAGTCAGATTAAAATAATAATCCAGAATACATTTAAACTACACCAGATGGCCTTTCTGTAGTCGCCTCCAGCTGTACACACTCGCTGGAAAAGAGGAGGCAGAGCGAGTTTCGACCTGTGCACCCTTTGGATTTTGGGCATATGCTTAAAGGCCCGATGTCAGGTTATTTTTTGATCTATGTTGTTATGAAAAAAAAAAAAAAAAACATACCTGGAGTTGTGTATTCCTGAGTATTTTCTCAAACTAAAACACTCTGTTCCACCTTGTGATGTCAAGTGGTAATACAGGAAGTGCTCCACTGTGTTTTTAAACTCCAGGCACCTTCACTAGAATCATTTTGATTATTTCAGCCCTTAATTTGCCAATCTCTGCTGAATTTAAGGTAAAGTGTAGCTGTTAACTTGAAAACTACCACATCATGACATCACAATGGTGGAACAGAAGACAGACTAAAAGGTGATGTAACAATATCCAAATCGCTAAATACGATATTTTCACAATATACATCTCATGCTTCAGTTATAATCTAAAGAATTAAGATTTAAAAGTGTTTATTACTGTTATTTCTTTGTGTAATCTGCCCAGAAACTGAGCAAAGGATCATGGTCTATGTAGTTCCCTCTATTTTTTTTAGCTATTGCTGCACCATAACTATTAATTTAAGCAAAAAAAGTTGTAATCTGATATATTGTGATGTTCCACGATATTATTCAGACTTTTGACGATACAATATCATGATATTTTGGTTATTGTTACATCCATGCAGTCTAATAAACAAAGATTACACAAACACAACTCCAGATCTGTTTTTGAGGAGGTAAACCACATACAAGCATGACTTAAAGTTCACAAGAGTAAATTTTGTTGTAATATAGGACTTTTAAGTTGCTGTGCCAATAGCTCAAACACTCAAATACTCCAAAAAAAAATCAGGACTGGTGAGGCAAATGGACCTGGCCTTGTGCTGTTACTCCAATGCCAATTTGGACTAAGAACTGACTCTATCCATCATTTCAAAACGGTCCCACGTAGCAGTTTTAGATCTTTGATAACAACAGCGCCTTCAACTATTCCGGCACCCGTGGGAACCCCCTTTTGCCACTTTGGGAAAACACAACAGCTCCACAGAGAAGCGAGGAAATAGCGACGCAGGTTCAGAAGTCAGGTTGGGGTACGGGGCAGTAAAAGGCCCGCATTGTGCATTCTGATGGAGCCGATTACTCATAGGCAAACATTTCAGCCGCTTTCCCCAGTTAAATGTCCCGATTCAGGGCTCTTGAGAAACACGAGTCCTCAGTCCACATAATTTTGGTTTATGGGGAGAGAGTTTGTCCACACCCAGCTACCTCAGCAGCCCTGCCTTGCCTGGTCCTGTTCCTCTGCCTCTCTTAGCTCACTTCTCTCTGGGTAAATCCGCAGAGAGCAGGCGGGAGAGGGGAGATTTCACCGCTCTTAAAGCTGCGCTGTGTAACTTTTCTGCTGGAGGGTCCGTCAAATACTTTTCTCCATGATAACAGTATGGCTTTAAACCTTTCTATCTTCACGGAGAACAAATCAGGCCAAGTTACAGGTCAGATCTGTGGAGAGGCGACCCTGCACAGTCACAATGTCTGTTTTTCTAAGTATTTTTGAGCTGGAAAACCACTTGTAACTGATGAATAAATATAAAGCAGAACAGAAAGCAGAACAGTTTTACGTCATATTGTGGAACATTCCAGACAGAGCAATGACATCTCCATAGAAACAAGGAGGTGACGAACTCCCAACCAAAAAGTTACATAGTGTACCTTTAAAGTAATCACTTTTTTGTTCATTATATTGATTGATTACTACGGTTGGGTATCATTAAGAAGTTGTGGATATGATACATACATAGGCCACAATATGATACATATCTTGATACAGTGAACTTCCGATTCAATACAATATATTTTAAATTGATTCAATAAAAAAATAAAGGCTAAATCATGGCTGTGATACTAAAAGTCTTTGCTAAACCACTTCTTGTGCAATGAAACACAAACAATGTAATCCTCAAAACAGTGAAAATGTCAAATGTGTCGAATAAATGAGTTTCTTTTCTCTAAACAAGCAACAAAACTGCACCATCTAGTGCCTCCGCTCAATTTCATTTCTCTCCAGCGACTAGGTCAAGAATCAAAATACAACAGACGATTCGCAAAAACCCTGGAAGTGCGAGTTCGGGCACCAGCCAATCAGAGAAGAGCCAGACATTCAGTGTTGGTAACGATTTCCAAGATCGAGGATTTAAAGCCGGAACAAAGAGAATGTTTGGTGAATTTTATCAAGGGGAAAGACGTTATTGTCCTTCTTCCTACGGGAGTTGGGAAAAGCTTAATATACCAGCTATCCCCGTTAGCGGCGCATTACATACATCACGACCAAATAGCAGTGATTGGTTAAATGACAAAAAGTACCCGCCTACGGTTCAGACGGTTTCCACAAGTGAAAAGCGGCTGATAAATCAGACTACAAAACTGTAGCGCTGTAACAAAATAATTTTGTAAAATATACCAAAAAATACTCTTGGCGATATATCAATACAGCAGCCCATGATAGCAATACTGTATCATCACATTAAACGATACGATATATATATAGATATTTTGATATTTTTACACACCCCTATTAATTACACATTTCCTATTTAATTTGATTTGGTCTTATGAAGTAATAATGGCAATATTAGCCGTCTGAACTCCAAACCACATTATTTTACTTGAAAGAGGACTGGTTGTAGATATGGGCCTGTCACAATAATTTATTTAGAAGAAAGAAATATATAAGAAAACGTAGATGATAAACTATAATATTGAAACTAATTTATGCCACTGACAAAATATCTCTACCTGGGTTGTCCCCAAAACTATTCTAAATGTACAATAGTTACAAAAACACAAAGTGCACAAACTAAAAAAACAGCAGAATTATCACTTCAATAGTTAGTTTGTATCTGTAATGAGCCATAGAAGTTATTTATTCAACCCTACAGAGTTCAGAACTGATCATAGTACAGAAAAATACCAAAAAGTTCCTCGCTAGTACAAAGAAGTCTCTGACTTATATATTATAATATATAACATATAATGAACATATAAGTTGAAGTTGATAGTCCATAGGGATGCAACAATAACCGAAATATCGTGATATCGTATCGTCAAAGTTCTCAAAATAATGTCGTGGACCATCACAATATATTGAATTACAAATGTCTTTACTTAAATTAAGAGTTATGGTGCAGCAAAAGAAAAAGACAGAGGGAACTACATAGACCATGATCCTTTGCTCCATTTCAGTGCAGACTATAAGAAGAAATAACAGTTCTAAGCACTAAGACTTAGTTCTTTGGATTAAGTCTTGTCAAGGCATTTTAAGAGGAAAAAGTAGCATATTAACAGTTTTGTTTGTTAGCCTCCACAAAATATCGCAATAAATATCGTACCGTGAGATGTATATCGTGAAAATATCATACAGAGATTTGGATATTGTTACATCCCTAATCATGAGCACTAATAGTGAGCCTCCCCGTCATATCGTGAGTTTTCCCATGATATCACAATAAATATCATACCATGAGGGTCATACCGTGACAATATCGTATCATGAGACTTGAATATCGATATACCCCTAATAGTCAGCAATTCATTTTTTCATATTCATAGTTGATAGTCAAGCAACTGTACAGAGACTTTTTGAATACATCAAACATTCAAATATGATGACTGAAGGCTTTTAAGAATACCCCAGCCTTATCAAAACACAACTATGATTCATTTTCAATTTTCATTTCCTTAAACTTCAAAGATGCATTGTGTAACTTCTTTTTTCCTTTTGGCGATGTTATTGCTTTGTGGAATGTTTCACAGCATGGCATTAAACCTTTCTATCTTCACAGACACAGCTGATTTTTATAGACTTCTCAGTTAAAAGACCTGTTAATAACTGACAAATAAAAATGACAGACTCTCAATAAATATTTGATTAATTGCACAGCCCTATTGTACTGTCCAAAGTTAACCTGCTGAACAATAGCCTTATTTATCGCAATCATAAAATATTACTAATAAACAACTGCAGATTAGATAAAGGATTCAGCTCCTGTGATATAGAAAAGCTTTAAAATAGCCCATATTACGCAATTTCTTAATCTGATCTGATGTTATTATGTCATTTCCTCATCACAAACAAACCAGAAGTCATGTTTTGTGTCATTCGCACATAATTAATGCACAAACCCTTAGGCTGCGTTCTCCGCTCCACTTTGTGATGTCATGTAGTAATACAGGAAGTGCTCCATTGTTTTTAAGTTCCATACGCCGTCACTAGAATCATTTTGATGATTTCAGCGGCGGAATTTCCCATCTCTGCTGAACAAAAGGTAAATGATAGCCGTCAACCTGAAAACTCGCCCGTCATAACATCACAATTTGGAACAGAGAATTCGGAGCTGGGAGGATGTAGACAGACTAATAATAAACAAGTGTGAATGAAACTAAACTAAGGGTATGTTTATGATGAGGAAACAACATTACAACATGGCTTAAAGCTCACAAGAGACGATTTTTTCTAATATACGACCTTTGATTTATTTTAAAACTATTCAGAAACAGTTCATTTTTGTTCAGTGAATGTGATTTTAGCATAAATAACTCAGCAAATCAGTGTCAAGTTTCAATTCTAGTTTTAGTATCTGTTAGTCCCTGATTTCCGACTTTTTAAGTACCGAAAAGGGACAAGCAGCAAAGTCCCAGCATGTCAAACTACACAAGAGGTTATTTGATTAGCGTGGAATTTTATTAAGAAGTGGGCGGGGCTTGCTTGAGGGTGGCAGTGCGTGTAGCGGGCAGCAGAAGGCCTCCATTCAGAGATGAGGAGGGCTGGCAGAGGCCGGGGGGGCGAGGGGAACAACGCCCCACTGTGTCCCCGCTGGTAAAACTGCACCATGTGAGCTCTTTAAGGTGAGCTTAATTGGCCCTTTCTGCAACAGGACGGGAGAATGAGCTGCCATGTTTGTTTGTTGTTTTTTAGTGTGCGTGTTTTTCTTTTTTTTATGTCCTGTATTACGCAAAACTGACTCTTGTGCGCTTTGAGTCATGTTATAATGCCTCATCAAAAACAGATCAGTAGTAGTGTTCCGTTTCATTCATACATGTTTGAGTAACTCTTTTAACCTAGTCTTGCTACATCTCCAAAGCTCAAATGTGGGGCACTTCCTGTATTACCGAATGACATCACAAAGTGGAACAGTGTGTTTACTGTTTGAGAGAAGAGCTCAGCCTAAATGTGCAGGGTGTGTGTGTTAAACATGAGTGAATGAAACAAAACTCCAGGTCTGTTTTTGATGAGGAAACATTACAACAGATCAGAAAATAGCATGATATGGATAGATGCATCACGAATTTCAGACTTCCGGTCATCCCATAATGCATACTGGGAAGGATTTTCCAAAAAAGTGAGCATCAAACCGCCATGTTTGTTTTCCCAGAGGGATGCGTCTATTGACAAAGTCAGTCTTTTCTAGTCTTTTGATCCATATCACTTTTGTTTCTGGTTCTGATATTGTCATATTTTAGTTTTGGGATTTGGACATTGTAATTGTGTGATTGTTGGATGTCCTAACAGCGGAAAACGGCTCGAGAAATTTGAGAAAAATCCTTCCCAGTATGCATTGGGCATTGACCGGAAGTCCGAAATTCGTGATGCATGTATTAGGAATGCAAAATTGTGGTGCGCAGAACAACAGCACCATTGAAATTACAAAAAAAATCCTCCAAAATAGGGCTGGATATCATTAAGAAGTTGATACGGTGTACTTTCTATTCTATAAAATTTGATATATATTTCAAATCAATTCAATACGGCTCATAATAAAGGCTAAATCATATATAATAAGTCTGTGTTAAATAACTATCTGTGCAAAATTCATATGAAGTACAGCATTTCTTTGAATTATCAAAGGGATGAGCATGTCAAATGTGTTGCCTTTTATTCTTTCTCTATTCAAGCCCCAGAATAGTAGTGCTCTTAGAAAATAATTTAGTAAAATATATAAAAATAAATCTTTGCAACATACCAATACAACAGCCCACAATAGAGTATATCATCAAATTAAATACAATATATTGTAGGGATGTAACAATAACCGAAATATCGTGATATCGTATTATCAAAGTTCTCACAATAATATCGTGGACCATCACAATATATCGAATTACAAGTCTCTTTGATTAAATTAAGAGTTATGGTGCAGCAATAGTAAAAAAGACAGAACTACATAGACCATCATCCTTTGCTCCATTTCAGTGGAGACTACATGAAGAAATAACAGTTCTAAGCACTTTTAAGTATTAGTTTTTTTGATTAAGTCTTGTCAAGGCATTTTAAGAGGAAAAAGTAGCACATTAACAGTTTTAGTCTCCATAAAATATCGGAATAAACATCGTACCCCATCGTACCCCACCATATCGTGAGCTTTCCCACGATATCGTAATAAATACCGTATACCGTGAGGTTTATACCATGACGATATCGTTTTGTGAGACTTGGATATCGTTACACCCCTAATATTGATATTTGGATATTTTTGCACACCCCATGCCCTCCATAATCAAATATTAGCAGTCACTCAAGTCCAATCTGGCCAAAATATTCAAGATTTTTTAATGTGTTTTTCTAAAGAGAGAGCACTAGACAAGGCTATATACACAAACGCACCAACGTTAAGAGGGCGGGTAGAGTTTAGGGACGAGACCTTTCCAAAACATACAACGTCAATGTGGAAAGATGATGAGAGGATTTCTTTGCTACAACAGCATTATTCATTCATAGGTGAAAAAGAGAACTCTACTACAACTACTATAAAATTAAAAGAAGTAATACTTACAAATACAATGTGAGTTAATAATGCAACTGAAAACTAAGATTTCAATTTTAAATTCCATAAACATGACCAATGTGTCCCCAGATACACAGAAGATATGTTCAAATCAAATATAGCTTTTACTGATAACAACTGTCATGCTGATTTACTTTTAAGTGCAAAAACATTGAACATGATGACCACGCTGTTTATGTTATACTTTGGTTCTCAAGGCGATTGTCCAATCAGAAAGCAGAATGAGTCTCACATCAATCTCTCAGTTTGGGTTGCCAGTTTCAATGTTGAAATCAAGTTGGTTTAAATCTAAAACGAGTCTCTGTTCTGCATCATCACACTGCATTACTAAAAATAACGTTTGTATGAAAAAACAAGTCAAATAATAGTTCAATCATGGCTAAAACCACAGCTGCTAACTTGTGAGCTTGGACTTATATTTTGTTTCATTCACACATTTGAGTAACCCTTTATTATTAGTCTGTCTACATTTCCAAAGATGTAAAGTAAAGTAAAGTAAAAATTGGAAATTACAGAGCTGAAATGATCCAAATGAATGTGGTAAAGGTGCAGAGTTCCTGTATTACCACATGACATCACACGCTGGAACAGTTAGTTATCAGTTTGAAAGAAGAACTGTGACACAAAGAGCAGGGTTTGTGTGTTAAACATGTGTGAATGAAACAAAACAACTCTGGGTCTGTTTGTGACGAGGAAACAGCTTTATAACAGATCAGAAACTAGCGTAATATGGGCCCTTTAAACAAGTCCATAAAAGGCTTGTATTCTCCCGGCAGCAATAGAATAAGGACTGTGTTGTGAAATTTGCATCCAATGACCAAACAGACACTTGCACCAGCCCAACCACTTCAGTCAAGGGGGATGACAATGACACAGCGAATGCTAAACAGGAAGTGGAACCATTGTTGTCAGATTTTATGAATGGGAACTCCTCACATTCCCCAAGATGACTAAAATAAACTTAACACAGCTGGATGTGCAGATTTTCTTGAGAGAATTTTTTTATGCCACACTACAGTTTTCACTAGTAAAACTGCTTGTCATTATTGCACTTGTGTGAGAAACAAAAGCAGAGTGGTTGATTTTTTCAAGTGATTTTTTAAAATAATGAAGTACAAATTTATGCAAGGAACTAACTGAGTCATTGTTGTGACAACCAATTATTTTATTTTTGGTATCACTGGCACTTGTCAAATGGTACACTGTGCACATTTCTGCAGGCGGTTTTTCACCTGCATGATGATTCCATGGAAATAAAAAATTAAAACACTACTTTGTAACATTCTCCAATGGATATGGGTATGTTTTATGCCATACTGTGGAGGATTATGGCCAAAGGTACCAAAATTCCATGGAAACAAGCAGGCAGCAGTCAGGTTTGTGGAGTTGCAAGCTTGTTCACAGTGAGGACACGTGTTTTTCCTGTGCAATAAAAACACCGCTTTTCTTTTGTGGCTAAAATGTTACATACTGTGGCTTTACGCTAACCACTGGCCTCACTTCTTAGTACAGAAGAAACCTATATTTAGAGTCTAGAAAAGCACTTTAAGGTATCAAACATCAGTAATTTTTTCAGTAATTAAAAATGTAGACCTATAGCCTAAATCATTAATCTGACACAATAAACTCCTGACTACATACAGACTACATTATAGCACTAGGCTAATAGCGTTATTTTATTAAATCTCTGCTTTACATAATTTTAAAATGTTTTTGTTCTGAGGCACAGATATCAAAATTAAATCAAACCATGCCATGTATCGAAATTTGAATCAAATTGTGACAAAATAGAATCTTCCCACCCCCAGTGAGGACTCTTCATGTGGATCACTTGTCCGGATGCTTCACTGCGGTGCCAAAGACACACCAAGTGCAAAATGACTGTGGAAAACACTAGGCTACTGTCACCCAAGCCGAAATAAACAAACAGAAGCAGAAGCCACCATCATCACTGGCATCCTGCAGTCGTGAGTCAGTTCTGGGATTGCCGCTGGTAACCCGGGCAGCGGAGCACGTGGAAGGAAGTGCTCACCTGCATTTTCCCACACATAAAAAGTCATTACAGCGTCGTGAGCCACCACCAGGAAGCAGCCAGGGCCAACTGCAGCCGACAGGTGAACTCGGGCAGGTTACGACAGGCGCCCCTCCACCCCCCTCCTCTCCCCACGCACCTACACATCAGACGGAGCAGACAAAACAATACAAACGCCAAGCAAACAGGAAGCAGGGACAGCGACAGGTACCAAGTCGGACCGAGAAGGCAGCAGCACCACAAAAAATATGGATGGCATTTTGTTGTTACTAATAATTGTACTTTTTATAACTAGTGAAATAATTATCAGCAACTAAAGGATTATATATTGAATAGGAAACATTTAAAGTATTAGCAAACAATTGTACATTGCATTTATCTGATATTAATTATAGGTTCTCATATCATCTCACAGCATAGATGGTAGTAGTTTCTTCAGTTGAGTAAGGCCATTATAAAGTCATTGGTTTAGATTTTACAATAGAAATCATAGCATTATCGTTATGTTTTTTTGATTAAAACAGTCCAAGACATCAGCATTACAAAAAATAGGGATGGTTGGGTTTTTTTTTTGGTGTTTTTTTTACAGACTGTACTGATCCATTGCTTCTTAAACTTGAATACACACTCAAGTACTAAACGTTCTAAATCAAATTGTACTGGTGATTTTCAGATTTCTCATGAACATTATCTAAAAGGTTAATTCAAAAATGTTGAACCTGATCATCTCATCATCCATGACAAGACACTATAACTTTATATACAACAAAAATCTGAATTATAACAATATTCGCTATAGCTGCCTCCATCTCATTCAATGTTGCTAGTCTATAGAATATTAACGTCATCTGAAACCCAGCAACATCAAGAAATATACTTTAAAATTAATTTAAAGTTAATTTAATCTCTACAAGTTTAAAGTCAAAGTCAGAAAAGCTGTGAAATCAAGACAACAGAACAAACTGGGGACAAGACCGGACTGTAACTACAATTTCATAAGAGTCATCCAATGCTTTATGCTATGTGTGTTGAAATGAGAAGACTGAACCTCATGACTAACTAAATGGTGTATTGTACAATATTATAATCACGGTTAGTCTTTGCATGGATTTGTGTACCTTCTGATCAGGTAACTATAGTCGAATACTCATATTCAAATTTCATTTTGTATATTTTCCACTGAAAATAACTAACATAATAGAAGATATGCCGAAAATAGATGCTGTATGCAAAATAAAAAATAAAAAAGCCAATATCTGAGCATTTTCCTTTAAGAATTCCATGCTACTTCCGTTCACAGCACAAATGTCAGGCCAAAAGGTTACAATGGGAAAAGCCAAGTTTGACAGTCTTGACTTGTTTAGTATTTTCAAGTTGAACCGGTGGAGTGCTACAAATTCTTGCTCCAATTGCTTCAACAAAATATGCTCAATGACTCAATGTAAATAATGTTTTGTAGCTTTGTATAACAAGCGTCAACTAATTCATTACAACAAGATGCCAACAATGCACTTAATGGAAGTAGGTGCTTAATATTTCATAGATGAAGTAATAATTCAAATGTGAAGTAACTATTTTAGATACTCGTTATATTTTTGGTCAGTTTAAAGATATGGGTTTTGTAGATTAAACATTGTTTGCATGGTAGAATTTGAGTTGCAGGATTATACAGGAACTATCCCTTATATTGCAAGTTCAGAATTTGAAAGCTAAACGAGCATTGGCGCAGTCAAAACACGTACTGTTTACATGCAATCTAAAATATATTATACGATCAAATGATAGAAAAAGACAGCCAAACTCATATTAAACATAGCTGGAGACGTGTTCATTTCCATCATGTCTCTAAGAGCTAGTCTGACCCCGAATGGCTGCGACGCTAGCAACTTTAGCCTGTTAGCACCCCGCAAACTTACCAGGAGACAATCCGTGTTGATTTCCGACTTCGGGTCCTTCAGCATGGCATCGATTTTCTCAAACCGAGCCTCCATGGGTTCCGCATTAGACATTTTTACAGCTTAAATCAGTCCCGATGCTCGATTGTATGCAAAAACAGCTCTGGCGAGGCTAGCTTTACTTAGCAGCCTGCGGAAGCTAACCAAATGTTCCGTCTGCCTCCCAAGTTTGCGCTTCAAAGAAAATACATTGTTCTCCCCTTGTTTTCGCCAACAATAAAACGTTTAAGATTACGCTGGATGTACAAAAGCCACATGATCGGTGTCAAAATATATTTCTCCAAGTGTGATTGAGAACTTCACAGCCAAAAGATAAATGCGGCGACAGATTAGTCCGCAGGATGCCACAGGAGAAGAGCTTAAAATGCAGCAGCATCCAAACAAAAGACTATTAAAAGCTACACGGAAAGTCCAATCGGGAAGCGTCTTTGCAAAATTATATACAATCCAGCCCCGCTTCCAGATATGTCCCAAGTTTAGCTGAAGTAACGCGAGCGACGGTGACAGCTCAAAAGTAGAAGTGGCTGGAAAAAACTTCTGCTTCTGACAAATTCGTCTGTGAACGCGGCGTCGTCACAGCGTCAAAGTGCGGTACGTGCGCCGCGTCCCGAGCGCTGTCATCGCCTCGTCTACGCTTCCCCCAAAAAGATGCTCTTTCGTTCAGGCCAAAAAGTGATCAATAAGATCCTGAAGAGGGATGGTGTCCGAAAAAGAGCCGAGCAGACGATGCCTGATTTTCTCTTCGCGCAGCCTGGCCAACATGTCCGCCTTCCTGTTCAAACCCCACTCGAAAATGTCAGCCAGTGCGCATGCGTCGGTTCCCAGGCGCGTTGAGAAGCGCTGCTGGACTCAACAGTGTGTGTACTCCAACTGTCTGTGGACACCTACAAGTGTCTGTGGACTCCTACAACTGTCTGTGGACTACAGCTGTATGTGGTCTATAACTGTCTGTGGACTACAGCTGTATGTGGACTCCTATAACTGTCTGTGGACTCCTGTAACTGTATGTGGTCTATAACTGTCTGTGGACTACAACTGTCTATGGACTAGAACTGTCTGTGGACTCCTACAACTGTCTGTGGACTCCTACAACTGTCTGTGGACTACAACTGTCTGTGGACTACAACTGTCTGTGGACTACAACTGTCTATGGACTACAACTGTCTGTGGACTACAACTGTCTGTGGACTACAACTGTCTGTGGACTACAACTGTCTATGGACTACAACTGTCTGTGGACTCCTACAACTGCCAGTGGACTCCTACAACTGTCTGTGGACTACAGCTGTCAGTGAACTCCTACCACTGTCTGTGGACTACTGTCTGTGGACTACAGTGGAACTCCTACCACTGTCTGTGGACTCCTACAACTGTCTGTGGACTACAGCTGTCAGTGAACTCCTACCACTGTCTGTGGACTCCTACAACTCTCTGTGGAGTACAGCTGTATGTGGACTCCTATAACTGTCTATGGACTAGAACTGTCTGTGGATTCCTACAACTGTCTGTGGACTACACCTGCCTGTGGACTCCTACAACTGTCTGTGGACTCATTCAACTGTTTGTGGATTACAGTCTGTGGACTCCTACAACTGTCTGTGGACTACAACTGTCTGTGGATTACAGCTGTCTGTGGACTCCAACTGTGTGTGGACTACAACCATCTGTAGACTACATGTTGCTTTTGCTGTTGCTGCTGATGCTCCGAGCTGCACTGATGAAATGGCTATTACAGGATTACAGGGCAGGGCGCTTCATTTCCCCAGGGGCCACACGAGGCGGTGCACGGTCACCATCTGATGCTCAGGGACACACCACAGCACACACACCACAGTAAACACCACAGCACACACACCACAGCACACACAACACAGCAGACACACGCACATACACGAACACACATGCACGTACACGAACACACACGCAACAAGTTTATCACTGAAATGGACAGACAGTGTTGGGAAGTAACACGACATGAGATGGGATGGAAATTTGCAATTGAAAATAATTGCTATTAATGATAATGATTATGATTAAAGTTGCAAACAGGTAAAACATTGTATGGATGTGAATAATTGTTTTAAATGTGATATTATGAATAAGTTCCATATTTAAACAACTATTATAGTATTTTACTGTTATTGAAAATGAAAACAACAATGGAGAAGAAAATATCATGGATAACTATCTTTTTCTGCATTTTAGTGAAAAAAAAAGTCTTTTTGGCAATTTTCATGATTATATTATTATATATGTTCTAGAAATGATTATTATCTACCATTTTTATCATGATAAATCATATTATTGTTTATTGTCCCATCCCTAGAAGTAATTGAATACATGCACAGAGAATGCATATTTTGAATACTATTTCTGAGTAACTATATTCTGGTACAGTTATATTTTTATTTTACTCTTTGTTATTATATTATATTGTGCTTATGTGAGCTACATTTTCCTTTGTGGATCAATAAAGTTTGTCTAAGTCTAAATCTAAGTTCATAATATTCAGATCACAGTTAGCTACTTCAAAGGAACACATCATGTTATTTGATCATGTAAAGCTGTCACTTCAAACTGCACAGAACCTGTGAGAAAAAGAGACAAGTCTGCTCTTGTGGTGAGTGCATGTGTGATTTGCTTTAAAAATGACAACTAAATACTACTAATAATAATACTAAATTGCATCTTTACACTATAATTTAAACACAGCTTCATGTAAAAGTATTCATGCCCCCAATCAGTACTCTGATTGGGGCATGTATTGGAGTACATTACAAAATACATTTTAATGCAGGTATTCTGTAGATCTGTAGATCTGTGGAGAGGCAGGCTCCCTCAAAACACGTTATTCAAGGTCATTTTTAGCAATAAAAACACCTGTGACTGAAGGAATGCTAGGTTGATAATGCCATACTATGTAACATTAAGGCCATCATTTCTATGGAGATTATGGAGACATTTCTACCCTACATCAGAAAAGTTACACAGTGCACCTTTAAAACAATTAAAACCACAAACACACACTCTCTAATGTACAGTATAAATCTTCCTCTCTCAGATGACATAGAATTTATTGATTGTGCCCATTTGTCTCTGATGTTGAAATGTGTTTTATTTATTTATTTATTTATTTATTTTATTGATACATGTCTTTTTGTTTACAGTGTAGTTATATTTGAATATTGTGGGTTTCTTTTTTTTTTAAAGACACACACACACGGATACACACACAAGCAACACAAAATCATTTCAGTTAGGTCTAATTGGCGGCCGATGCAAGTTCGACAACTTGAATTCAGTTATTATTATTACTGATTTAGTTCAAAAAGGCCTGTTCTGCTTCTGTGTTGAAAATAGCAATGGAAAAAAGAAGAATAGCACTTCCATATTTTAATATCACGAGGTTTTCTTTTATACTTCAGACATAAGGCTTGTCCACAAAGGCTACAGCAGGATATTACGACTCTGTGCCTGTTCAAGTACGTTTAAAATACAACTAAACAACATCATTACGCACAGCACAGCATAGCCTGCATACAGACTGTGGCGTGTTTTCTGAGCATAGTCTCTGACTGGTCTCTGGCTCCATCTGCTGGATAATATATGTCACTACAACCACTTTAGACCTTCATGACAGATTGCCCGTAGTTTCTGCCATATACAGTCTATGGTGAATCTGTCGCCTCAAAATGATTTTTATTCCGGTAGAAAATAGGAGATTGATAATAAAATATTAAAACAAAAAGTCCAGAAAAAATATGACGTTTACAAGGCATATAAAGTTTTAAATGGTTTGTTGTTGGTAGGCAGTGTTGGGGAGTAACAGATTACATGAACTGGAGTTATGTAATCAGAGTACAAATTATGAGTAACTGTGTTCGGTTACAGTTAATGTTTCAGTGAGTGGTAATTGGATTACAGTTACTTTGTTGAAATAAATGGATTACACGGCGGTATTTTCCAGTTTTTACATTATTTTAATACAATTTTTTTTTTTTTTTTTTTTTTTGGTAATTCTACTCATTGCTGGAAACTAAACAAGGACTAAAACCAGGTCTAAACTAGATCTGAATAAGGACTAAAACCAGGTCTAAACTAGATCTAAACCAGATCTAAACTAATCTAAACCAGGTCTAAACCAGGTCTAAACCAGGACTAAAACCAGATTTAAACCAGGACTAAACCAGGACTAAAACAAGGTCTAAACCAGGTCTAAACTAGATCTAAATCAGGTCTAAACCAGGTCTAAACCAGGACTAAACCAGGACTAAAACAGGATTTAACAGGACTAAACCATGCTGCGCGGATATGTCTCCTGCTCTTCTATCAATAATATTTTTTAATACGGTTAAGTATCCTAGTCTTTGCTTCTCTACAGCAAATCAAGTAATCCAAAGTATTCAGATTACGTTACTCACTTTAAGTAATTTAATGGATTACGCTACAAACTACATTTTGGGGTATGTAATCTATAATCTGTAACGGAATACATTTTAAAAGTCACCTTCCCAACACTGGTTGTAGGCTAGGATTGGTGTATATTCAGAATTAAGTATGCAGCTTAATGTCTATGCCAAAAGTACAGAAATACATACTCCAGGCAGAACAGATAAAAAGGACAAAAGTCGAATAGACAATAAACTTGTAATAAGCTGAAAAAGGGTGCAGGCGAGTTGAGCCGGTTATGGGAAGGATAACGTCACAAAGGTCAGGGGTTCAAGTCACAACAACTGTAAAATGACTTGCAGATCTGAGAAGCATGAATGTTTCCTTCTAGTGCAAAATGCAGTCAGGAAAATCTGCTTCCTTATGAGATAAATGCTCTTTATTATAACATGGACAAAGACAAAACCTTTATTATTCAAGTCAGGGCTGAGGACACTTTGCATTTGGCACTAGTAGGCCTATACATTCATGTTTTTTTGTTGTTGTTGTTTTTTATATTTTCCAGATCTGCCACTGTCAATTTTACTCTGGTGATAAATTTGTAATAATATCAATCAAGATAAAAGTGTCCAGAGCCAGAAATCCTGCTCAGTTACATATTCTTATAGAAACTGTAGAGCTACTTTGGGTGGTTTTCAGACATCATACTTTTACTTTGACAAAAACTGTACATCAACAAAATGATTTCAACAATGGCGTTTTTGCTCTGGTTTCTCACATAGGCTACTTTTTAAAAATATTTTGTGGTTTATTTATTGGAAATACTCTTGTGGTCTCTAGGCTTAATATTCTGTCAGACTCCATGGGTAATATTGCCTTAGGGTTACGATAATTACTATATCAACAAAATATGAAAGCTGGAACATGATTTTGGGGTCAGTACTTATCGTGTGTATTTTTATTTGCACTTCTTAAAATGTTTTGGTTCTTTTTTTCTTCCTGAACATGTGAAACAGGCCTCTGCTTTAACACAGAACAGTTCTGTTTTGCTGCAGAGGACTAAAAGGTTTTCATTTTGCACTCTTCTCTCTCACTCTCTCATTTAATGTCTCTTTCTCTTTTTTATTTTATATCAGTTATTTATGTTTTGGTTTGTTTGTAATATATTGTGACTTTAATGTATTTCTTATTCTGTAAAGTACTTTGAATTACTTTGTGTACAAATTGTGCTCTACAAATAAACTTGCCTAGAAGGTTGAATTAATAACTTCTATGACCTTTAGATACAGATTAAGTATGAAAGTGTGTCATTCTGCTGTTATCCAGATGATTCTAGTGAAGATAGATGCATATGTGTGTTGGAGAGGAACAGATTACATGTACCAGAGTTACATAATCAGAGTACAAATTATGAGTAAGTGCATTCGGTTACAGTTACTGTTTGAATGTGTGGTAATTGGATTACAGTTACTTGCTTGAAATAAATGGATTACACAGAGGTATTTTCCTGTTTTCACATTTTGGGCTTTAACCTTTTTCTTTTTTTTTTTTCAGTAACTCCACTCATTGCCGGACACTAAACCAGGTCTAAAACCAGATCTAAAACCAGATCTAAACCAGGACTGAACCAGGACTAAACTTGGTCTAAACCAGGATTAAACCAGGTCTAAACTTGGTCTAAACCAGGACTAAACCAGGTCTAAACTTGGTCTAAACCAGGACTAAACTAGGTCTAAACCCAGGTCCAAACCATATCTAAACTTGGTCTAAACCAAGCCTAAACCAGGTCTTAACCAGGACTAAACCAGGTCTAAATCCAGATCTAAAACCAGATCTAAACCAGGACTAAACTTGGTCTAAACCAGGACTAAACCAGGTCTAAACCAGGTCTAAAACCAGGTCTAAAACCAGATCTAAAACCAGATCTAAACCAGGACTAAACCAGGACTAAACTTGGTCTAAACCAAGCCTAAACCAGGACTAAACCATGTCTAAACCAGGTCTAAACCCAGGTCCAAACCATATCTGAACTTGGTCTAAACCAAGTTTAAAACCAGGTCTAAAACCAGGTCTAAACCCAGGTCCAAACCATATCTAAACTTGGTCTAAACCAAGCCTAAACCAGTTCTAGACCAGGACTAAACCAGGTCTAAACCAGGACTAAACCAGGTCTAAACCAGGTCTAAACCAAGCCTAAACCAGTTCTAATCCAGGACTAAACCAGGTCTAAACCAGGTCTAAACCAGGTCTAAACCAGGTCTAAACCAGGTCCAAACCAGGTCTAAAACCAGGTCCAAACCAGGTCTAAAACCAGGTCTAAAACCAGGTCTAAAACCAGATCTAAACCAGATCTAAACCAGGACTAAACCAGGACTAAAACCAGGCCTAAACTGTGTCTCAAACAGGATTGAACAGGACTAAACCATGCCGTGTGGACTGTGTCTCCTCCTCTTCTATCAGTAATATTTTTTAATACGTTAAGGAAAGTCTGGGCTTTTTATTGTCTTTAAGCAGACAAAACTTCTTATGTGAAAATATCCTAGTCTTTGTTACTCTACAGCAAATCAAGTAATCCAAAGTATTCAGATTACGTTACTCACCTCAAGTACCTTAATGGATTCCGTTACAAACTACATTTTGGGGTGTGTAATCTGTAATCTGTGGGGCGAATGCATTTTAAGAGTAACTTTCCAACACTAGGTATATGGAGTTTGAAAACACAGTGTAGCACTTTCTGTATTATATACATGACATCACAAGGTGGATCAGAGTGTTGTCAGCTTGAGAGAAGAATGTAGTCTAAATATGCAGGATTTGTGTGTTAAACATGTGTGAATAAATAGCGTAATATGGGGCCTTTGTAAAGCTAGTCCATTACATAGGCCCGGGACTACGAACATGTGAGAATAATGACAGAAACAAATGTAAAGTTTTAAAATGCTTATTGATAATTCATTGATTAAAATGTGGTGTTTCAGTGAGTGGCAACAAGTAAAAGAAATTGAAATAAGTAAATGAAATGAGTGCACTGAATGGAGTGAAATTCATTTTTGTTGTCCGCATCAGGTGTTCTGGCTAAAAGAGTCCCCAGGGAGCAGGAGCACTTTAGGAAGGTTCTGGGGCAAATAACCATAACCATGTCGTTAGGAGGAGGGGTGCACAAAGATTTTTATTTTTTTTCCCAAGTATTTTTTTTTTATTGAATTCCATTAGATATACAATTTCAAACATATTACAATTATGTGTTTTACATCAAAAAATACAGAACAAAACAAGAACAAACCCACCCTTTTGCACCATTTAAAAAAAAGATATATATAAAAATAATAATAATCATCATAATAATAAGTACATACAAAACATTACTTACTAAACAAATAGTAGGTACTCCTGTGAAATAAGTGAGGGATCAGCATCTTTGATCATACTCAAAACAGGTTGCCAAGTACTATAAAACTTACTCGGTACAGCCTCTTATGGAAAATCAGATTTTCTCTAATGTTAGATGGTGTATAAGATCAGCAAGCCATGATCTAAAGGTTGGAGGTTGTTTGTCCTTCCACTTAAACAATATTAGTCTACAAGCCAAGAGTGTGACAAAGCCAATTATGTTTTTATATTTCTTATGGGAGTTCACGGATTGTAGCGATATCCCAAATATTGCAATTGTGGCCTCAGGTTCAACATTAACCCCTAATGCATCTGAAAGAAACTTAAAAATTGATTGCCAAAAGTTTCTCAGCTTTGTGCAAAACCAAAACATGTGTGATAATGTCCGTAGTTCAGTGGCACAGAGATCACAGTTAGCGTTAAGTTCTGGTTTGATCTTGGCGAGTTTGACCTCGGACCAATGTAGTCTGTGAACAACCTTAAATTGTATAACTCTTTGTCTTAAACAGATTGAGGACAGATGGATATTATCTAGAATCAATTGCCAAACATCTTCAGAGAGTTCCATACCCAGTTCTTCCTCCCACTTCAATTTAACACGAGTCAGAGGTTTCACATCATACGAGTTGATTAAAGTATAAACTTTACCAATAATTCCTTTAGAGTATGGATTTAATCCAAAATGTTTTCAAGAAGTGAGCCCCGTGGTCGTGAGGGAAAGTGGCCGAATGAAGTAGACACAAAGCTACGAAGTTAAAGATATCTAAAGAAATGAGAGCTTGGAACATGACACTTTGATTTCAGCCTTTCAAAGGAGGCAAAATTACCTTCAATAAACAGGTCCTTCAGTGTCCTTAAACCATTTGTCACCCAAAGTGTAAAAGAGTCATCAATAATCGAGGGAGCTTTTCTATTTATTTTAATTAATTTATTTATTTTATTATTTTTTTTTATAACAATGTTTTTTTTTTTTGAACATTATGAAAGCATAATTACAATTTATTTGCCAGAGGTGTATATGAAAACAAATAAACAAAAACAAGGACAGATCAACCTCAGAGTTAGAAAATTAAAGTTATAGCCCCCCCAACCTGAAATATCAATCATATAAATATATACATATACATATATACACATATACACAAATAAAATGTATATATACATACATTAAAAATGATAATAATAAAATAAAATCAATAAATAAATGGTGTATCTATTTAGTATTTTTACATTATTAAAACACTGCTAAATTTAAAAAAAAAAAAATTAATAGAGAGATATTTTCCTACTCAGATTTGATTGAATATTTGTCAGCACTGATTTCGATATGGTTCACTTTTCAAACCTTGAGATCACTTACCTGGACTTCCCTGTATTTTGAAATGAGCTCCCTCAGTTAAGACATCTAAAGGGAAACACCCTCAGCTTCTCCAGGTTGATTTGTTGTGTGTGCATGTGTGTGTGTGTGTGTGCGGGTGTGTGTGTATGTGTGTGTGTGTGTGTGTGTGTGTGTGTGTGTGTGTGTGTGTGTGTAGGTCTACTATGCTGGTTTTAACGCTTGTATTTGTAAATATTATTCGATTTTTCTTGTGATGGTGGAATAAATGCACTTTGGCTCAGCTTGATTCTGTTCCTCTACTAACTGCTAGTTATCATAAATCATGCGAATTACTATGCACCAACAAATCCTCTTTTTGTTAAGCTAAAAGTACTCAAATGTTTTGACCTCGTTGACATGAGTACAGCCGTAGTGACGTACAAGGCCTATAATTATATGCTTCCTCCTTGTATACAGGAGTTCCTCAAGCAGAGTCAGTATAACCTTAGAAGAACTGGCATCTTTTAAAAAAAAATAATAAAAATGAAGATAAGAACTAAGAAAAAAAGTGATTGTATTTCTGTTACGGGGTGAGTATATACAACAACCTGAGTGATGATGTAAAAAAGTGTAACATAGTAGAAAGTGTTATATTCTGAACTATAGAGCCCTGGAATGAATGAGTTATATGCATTCAATTTTGTTTGTTTTAATTAGGGGTGTCAAATTATCGCGTTAATTGCGATTAATTAATTACAGTCATATTTAGCGCGTTATGTTTTTTAATCGCGTTAATCTCATTTTTTAATCTCTAACTTTACTGTTTCTGTATGAGAGTTGCTTTATTAATAAAATCTATTTTTATGTGTTATTGGGACAATAACACACACACACACACACACACACACACA
Source organism: Boleophthalmus pectinirostris (assembly GCF_026225935.1). Taxonomy (NCBI): domain Eukaryota; kingdom Metazoa; phylum Chordata; class Actinopteri; order Gobiiformes; family Gobiidae; genus Boleophthalmus; species Boleophthalmus pectinirostris. The sequence continues at coordinate 2,565,502 of NW_026571095.1, forward strand.
CACACACACACACATTTTATACATTTTTTTTTATTTCGGTAATTCCACTCATTGCCGGAAACCCACACAAAACGCGCGCAGTAAGAGCGATGTGAAACGTCACGTTAAAGTTGGCGGCGTCAGGCACAATGGACGAGGTGGAAGAGCCAGTAGAACAGAGCAGCAGTGCACAGGTAAAAACACATTCGTGTCTTGGAAATTATTCTCCCGACGTGAAATATAAAAGAAAATAACTAATATAATATCGCCTACAACTTAAATGTCACTGGTGAAAACAACCTGCATAGACTCATGATGTCTGCACTACTGTCCTATAGTGACCTGCCACATGAGGGGACACGCACACAAACACAACACACACACACAAACAAACACAAACACACACAAACACAAAAACACACACCTTCATCATCGTCATTAACCTGAGAACGCGCGGACCACGTTTCCTTCCGTAGTTACTGTGCGGACACCGACGTGCTCCCGTGAGCCGCGTGTGGATCGTGTTTTCTCGCGTACGCGGCGTAAACCGCGCTTCCTCCTGTGAGCCCTCTAAACCAGAACTAACACCAAGACTAAAACCAGGACTAATCCAGTCCAGGACTAAACCAGGTCTAAACCAGGACTAAACCAGGACTAAACCAGGACTAAACTAAACCAGAACTAAAGAAAACTAAACCAGGACCAAAAACCAGAACTAACACCAGGACTAAAACCAGGATTAATCCATTCCAGGACTAAACTAGGACTAAAGTAGGACTAAAAGTAGGACTAAACCAGGTCTAAACCAGGACTAAAACCAAGGACTAAAACCAGTGATCCTCATATATAAAGCATTTCTCTATCAATAATATTTTTAATATGGTTAAGGAAAGACTGGACTTTTTATTGTCTTTAAGTAGACAAAAGTTATTATGTTCAGATTTCCTCGTCTTTGCTACTTTACAGCAAACAGTTTCTTATTCATGGAGACTTGGGCTCAACAGCCAATTTGGAGAGATTTGTTAAACAATAAATGACTTTATAAAGTCACTTTTTTTAAATCTATATCAGTCTTTTGATCTGCCACAATAATGTAATAATGAATTTAAATGAAAATATCTCAAATTGAAGGCTTTTCTCAGCAATTTTTAGGTGAGATTAAAATGAGATTAATTAGATTAATTCATTACAGATCATAATTAATTTAATCTCTCAATTTTTTTAATCGCATGACAGCACTAGTTTTAATTTCTACTTTTTCTCTTATATGTACTGTAAGTCGTAAGTGAAAATGTAAATGCAAACTTGCTGTTCATACTCTGCTATTCTTTCTTGGAATTCTGTCATTGTTTCAAAGGGTTAGGCATTCTAAGTACCTTTTACTTCAACCTAAACCCTTTCGGTCATGATCCATAGGGTTGGAGTCTATGTTTTGTTTTGTTTTGTTTTGTACTTCTGCAAAATTATCCAATGAACTTCTACTACTGCTATACTACTATTACTACTACTACTACTACTACTACTACATATATATTCATAAAATTACACCCTTTAATAGTAATTTCCCAATGTATATTGTGAAGTTGATTAGAGCTGATCTACTCCAGTCCTAGTCGAGGCTACTCCCTGTGTATGTATGTGTGTATACGGGCCGTATGTATTGTATGTATGTGTATTAGGGATGGGCATGATTAATCGATTAATCGATAATTGATCATTAAGAATTTCATCGATTACGTTAATTTTAATCGACAAACCGAATGTAGGTTGTTGTGTGTAGCGTGACACAAACAGGGGTCTGTACACGTGTCTCTCTGCACTCAGAAGGAGCGAGACACAAACAGTCGGTCAGTCTGCAAAGTGCTGAAGCACAAATGCGTATTTAACGATGATTTGTACAAGAAATTCCACACTTTCCGTTGCGTTTGGGACAAGTGTGAGTCCATGTGCACAGTGTACAAAGCAGGAACATATGTTTCGGTGTCCAGTGGGAAAAAGTTTTTCCAGGTGAGAGTCGCGCAATGTCGATGACGAGTCCCCACCTCCCTCCCCCCGTACGGTGTCCTGGTTTTGACAAACGCAAATCTGGTCACACTAACCTGTATTCCACTGAATCATGTCTTTTAATCCAACAGAAATTGACCGCATCAGCGACACAAGAGCTGTAGTTTTATCTTCGCTGAGTTTATGCAAATTAGCGATGCGGTTTTAAGTTTGGTTTCTGTGAGAGTTGCACAAAACTGAATTAAACACATTATAATGTTAAACGGGCTGATGTGGCTCTAGAGTGGTTACGGTTTATATGTCGTAAGGTTGAATTTATTTATGCAGATTAGTAGTGCAGATAGTAATATAATAATGATGATCATTTTAATATAAAAACGTTAATGATTAATCGATAATCGATCATTAATTCTTCCAACGATCGATTAAGAAAATTTCATCGAATGCCCATCCCTAATGTGTATGTATGTGTGTATCGTGTGTACGGCCTGTATGTATTTGTATGTATGTGTATGTATGCGTGTATCGTGTACGGGGCCATATGCATTTGTGTGTATGTGTATGTATGTGTGTATCGTGTGCACAGGCCGTATGCGTTTGTGTGTATGTGTATGTGTGTATTGTGTATACAGGCCGTATGCATTTGTATGTATGTGTATGTATGTGTGTATCGTGTACGGGGCAGTATGCATTTGTATGTATGTGTATGTATGTGTGTATTGTGTGTATGGGCCGTATGTATTTGTATGTATGTGTGTGTATGCGTGTATCGTGTGTATGGGCCGTATGTATTTGTATGTATGTGTATGTATGTGTGTATCGTGTGTACGGGCGGTATGCATTTGTATGTATGTGTACGTATGCGTGTATCGTGTACGGGCGGTATGTATTTGTATGTATGTGTATGTATTTGTAAGTATGTGTATGTATGTGTACGTATGCGTGTATCGTGCATTTGTTGTATTGTAGAAACAGTCGGTCCCAGGGCCACGCCCACCCCCACACATCACGAGGGCATCCGCGTGCGCCCCCTGCTCCTTTGGACCAATCAGGAGCCCCGCTGTGAGCTCGAGGGCGGGGGAGGAGGCAGCGCGAGGAGGCAGCGCGAGCCCTCTGTGACAGCTCGCGCTTCAGTACTGCACCGAAGATAGGAAAAAGACACGAGGTCTCACTCTGTAGAAACCAGCAGCAAAACATCTAAAGCGAAACTCAGTGAAGACAGAAAAATACTTTCATCAAGTATGTTTATCCAGAATTAAACATGATAAAACATATAAATTAAACATGTAAAAGGTAATGTATCATTGCTCAAGCTATTTCAATGGTTTTATGGTAAGTTCCTTGTGCATAGGCCTGTATTTCATCAGCCTTTCTTTTATTTAATCACTTTAAAAGTGCACAGTGTAACGTTTCTGGTAGAGGGTCTGTCATATTCAGGTCTCCATGGAGACGATGGAGTGATTACTTTGCTTGGAATGTTCCACTGTATGGCATTACATTGAATTCCAAAAACAAACACACCAACAGTAGAATGTTTTTCATGGTTTTGTCTTACACATATTATTCAGCAGTAGATATAGCTTTTATTTCAAAAACTTATAACAGTGACTGATGTCATGTGTTTCAAGTTATCGAACTAGATTTAGACTTAGACTTAGACAGACTTTATTGATCCACAAGGGAAATGATTTGGACACAGGAGCTCACACATCACAATATAATATAATAACAACGCAAAAAATATAAATAATAGTAATAAAAACTTCTTAATAAGTAGCTATAAAAATTAGTAAGAGACTGGAGTCAAATAAGGAATAATTATATAAATGTATACATACAAGTAAGTAAAAAACAGAAATATAGTAATATAAATAGAGTATATCACAGTTATATACAAGAGGTCATAAGGATTTTACCTGTCATACAGATTACACACTTCTCCATGAAGATGGGAGTCTGTCACTGATCTGATTGCACGGCTGTGTTTGGCACTGGTGTGAGCTGCAGCAGGAGGTGTGGTGACTAGACTGATGTCCCTCTGTGCAAAAATACACCCTCCTCTCACCTCCTCCAGAGCACACAGCTTGTTCAGTCTTTTACTGCCCCACTCTGTTTTGCCCAGTGCCCCATGCTGAGAGAGTAAGAGACCATCTCAGAGGGACCTCATTCTCCTCAGAAGATGGAGGCATCTTCAGCCCTTCTTTTAACAGGCTGCAGGATGTTGGTGATTTGTTGTGGGGGTTAATTTTATATTTATCCTTAAACCTTTCATTGCAAATTATATAGGCATATAACCAATATCAGATTTCTTAAAGGCTAAGGGACACTTTCTGGTCACCTTAGAGGAACATGTTCTTCGCATTTGACCCATTGTTCAATGTGCTGTGCACCACAGGGGACTCACATCCAGATCTTGAACTTTGTCAGGACTATCTTAAGTGGAGCTGTGGAGGATATATACAATGCATGTTGTTGTTGATAGGAAACTAGAGTACTTAGAGAAAACCCACCAAGATAAGGGAAACCACACTCAGCCTCTGCATAGAAAGACAGAGACAGTCCAAAGGTTGAACTCTAAACCTTCTTACCTCTATGAGGTGAAAGTGCAAACCACTCAGCCACTGGCATGCTACAACCAGCACCACTGGAGGATGGGTCAAAATACAGAGGACATCTTTATTTTAAATCTTGACATTATTTCATGACTGCAGTGTGGGTTAGGGTTACTGTAATGTGAGTTGTGTGCATGTATGTGCTATAATATAACACGAATGTAACGACATTCTCCAACAGGCTCCTACAGCTCTGCTCAGTGTGAGATACAGGACTACATTCATACTATAATACTCCCTACAACTGTACAACAACTCACCCTTATGGAACAGATAATACTCCCTACAACTGTACAACAACTCACCCTTATGGCAGAGATAATACTCCCTACAACTGTACAACAACTCATTCTTAAGGAACAGATAACACTCCCTACAACTAGACAACAACTTACCCTTATGGAACAGATAATACTCCCTACAACTGTAAAACATCAGAACTATTATGTAACAGATAATACTCCCTACAACTGTACAACTCGCCGTTATGTGACAGATACTACTCCCTACAACTTTACAACTACTCACACTTATGGAACAGATAATACTCCCTACAGCTATACAACAACTCACCCTTATGTGACAGATAATACTCCCTACAACTGTACAACATGAGAACCCTTATGTGACAGATAAACATATGTCCTGTCAATAATCATATCATCGTTGCCCTGTCTTCCTATGACCTCCTGCATATATTTTATATATTATTTCTTATTTTTAAATTTTATTTTGACTTGTTTTATAATTATGTCTTATTACTTGACGCCTGTCTCTTGCTCTTTTTGCTACTTATTTAGAGTGTATTATTACCTACCATTTATATTTTAGCTTTTTGTTATTATAATATATTGTGATGTGTGAGCTACTGTGTCCAAGTCATTTCTCTTGTGGATCAGTAAAGTTTGTCTAAGTGTAAGTGTAAGTTTGATATGTTTTATTTATTCTCCAGTCGCTCCATGTCGCTTGTGCGTGAGTGAGTGAGTGCTCGTCTCTATAGCGGACCTGCGCCGCGCTCGAAAGGGAAAGGAAACACTTCTCCATTTCCTAAATCCCCTCCCGCTCTGCCTTTAGCTCTAACCAACCGTCTGTTTGATCGACCTAAAGGCTCCGAGTCGCTCTTCTCCTCTCGATTCCGCCTTCCCTGCTTCATTTTTGGACTCCCCCTTCCCTCCAGACCCCGCTTTTTCGCCGCCTCTTGCCCGATCTCCTCGTCGAATCCCAGGCGCCAGATTTAGCGAGCCCAAAGTTGACAGGCGAAGCTAACCCCCCAAAAACTAGCCCGGATTTGACTCACTTCCCTGGGGCGTCATCTCGTCCACTCGTCCCCGGCCGCTTGTGGATACCTCCCCGTGAAGCTGACGAGTGTCCGCGGTGGGTTTGATCGCTGGTAAGCCGGTTGTTTGTTAGCAGGCGTGCGCGGTTTAGCCTGCTAGCTAATACCCTGCGTATTTAGCCAACACCAGGCCTCAGTCCAGCCCCAAAAGCATCTGCTCCAAACACTATTCGCATCGTCGTGCAGTGATAGTTGACAGGTGAGTGCCAAATACGTCTCATTTTCTCTTTGCATTCATCGTAGGGAGCGTTTATCGACTCTCTTGTGATCGTGTTGACAATGTTGTGTGTGTTAGCTCCAGTGCTAATCACATTCGAGCTCGGTTCTAAGCGATGGGGGTTGGGGAATCCGCGAAATCACGCCGGAGGTCGCCATCTTTCATTGGATGCTGCAAAAAGGACTGATCTCCGCTAGCGAGACACGGCTGCAACTCCGCTCCACTTTACGACGGGTTATTTTGTGTGTTTACGCCCAGAAAAAAAGGTTTAACGAGTGTGTTTGTGTCGCTGCGTGTGCCTGTGACGGGAATGTGGCGGTGTTACTGCAAAAACACGGTGGATTTTTGTGTTGTTGTCAAAGATGAGACGTTTCTAAGTTGTGTTGAACTCTAAAAAACGTACCTCCCCATTACAAGGATACTACGATAATGCCATTTTGTATCGCGATTTTCATGGGTGATTGCGATTTGATATCACCATATGCTACATTGCTGATGGTTTATTAAATGTCAGGGATTTGAATAGGACTTATATTTATATTATGAATACTAGGGCTTTGCAAAAATACTGAAATATCGACATTGTATCGTTTAATGTGATGATACAGTATCGATATCGTGGGCTGCTGTATTGCTGTATCACCAACATTGTTTTTGTGTATTTTACTGAATAATTTTGTTAGAGCTACAATTTTGTTGCTTGTTTAGAGAAAGGAAACTCGTTTATGCGACACATTTGACATTTTCACTGTTTTGAGGATTAAAATGAGTGACAAGTGAATGAACAATGAACTGTAAAGCGCTTTGGGTATCTTGAAAGGCAAAGATTAAATGCAATGATTAAATTAAATGGAAATGTTTGTTTTTCATATGAACTTTGCACAAGAAGTGGTTTATCAAAGACTTTTAGTATCACAGCCATGATTTAGCCTTTATTTTTTTATTGAACCATATTGAATCGATTTGAAATATATCGTATTGTATCGAATCGAAAGCTCACTGTATTGAGACCTGTATCGTATCGTGGCCTATGTATTGGGATATGTTCCGTATTGGCATCTTCTGAATGATACTCAGCCCTAATGAATAGAGTTTTCCATAGGTTCTGGTAAAGACAATGGGGCCACAATTCATTTTAGTTTGAGTAATTTAATGGTCCGTGTTCTAATGTTGTTTCCGTCATCACTAACAGACCTGGAGTTGTTTTGTTTCATTCACGCGTGTTTAACACACAATCCCTGCATATTTAGCCTGAGTTCTTCTCTTAAAGTGAAAACACGCTGTTCCAACGGTCATGTCATGTGGTAATGCAGGAAGTGCCTCACACCTTCACGAGAATCATTTGTATGAGTTCAGATCTGTAATTGTCAATCTTTATTGGATTAAAAGTAAAAGGTAGCTGTTAACTTGAAAACTGCCACTAAATGACATCACAAGATGGAACAGAGCATTTGGTGATGTAGACAGAAGTGTTACTCAAACGTGTGAATGAAACAAAACACAGCTTCAGGTCTGTTTGTGATGAAGAAACAACATTATAACATGGCTTAAGTGTAATTTAGGACCTTTAATCTCCTATTGTGTGTAAATCTTGTTTATTGTCTGTATTTAATCTTGTACACAGTCATTTACCAAGAATCATTACTATGAAGGGGCACCGTAGTGTCCTGTATCAATCATTGAAATAATAATATGACTTTTACTTAGTTATAAATGAAATGGAGAATGAGCCAGAAGAGTACATCATCTGATCAGGTCGCTTTTTCCTGCTTACTCTGGTGGTCTAAGAGTGATTAATACAGAAACATATCACATGATTATTATCAACCCCTTTTTATTGGGATAAAAAGCTTTTTTTTTTAAGACTAAATATTTGTTCATTGAATACCGCATTTAACTTTTTGTGATAATGCCATTTACTTTAAGATCCAAAGAGATAAGGTTGTCAGCTATTTTTGAAATAGTGATGTTTTCATAGTGGCATATTTATTATTACGCTACAAATGAATGTTCAGTACTTTTATATGAATTTCTAACTTCAGACTCCAGTGGACTGCAGTTTGAAAAGAAATTACTGCTGTGCTGTCGTATTCATGATAAAAAAAAAAAAACATTGATCATTTTTTAAAAACATAGTTTCTTATGTTTGTTGAACTCTTATAGACTGAATATCTTGTGGAAAGCAAGATACACGCCACTTTGTTTGCTTGAAGTTATCACCTGTAATTGATGTTGGCATTGGCATTTTGACAGTATCTTGTGGTAGAATTTTGTGAACATGTCATTTTGGTTTTTGGTTTTACTCCTCACAACTGTTTTTAAATCATTATTTATCTTATTCACTGATTTGCAAAATTAGAACAAGGATCTTCCATCTCTTGGTGCTCAGTTTGTCTCCTAGATGAAGTAATAACTTTTATTCAGCTGTATTATATGGAGCCATAAAGTCTGTTTTTCATCAAAATCCTTATAGATGTAAGTCAAAACGGATAGTCACAATCCTCACAAGCAAAAGAAAAGGTCCTATATTACTCAAAATTGACTGTTATGATGTTTTTACCTCTTGAAAAACAGACCTGGAGTTGTTTTGTTTCATTCACACATTTATAATCCTTCATTATTAGTCCAAAGCTCAAAATGCTCTGTTCCACCTTGTGATGTCATGAAGCTGTAGTTTTCAAGTTAATGGCTACATTTGACCTTTTGTTTAATAGAGATGGGCAATCTGATGGCTGAAATCACTCAAATGATTCTAGTGAAAGTGTGTGGAGTTTAAAAACACAGTGCAGCACTTCCTGTATTACCATATGACATCACAAGTTGGAACAGAGTGTTTTCTGTTTAAGAGAAGAGCTCATCTTAAATATGCAGGGTGAAACAAATGAATGAAACAAAACAGAACTCCAGGTCTGTTCGCGATGAGGAAACAAAATTATAACAAAGATCAGAAATGGTGTAATATGGGGCATTTTTAACTTTCACATGTTCTAATATGAAAACTTTGCAAACACACCCAGCTCTCCAAAGCAAAGCAGAGCAGAGCAGGGAGGGTCAGGCACTGGGCACTAGTGTTGTGCTTTTGTGTTCTGGTCAGAATGGAGAATGGGAGAATGGGAGTTTGGGTGTGGGGAGGAGAGGAGGAGGAGGTGTGCCAGTCTGCTCTAGAGCCTGGTCTGGGCCTGGCATGTGAGCGGGTGCTGCGGCGCTGGGAGCATGTGTCACAGGCTAATTTCACCTGCACTGCGTCTGTGTGAGGGCTCCGGTCATACGGTGTTTATAGTGTTTATGAGCTGGGGTAGAGCTTCCCAACGTGTGGCTCACATGACCCAAATACTGCTGATGGATTGTTTTGATAAGGACTTTACCAGTGGTTCTTAAAGTGTTGTCACGATACTACAATTTCAACACTAAGGAATAGACTTGAAACTCAATACTGATTCCGATACTACAATGATAATTAAAGGTGCACTATGTAACTTTATGGTTGTGGGTCCATCACCTGCTTGTTTCTATGGAGATGTCATTGCTCTGTCTGGAATGTTCCTCAGTGTGACATTAAACAGCTCCACCTTACATTTATTCAGGTACACGTTTGTTTGTAGCTCAAAAATACTGAGACAAAACATATATTCTGACTGTGAGCAGGGTCGCCTCTCCACAGATCTGAGCTGTAACTTGTAGGGGTGTAACAATAACCGAAATATCGTGATATCATCAAAGTTCTCACAATAATATCATTGACCATCGCAATATGTCAAATTACAAGTCTCTTTACTTAAATTAAGATCTATGGACAGAGGGAACTACATAGACCATGATCCTTTGCTCCATTTCAGTGCAGACTATGTACTTTCTATGAAGAAATAACAGTTCTAAGCACTTTTAATTCTCAGTTCTTTGGATTAAGTCTTGTTAAGGCATTTTAAGAGGAAAAAGTAGCATATTCAGTTTTGTTGCCTCCACAAAATAACACAATAAATATCGTACCGTGAGATATATATTGTGAAAACATCGTTCCGAGAGATTAGGATATTGTTAGATCCCTAATCGTGAGCCTCCCCATCATATCATGAGCTTTCCCACGATATCACAATAAATATCGTACAGTGAGATTCATACCGTGACGATATCATATTGTGAGACTTGGACATTGTTACACCCCTAGTAACTTGGTCTGGTCTTCATGAACGTAGGAAGATTTAAAGGCATACTGTGAAACATTCCAGACAAAGCAATAACATCGCCATGGACAAAATTTGATGGACCCTCCCCCAGAAAAGTTACACAGTGCACCTTTAACAGTATTTCTTTTGACAATAGAATGAGTCTTGGTTAGAGTTACTGTTGGTGGAATGGTCTAGTCCTACTTCAAACTGGGTTTAGCCTTAGTTGAGCTGTGGAATAACTAGTTTATGGACCAGCTTAAGATCTGGCGGTACGTGAAGGGCAGATATTTTCTTAAGTGGTACTTGGTGTGGAAAACATAGGAGCTGCTGTCCTAGTGTCTTTTTAAAGTGAGTTTAATCAGTTGCTGTTTGTTCTGGACTCCATAACATGCCATGATCTGAGAGAAGGTTTAAAGGTGCATTTCGTAACTTTTCTGGTGGGGGTTATGTCAAATGCTTTTCTCCATGGAGATGTTATTGCTTTGGAATGTTTCACAGTATCACATTAAACCTTTCTATCTTCATGAAGCTCAAACCAGACCAAGATACATGTCAGATCTAAGCTATAAAACGACCTGTAATTGAATAAATCTAAGGTAGAACTGTTTAATGTATAATTTACCTCAAAATTGTGAAATAGTGGGTTTTTTTTAATGAAAAATAAACTGTTGTTTGTGTGTTTCTCTGTAAATTAACTTGATCCATCAGGTTTGCCTGAAGTGTACCCATTGAATTGTAATCTGATCTCTCTGACTATCTGCTATTTTGGTCATCTTGTCCCATCGCGATTCAGTGCTTTTCTCTTTAATACAACTCTACGCTCTTGTGTTCTTTACTTTTGATACTATGGAGCAGACTCGATACTCAATACCTATTCTGATACCACAATGATAATTAAAACACTCTTTCATAGTAAATCATAAAACTTTTATATTGCCACGTGGTCTTGTATCATGGGTGTATACTATTTTGTGTGCCCTTTTTTTAGCATCAATAATTGCTGAAATGAGTATCTAGTTTTGATAGTAGTTTTGGCATCGATTACTATCCAATTTTCAATACTTGGACAACCGTAGCTCTGAGTGAATGAGAGGTGGATTTAACCAATTGCAATAAAGTGTGAATTCTTGATAGCTGAAGTTACATGGTTAAGACAGTAAAGCTACTTCTTGAACTGTGATAAAACGTGCTTTGATGAAAACTCCAGCCCATTGGAGACTGCCCCAAACCAAAATGACCAGGGGCCTTTTTTACTGCGGCTTTGAGTGTAAGTCACTGCTGTCAGTGTAGGCTGGAAAGTGGGAAGAGGCGGAGTTTAATGCGGGCCAAAAGTACATGATAGTTTACACAGTAGTTTTTCTGATGTACTCAATATGATTACTGTATTTTCCAGGCTATTGGGCGTGCTTTTAAGCCTCCAAACCCATCAAAAAAGACTGCGCCCCACAATCCAGAGCGCCTTATGCACGAATCCACTCGGGTGTCCCAGCACGACTTCAGTAAACTACAAAGCAGCACTACCCGCAGAACACGCAAACACACACGGAGCAGACGACCACACAGCAAAACACACACGCAGCCACACTCATCACTCCACGCCGACGAGGAACGGAACGGAGGAACGAAACGAGTGCAATGTGCCACTTCTAGACACAACTGAACAACTGAGTCATTGCGAACACGCCGACAATGCAGCGGTCCCAGATAGCACCCTCCCTACACGCCACAACTGAACAAAGCCCAGAGTCACCGTGAACGTGCCAAATAAAGTCCCACTGACCCATCCAACTGTTGTTTCGTTTATAGTTCAGTGCAGTTTATTTGTGAAGAAAGTTCGAAGATAGACCATTTAATGACAGTACGCTTTATAATCCAGAGCGCCTAATAGCCCGTAAAATACGGTAGTTTGCGTATCTCGAGTTCTGTTTCATTCACACATGTTTATCACACAAACCCTGCATCTTTACGCTGAGTTCTTTTCTCATGCTGAAAACACTCTGTTCTACCTTGTGATGTCAGGTGGTAATCATACCATGTCACGGTTACAGGAGCGAATCAGGAGCCATGTCCGTAGGTGGAAATCTGACTGCGAGTATCATAACAACCACAAGAGCCAAACATGATTGAGGTGGTTAAATGTGCCTGCCCTTCTCAAGAAAGCAGGAAGGGGGCTCACTTTAGTAATGAAACGCACTCACTGTCAAACAAACCTGTTGCTAACTTTAACAGGAGGGACCTTGGGAATGAAGTCAGCTGATTGGTCCGTTATTTATGTTCATATCTTGATTTAGGGACAAAATACCAAAATGAAAAATTGAGGATCATGTAGAACCGGTTAAAACAAACATTTAAAGACCTGGACTGAGGCTCACAGCAGCAGAGAGAGGAGCCACAAGATCTCAGTGGAAGTCACTGGATCCAGAGTGAGTAGGAGCCGGAAAAGCGGCTTGGAGCACTTCCTATTTGGAACGCTGCGGCTAGCACCTTAGCTTTGTCCATTCATAAATACGGTCTATGGTGTTAATACAGTGCTCCACTGTGTTTTTAAACTCGATACACCTTCAGTAGTTACATTCCTCACTTGAAAACTACCGTTTCATGACATCACAGGGTGGAACAGCACATTTTCATCTTTGGAGATATAGACGGCCTAAAGGGTTACTGAAGGATGTGTGAATGAATCAAAACACGTGTATGTTTTTGAGGAGGGAACAGCATTCTAACATGGCCTAAAACTCACAAGCAAAGTTTGTGTAATATAGGCCTGTTTATATGCCCTTAAAAAGTGTCTTGAAAGTCTGATAATCTGGAAGTGTGCGTGTTAGCATGGTAGTTGTTGTTGTGGAACAGCGTTTTCTGTTTGAGAGAAGTCAGCCTAAATATGCAGAGTCTCTGTTAAACGTGTGTTTTGTTTGATTCACACATTACCCAGATGAGTAAATGGTGTGATGAGCTCTTTAAAATGAACTAGTACAGTATAATGAGGTAAAGCACCTTTTAATGAATTGCTGGACTGTACTCTTTGTATAATCTTGTGGAATGTTGTTGGTTGGGCCTTTTTTAAAGTCACTGTACAAAACAAGATCTTGTTTTGCCTGTGTCCTATTTTTACATTCTCCCAAACATTCCCTATAGACAGCACCATAGCCGTGTGTGTGTGTGCGTGCACGCACACACACATAGTATCAGGTCATGTATCATCTGGGGGCCTCTCTCGTACCTCCTCTGCCCTGCCTTATGTAACAGGCTGCTTTGTGTTGAGGCATTAATGACGAGATTGTGAAAGCTGTTGTCATAAACGGTCTTTATTTATAATGTTGTCAGCCTCAATGTGGTGCGAGACCCAGACGGGCAATAAATTACAATGCAAATATAAGACTGGGCTGTAGACACTTTTCACACACGCGCACACGCACCAAACTCTCTGTGAAAGTGAAACAAAGATGAGCATTCCAAAATAAAGATGGAAGATAATGGGCTGAAAGTAGCAACTGATTATTTTAGTAGTCTACTCGTCAGCAGTTGAATTTTCGATTAGTAGACTAGTCAAACGATTGTTTCCATTACAGTGTTGTACATTAAAGATTACTTTGGGGCTATTAAGCTATTTTTTTTAATCCATCATGTTCCCTGCTCCTTCATGACAATTCTTAATAAATATACAAAAGCATGTTACAGAACTGTTCACAACAACTCGACAAACCTGATGAGCTGTGCAGTTGTGTCATTAGCGAGATTCATACTGATTATGTTGTGATTTCTTTCCGCGCAAAGTCACTCCCCCTTCAAAGCACTACGGGAGGGGAGCAGCAAAAATGAAAGTAAAATATATAAAACTTGTTAATACATTATTTTCGGCAATTATAGCATTTTCAAAATGATAAAAGGCAACATGGTGATCTAAATATGATACGTGTAAGCAGAAGCAGTTAATAGCCTCTCTTTAATAACGCCACTATCTTTTTTAAATGATTATTAAATTATTTTTGTATATGATTTAGATTCTGTAAAGTCCAGACAAGGATTTGGAAGATCAAAACCCCAAGTGTTATGTTTTATATTTGATTAGTCAGATGATTTTATTGTTATAGCCCTACTAAAGTTTAAAGCTGTATTGCACTGCAGTACAATGTGGCTCTTAAGTTTGTGTTTGCATTAAGGTTTAAACATTTTATTGATCACAAACCCAGATAAAAGGTCTCACGATAACAAAACCTGATGCATGATATATTGAAGTAATATAACATATAATGATAAAAGATAATATTGAAACTACTAAAGCAGGATTATCGCCCAAAAACGGTTCTAAATGTACAAAGTGCTTAAAAAGTCCTGAGCTGCAGTGAGTAAATAGCAGAATAGAACACTTTAGTGCATAGTGTTTGTCAATAATGAGTCATAAAAGTGATTCAAGCCAACGTTTTATGGCTCTGATCTTATCATATAGAAAAAAATTCCCCAGTACTGCAAAGGAAATGCACCCGCGATAAATACTGAATAAAAAGAAACATTGTGAAGTTGATATAGTAATTATCGTGATGGGTCTAGAGACATGAGCGTTGTTGCCAGGAACAAGTAATAAAGATTTAAATACCTACTTCTTTATTTCACCGTTTAAAATCAGGTGCCCCGTCTTTGAAATGATTGTGTTAAAAGTGAATTGTGATGTTGCCTTGTCTGATATTTTGTTAACTTTGTACAACCGTAAATGCAAATTATGGATGCACCAATACAGAAACTGGTATTGAATAGGCTGATACTGAAAATCTTGCTGGATCTGATATCGGTTCCATAATATCGGTAAAGACTAGGAGTGTACAAAAATATCAAAATATCGACATAACCTTTAGTTTAATGTGCTGTACAGTATCAATATTGTGGGCTGCTGTATTGATATATCGCAAAGTGTATTTTTTGGTATATTTTACTAAATTATTTTGTTACAGCTACAGTTTTGTTGCTTGTTTAGTGGAAGGAAACTCACATTTTTAGTTTTGATGATTAAAATGTTTGTGTTTCATATGAACTTTGCATATGAAGTGGTTTAACAAAGACTTTTAGTATCACAGACATGATTTAGACTTTATTTTTTATTGCATCATATCAAATCGATTGGAAATATATCGAATTGTACCGAATCGTACCCTCACTGTTTCAAGATATGTATCATATTGTGGCTTATGTTTTGAGGTATGTATCGTATCGACAACTTCTTTATGATTCCCAGCCCTATTAAAGACGATATCCTGGTTGGGCCTTTAATTAAATGTAATCTATTTGCAGGCTGATTTTGACCTATAAAGTCTCGTAATTTAATACAAAGCTGTTGAGTAGTGATTTGAAGGATAAATAACAGTTGAATAACTCAACACAAGTGTAATTTCCCATACCTACACTGGTATCGGTTAATATCGGGTATTGTGAGATACTTAAAAGTGCATTGCATTACGTTTCTGGTTGAGGGTCCGTCCAATGCTTTTATCCATGGAGATTGCTTTGTCTAGAATGTTCCGCAGTATGACATTAAACCTTTCTATCCTCATGGAGACCAAACCTGAACAAGTTACAGGTCAGGTCTGTGGAGACGCTACCCCGCTCACAGTCAGAATGCTTGATTTTCTTGAGCAATAAAACCAATCAGACTTGAATAAATGTAAGGTAAAGCTGTTTAATGTCACACTGTGGAACATTCCAGGCAGAACAATGACATATCCATAAAAACAAGCAGGTGATGAATCCCTAACCGAAAAGTTACATAGTGCATTTTTAAAGCCAAAGTATCGATCAGTATCAGAACTGAAAGAGCTCGACGGATGCGTTCCTATTGCACATATTTGGTAGACGCCGTGATAAGCATACATTGATTGAAGCCCCCGTCTCCGCCATGTGCTGGGATCACTGTTGGGGTCAAAGGTCAGCGGCTTTGGCCACTCTTTCTGCTTTGTCTGAAAACACAGAAGCCCCGGTCACAGACAGGGGCACAATTGTTGGCAGATTATCAGAGCTATGCTAACACGAATGGGGTTAGCTACTAAGTGATTTAACTTTATTTAGTGATTTAACTCTATTGCGCGTTACTGAAACATTGGTATTTCCTGCAGATAACTTAGAATCATTTATGGGTGTATAGAATTCCTTCAAACCTTAGTTGTGTTAAATATTTTTATATACACACAACACCAGCAGAGGGAGCTAGGCCTGTATACACCAGTGCAGTGAAGAAATGCTAGAGAACATTGCAATCTACACAAAAAGGGTCGTTCATTCCATTATTTCATGTTATAAAATAAAAACGTTTTGTCATAGAACAGATATATAGTAAAAGCAACTCTTAAGATCAAAATGAGCCTGATGCGTGTAAAGCATTTTATTGTTTGTAAACCGGAGAGTTTGCTGTTAGCATGCTGGTTGTTATTAACATTACAGTTTACCGTATTTTCCCCTCTATTAAGGCGCTCTGGATTATAAGGCGCACTGTCATTAAATGGTCTATTTTCAAACTTTTTTCACAAATAAACCACACTGGATTATAAAGGAAACACAACAGTGTGATGGGTGAGTGGTTTTGTTTGTTTGTGGCGTTCACGGTGACTCTGGGCTTTGTTCAGTTGTGGCGTGTAGGGAGGGTGCTGTCTGGGACCAACGGATTGTCGGCGTGTTTGCAGTGACTCAGTTGTTCAGTTGTGTCTAGAAGTGGCACATCGCACTTGCTTTTTCGGTTCGTTCCTCATCTGCGTGGAGTGATGAGTGTGGCTGCGTGTGTTTTTCGCTGTGCAGTCGCTGTCTGCTCCATGCGTGTTTGCGTGTTTGCATGTTCTGCTTTGTAGTTTACTGAAGTCGTGCTGGGACACCCGAGCGGATTCGTGTATAGGGCACGTAGTCGTTTTTTGATGGGGTTGGAGGCTTAAGAGCTCGCCCAATATCCCAGAAAATACGGTAGTTATTTTAAGGTGCACTGAGTAACCAAATTAAACTCTTCTGGTGAAGGTGGAGTGTTCGCCACCTGATATCTCCGTGGAAATGTTATTGCTTTGTCTAGAATGTTACAGAGTATAGATTGAACTTATCTATTCACAGAAGAAATGACTGAAATTTTGAGCAATACAAACAGGCGATGAGTAAATGCGATTGCTACGTTTAATGTCATATCATGGAACATTACAGGCAAAGCAATGACATCTCCATGGAGACAAGCAGGTGGTGGATCCTCAAGGCAGAAATGTGGAGCAGTGCACCTTTACTGAGAGGCACAGTCTACATGAATCTGAACGAGAACGAGAAAGTTGAATTGTACCAGGCTGTAGGACTAGTGATCATTTCCACCTGTAGTGCCTGGACAGTGACAGCAAAGGTGGGAAAAGTGGTGAAATTATTCTTTTGCAAACACCATTTCCTGTTTTATCTGTGTCTTTTACACCTCTGTAAATATGCTCTGAAATGCAAGCAGATGATGTATTAGTTTCACAATGCGTCAGTCTTACTATGATACTGCTTCTAGTTCTAGGTGCTAGAAATGCAAACTCTGAGCTGGTAACCTTATAAATTACTAGGGGTGGGACAAGACACAAGTTTCACGAAATGAGACGCACCACGAGATCGGGTCCACGAGGACAAGACGAGATTTTGACATCATTTGTAATATAATAAGCAGTGTAATCCATTTCACAATTTTTGGCTTCACTATTTTCATTTAATTTATGTAATACTTTGTCATTTGTTAAAGAGTTTATTCAAGTGCTGTATAAATGCTTCTTTGTCTTATTATTATCAAAGGGTATTTCTCACGGGAAAACCAGCTCCTCATTATCTGTTATCTTCCACACGTGCAGTCCTCCCTACGCACATCCCTCCCTACACCTCAGCAGCTGGCTCACACACACAGAATACACACTTTTATTTTCTGTGCTTTTTTACTGTGATAGAAAAATGTAACCGCCCATTTATTCTTGTAACCTGTGTGATTCAATAAATATGCAGCGGGTTGAAAGTGACCCTTTGACAGTTAAGAGCTGTAGCAGCGCCACTGTCCCTCGCCACGAGTAAAAACCCCAAATTCTACCTTCTGAATTTCTTTGTGTTAATATCTGTTATTTTCTGACATCATTGTAGTACTGCTTTTTTCTCAAATTGTATAACTTACCAGCTCTTAACTCTTTTTTTTTTTTTGTGCACATGTGAGAAAAACTGGACAATCTTGTGGCAATTTTGTCTTGTGAGATCTTGAGGCATGAGATCTTGTCCCATCTCTGTAACTCGCAAATTGAATAGGTCAGATAATTGCTCTTAGATGTGTCTTTTTTAACATGAGTTGGTACGCTAATGCGATAAACATAAGGATGCCATGATAACAGTAGGGATGTAACAATAACTGAAATAGCGTGATATCTAGGGGTGTAACGAAATCCAAGTCTCACGATACAATATCATCACAGTATGAACCTCATGGTACAATATTTATTGAAATATCATGGGAAAGCTCACGATATGGTGGGGAGGCTCACGATCAGGATGTGACAATATCCAAATCTCTCGGTACGATATTTTCACGATATACATCTCACGTACGATATTTTCACGATATACATCTCTCGGTACGATATTTTCACGATATACATCTCACGGTACGGTATTTATTGTGATATTTTTTGGAGGCTAACAAAACTATTAATATGCGACTTTATCGTCTTAAAATGCCTTGACAAGACTTAATCCAAAGAACTAAGACGAAAGTGCTTAGAACTGTTATTTCTTCTGAAATGGAGCAAAGGATCATGGTCTATGTAGTTCGCTCTGGCTTTTTTTTTAAGCTATTGCTGCACCATAACTCTTCATTTAAGCAAAGAGACTTGTGATTCGATATATTGTGATGGTCCATGATATTATAGTGAGAACTTTGAAGATACGATATCACAATATTTCGGTTATTGTTACACGTATCGTCAGAGCCCTCACAATAATATCGTGGGCCATCACAATATATCGAATTATAAACTTCTTTGCTTAAATGCATTGTTTTATTGCAGCTACAGATACAAAATGGAGGAAAGTACATAGACCGTGACCTTTTGTTCCATTTCAATGCCGACAACATGAAGAAATAGCTGTCATAAAGAACTGTTCTATCTTCTTTGGACTTGGACATTATGACTCTAATCAAGGCCTTTTAAAAGGAAAAAGTATCATTTGTTCAGTTCTTTTAGCATCTCCACAATATCACAGTAAATATCGTATCATAATTGTATCATACTGTGTGATTTAGATTAACCTTAGCCTTAGTGAAACAGTGATGGTGACTCAGGTGTCAGACAGGCTTCTTTCTGAATGCTCTCCTCGGTGTTGAAACTCACACTTCTTTTGTTTGTCCCTCCTCCTTGCCGTAGCTTACCTGGTGACACTGCGACTTCTCCCTGAGGAGCCAAGAAGCAGACGGCTCATGACTTCTGACCAGGACACGAAAGTAGTCGCTGAACCCCAGGTGCAGCACGTGCAAGAGGCAAAAGAGAACGCTCATTTGGTAAGTTAAAGCATCACTGTGGAACTTTCCTGCTCGAGGGTCCGTCGAGTGCTTTTCTCCGAGGAGGTGTTATTGCTTTGTCTAGAGGCGCTCCTTTTCACAGAAGGAATGATTGTATTTTTGAGCAGTAGAAACACTCTCAAGGAATAAATGCTAGATGGAAACGTTTAATGTGATACCATGGAACATTTCAGGCAAAGCAGTAACATCTCCATGGAGACGAGCAGGTGGCAGACGCTCCACCAGAAAAGTTTGCTTTGTTTCTTTGGTTGAGTACATGGAGTAGCAGCTTGTTTTTGTAGCAGCTTATTGTTATTTGGGCATTCTGCAGCTCTTTGGTTTGGGCTCCGGCACCTGTTTGTTTCTATGGAGATGTCATTGGTCTGCCTGGAATGTTCCGCAGTGTGACGTTAAACAGCTCTACTTTACATTTATTCATTTACATGTGGTTTTATAGCTCAAAAATACTCAGGAAAACTTTTGACTGTGAGCGGGGTTACATCTCACAGATCTGACCTGTAACTTGGTCTGGTTTGTGTTTCATGATGATAGAAAAGGTTTAAAGCCATACTGTGAAACATTCTAAACAAAGCAATAACATCTCCATGACAATGCAACATCTCTGACACATTTGATATACCGTCCTCCAGAAAATTTACACAATGCACCTTTTAAGTTTATGTTGTTTTTGTAGCAGAGTTGAGAGTAGCAGTTTGTTGTTGCTCTTTGAGCCTAAGAAAACAATAGGTCATTTTTTACTTCATGGCGTTGGTATTTGGGAGTGACTGCTTTGTAGCATGTCTCTGAAATGGCCTCAAAATTTGTAGTTGATGGGTTCAAACTGGTGTTGTCATGATAGTAAAATTTCAAAACTAAAGAATAGACTCAATCCTCAATATTGGTTTTAATACTCAAAAATTTTAGTTTAGAAATCTCTTTTTTTATATAATAGTGTAACAACACAACAATAGTATTTGTTTATTATACCATTTGATCTTACACTGGTTCTGGTTTCGATACCAATTTTAGTCTGGATTTAGTATCTGATTTGCAATATTTTGACAACCATACAATTAATTTATTTCTAACTTCACATGTTTATATAATAATATGGTATAATATAGTTCAGCCTTTGTTTTTCTTTTTTATATACAGAGAACAGTTTCAGATTGACGCTTTAACTTGTTTGCGTCAGTGCTCGTCCTAAGAATGGGATGATTAATAATGCATAATGATAGTTTTGTAGATGCAAAACACTTTCTAATAGAACTAGTTAGTTTGGATATCAGTGTCTGTATCATTTAGTACCTGATTTTCAATACTTCTGACAACCCTGGTTCAAGGAAGTCATTTATTTTGAATGTCACATGTTGTCTTAATATAGTTTAGCTTTTGTTTTTGTTTTGTTTATTTTAATACAAAGGACAATTTCAGATGGACACTTTGACACTTGATCGCATCAGTGCTCTTCCTAAGAATGAGATAATTAATAATGTGTAATGATAGTTTTATAGATGCTAAATTAGAGTTTTGAGAATACGTTTTGTTCTTATACTCTTTCTGATAAAACTAGTTAGTTGGGAACCAGTTTTGATATAATTTATGATTTTTTTTTTTATTTTTCTTATAACAACCCTAGTTCAACCAAGTAATTTATTTTAACTTGACATATTGTCTCTAATATAGTGTATAGTTCATTTTTTTTGTTTGCTTGTTTTTTTATATATATATATATAGAAAAGTTTTCAGATTGATGATTTAACTTGATTGCGTCAACGCTCTTCCTAAGAATGGGATGATTAATAATGCATAATGATCGTTTTGTAGATGCCAAATTAGAACCTTGTGGACGTATTGTCATAAAAAAGTAGTCAACAAAGTCAGCTAAAGGACACGGAGCTCACCAAAAAAGAAATAAATCAAACTTACAGTGCGCTAGTGTTTTTAATTTTACACCGTCAACCGTGTTT
The DNA here is from genome assembly GCF_026225935.1 of Boleophthalmus pectinirostris. NCBI lineage: Eukaryota > Metazoa > Chordata > Actinopteri > Gobiiformes > Gobiidae > Boleophthalmus > Boleophthalmus pectinirostris. Next base: position 2,587,300 of record NW_026571095.1, read on the forward strand.
TAGCACACTTCTGATGGATTGCCATAATACTTTTGGGACACACTCATCTGTATCCCCCCTCCCCTTAAATTTAAAGACTTGTTTTTGCAAATTTTGAAAAAACCCCTTGTTCCTCTCCAAATGAGCGAACATTCAATTCAAAGAGTATTTTACCTCTCTGGGGCATTAACTGGTAACACATAACACATTTGCATCACCATATTACTGTTTTGAATGATGTTATATTTGCCGAAAACAGTGGTAGTAGTAACATGTTTTATGAGTTTCACTTCTGTTTTTGACGCCAATGAAATGACTGCACATCGCATCAGTCTCGTTAAGTTGTTGTGTACAGTTTAGTGTCATGTTTTTGTGTATTTATGGAGAATAGCCGTGTGGGAGTGTGGGTGACGTAGGCTTGTGAGCTGAGCAGTGGACAGAATCTCACAGCTAACCGTAAAGAGGGTTTAAATAGGGCCCAGGAGAGATCACTAAATTACTGAAACATGCATGGATGACATTCAACCTCTTCAGGGATGTTTTTGTTGAGGGAATGAACTGATTTTGCATAGTACCTCTTCTTTAAAGGTGTTTAAAGGTAAAACTGTCTTAGTTTTTGGTTGGGGGTCCATCACCTGCTTGAGATGTCATTGCGCTGTCTGAAATGTTCCACAGTATGACATTAAAGAGCTCTACCTTACTTTTATTAAATTACAGGGGGTTTTATATCTCAAAAATACCTAGAAAAACACATTCTGACTGCAGACCTGACCTGTAACTTGGTCTGGTTTGGTCACTATGAAGATAAAGTTTAATTAAATAAACTAACTAAATAATTAAATAAATAACTATCTAACTAACTAAATAAATAAATCAGGCCATACTGTGAAACATTTCAGACATGGGAATAACAGTTCCATTGTGAAAAGCATTTGACGGACCTTCCACCAGAAAAGTTAAACCTTAAACTTTTAAAAGTGTTTGCCTGTATATTAAATGATAAAATCCACCTTGCGTACATCAACAGCTTCATTTGTGACTGCGTTTATTCTTAACTTCTATGGCAACGGTGGCCTGAGCGAGCATCTCCACAGCTGTGCTCCTTTTGACGCCGCTTGATTTCCCACACTGATTGTGTTTAACCAGGAGAAACAGGAGGCTGAGGCTGCTGTAACTGAAGAGCCCTGACCTGTTTTTATTTGCCTCTTTTCATCTCAGAGTCACGGCACTATTGAGTTTAGGCTCATTCTTTATGTCGCAAATATTCAGCCTGCCCCTGTCACCGGCCCACTGCTCGGGCTTCTCACAAAACCTGGACGCTGCTGTAAAGAAGTGATACAACTTCATGAAAACATGCAAGCACGTTTTTAGTGTGTTTTAACTCACACATTGCAATTGCATCAAAGCTATATTTTGTAACTTTATAGCCAAAAAATAGACTGACATTAAAGCCTGTTTTTGAGTATGGATGAGTTTTTTGGACAGAAAAACCTAGAAAAACATGCGTCCTTATTGTGAGTGGGCTTGCATCTCTACAGACCTGACTCATACTTGGCCTAGAGGAGGGCCTCTTCCTGCTTCCATGGACATGTATCTGTCTCCAAGTTTCTATTTCAGTGCAATCATGCAGCTGACATTCCACCCTCAGAAAGTTACATACTAACACTTTAAGGTGAGACCTGCCCATCTGCATCAAGTGTTAGAATTTTCCACAGCATGGCCTTAAACCTTTACACCTCCCAGTGTTCCCACGTCATGGAAATCCTGGAAAAGTCACGGAAATTGAAAATGTCATTTTCCATGCATGGAGAAGTCATGGAATTTTAGTATCTCTTTCACTCAACTCCAGCGTTCTGTTAAGTTCTCATGAAGTGTTACGACCCAGCTCGTTTGGGGTGAGGGAAGTAACAAAAATAAAACCAAGAAAAATGCAGGAATAAAGGTAAACAAAACACTAAGAAATAAACTAAGAAATTTCCACACGAACGTAAAACTTAGCACACTTAAAAACTTTTTTTTTTTTTTAAGTGACGACAATAAATGCACTGACAGGATTAGGTGAGTGGAAAGAGTTAACATTTCATATTTAGCCCTAAAAGTCTCATCAGTTCTACACATGCAGGTACTGTAAAGTCTAAAATTCACTTCAGGTCATGAAAAAGTCATGAAAAAGTTTTGAAATTTTGTTAGTGCAAAAGGATGGGAACCCTGATCTCCATACAGACAAGCAAGTTTCCCCACAATAGCAAATTATAGGTCAAACCTGTGGAAAGGCAAGCCCGCTTACAGTAGGAATGGATAATATTGAAGGTATCTTTGAGCAATAAAACTACTATAAAATCCAAGAGTAATAATGGTTTAATGCTATATTGTGGAACATTTCAGGAAGAGTGACTACATCTTTATGGAGATCAGCAGGTTTTAGGGCTGTAGACCTGTAGTCATTTAGTCAGTTAATTGGCTGATGGTGTCTTGGTTGACCACAGCTTGTATTCGTCGACTAATAATTTCTTTACAGTTTAAGGATGTACACTGGTCTCTCGTCGCAGGTGTTACATTCTAAAAATAACCCGCTATAGGTGAAATCCACGAGGTAGTCATCTTTATATTTTACAATGATTATATCTGTTTTAAGACTGTAAAACCCCTCACCACACACTTTATACACTTTTCTCAGACAGGACAATTACAACCCTTTTTGCATCCTTCTTAAAATTTAAAGCTGTTGTCATCGTTATTTTCCTCTTTTTTTATGTAACAAACGAAAGATTCATTTATTCCGTAATGGAGCCCAAGAGCGCAGAGTCCTACCTAAGTCAGTTTTTGGAGACCCGCGCCCACGCAGTACAGCACCACACCCGCCCGTTAACCCAAGATTATATCAAACTTTTGCGCTGTATACGCCACGGACTGAACCAGGACTGAACCAGGACTAAACCAGGACTAAACCAGGACTAAACCAGGACTAAACCAGGACTAAACCAGGACTAAACCAGGACTAAACAGGAACTCAATGTCAGGATGGGCTCGAAGGTGACCGCAGGAGAAAGGACCACCTCAGCTCCACACCTCACGGAACTAATCGCGTCCGTTGCCCAATCGTGCTTTGTGGACACCCTGCATGGGGTTCTCACTCTTAAGTCCAAGATTAGTCCTGGTTTAGACCTGATTTAGTTCTGGTTTAGTTCTGGTGTAGTTCTGGTATAGCCCTGGTTTAGTCCTGACCCGCCCATGTGTAATCACTACCTGCCCGCATACCTGCCCGTAATCAGGACGCAGGGGGAGGGACACAATGCGTGTTCATTCACTGTTTAAAAAAAAAAAAAAAAACATGCAAAATGGCACTAAAAAAAAAAAAATCCGGGAGACTGCGAAAGGTGAACCACGATATAGCGAGGGACGACTGTATATGGGACAGGAGCAGACAGAAGAAAGTATGGTGTGGATTAGCTGATGATTTGGGTTGCTCTACATTTTACAGTATAGTTTCTTAGACAGTTCTTATTCAGTTTCTGTTTTGTTTTGCACGAACTCCTGTGCAGTTGAGATTCGTGGTCAGATCGTAATAGATTTCCTTTTTTTTGCCCCGCCCTCTTTTTAGTCAAGTAATCGGTCAACAGGTCATCTCTTTAGTCGATTAAGAACTTCTTTAATCGACTACAGCAGGTTTAGTGTTTTAAGTTTTTATTAATTCTATTATCAAATGCTCCTGATTTCAGTCTCTTTGCGTCTTGTGTTCACCGTTCAGTGCCTTCTGTTTGGACAAGGGCTGAATTTTTTCCTGCTAATGTTATTAGTCCAAACTCGATTAACCACATTTTATAACCTCGTTTTATCAGCGTGCGGAGTGCAGTCAAAGTGCAGTGTGTGCGCGATGACCTCGGATGACGTTGCGTGTGGCGTTTGATGGATGACGACAGCCCGAAGTGGGAGATGCAGTGTCCTGGCACAGCGTCTCTATAAATATCTCCTAAAGTGACAACACCGGGATCGGACTCTGCCCCTCTTACTCCCAATATTATCTCACACATTAGAAAGGGAGATTAGCAGACTGTTTTACAAGTCATAACACGGTCCACATAGAAACAACATAAGAAGATAAGACATGATACTCAAAGTGATTATAGTTAAAGCGCCAATATTACCAATTTTCAAGTTTCTTCATCAAAAACATACCTGTAGTTGTGTTTTGTTTCATTCGCACATACATTTGCACATTTAGGCTGAGTTCTTTCAGACAGAAAATCTTTTAGTGCAAGTCTGAGTCCCAATCTATCCCCATTGTTGAAGTTCGAGTCAGAGTAATTCAAATAAGGTTACTCCAGCTGAAGCCATTAGGGTATGGGTCATTTGAACTTAAAAACATATTGGACTTGTGTCTGCTGTATACTTGGGCCCGGTCAAGCAGAAGTAAACAGCAAGATCAAAAATTCAAGTTAATGCATCTGATATAAAAATGTATTGAACAGATACATATGTCCTCTAGTTTATGAAACTGTTGACCTTTTTTCTGTTCCATTTTTGGTTCTAAAGTTCCATACGTTTTAAACAGACCATGTATGAAACATGGAACAAAAATTATTTCCCAAATTTCAAAGACCTGAAAATCATGTAAATAAATGGATGTATTTCATCATATCTTGTGTTATTCCATCTTTGAACTGTTGATGAAGGTACATGATTTTTTTATTTTTTTTTAATGTATTTAAAATGATAAAAATTTGCTTGGAAGGGCTGACATATTTTTTTATATTTTATAATTTATATTTTACAAATTATGTAAAATCATGCACCTTCTACTTGCTTGCACAATTTTCCCTCCGTTACCATGACCTTTCTTAATAAAAAATCTCATGACTCAAAAAGTCAGAGGTTTTTCAACCTAATCTTGTACCATATGGTAGAAAACTATATGAAGCAAATATTCAAACCAGTTTGTTAAGGATATGTAAGTGAGAACCAAGCTAGTTATCACTGTTTGGATTTATTGCCCAAAAAGTGCTGCATATTTCATTCCCTCCGTTAACGACATGAGTTTTTAAATTTTTTGTCAACAACTTGAAATAATATCACAGGTTTAACTTTACCCTGTTGGAGTCTTAACTCTTTCCTACATTTTGATACTTTACTTATTTCAATAATCTAGTTTCTGAATAAGAGACATTTGAATGTAAAAAATCTGCCCCTGTTTCCCTCCGTTACCGCTTGACCAGACCCACTTATAATGTATCATACCCATGGATCATTGTTATAATTTGGACATTTAAAATTATATTATTATATTCATCTAAAATGACTTGATAAAAGGAAAAAAGTCAGTTTCTGCATTATAAAACTGCGAATTACATTGGGAGCTGACGTCGCTGTAAACGTCATAGCGGTGAAATAGTCTGCACCTGCTACAGATCATGTTAGTAAGCCACAGATTTTATTATTATTATTTTTTTATTTGTACCAAAATGACTACATGATGCTGCCGAATCCTACACTCATCACAGACTAATAAAATAAAATTAGATGACGAAGAGCAGTGGGCGTATGCTGGTGGCGGTGAAAATGAGTGGCTGATCGGCAATATGGCTTCTTGAAAATAAGATTAAATATTCCACAAACGCGTGAATCACTCCAAACACAACTTTGGATGAGTAAATGATGAGCGTGAACAAATATAACGTGGCTAAAAGCTCTGAGAAGTCTCATTTTGCACAATACGTCTCAAACTCAAGTCTTGTCCCAAGTCCCGCAGGTGAAACCGAGTCACATGCCACAGTTTGGGACTTGAATACTATGTCGGAAAAAACAAATTGGAGGTTGGCAGTATTGACAAAAAATCTCAAGTGCATTATTATCTTGTAAACAATATATGCCCATCTGAGTTCCATAACTTATGATATCAAGTTTCACACAACATATTTGTAACAGTATGTTTATCCTCTCTCTGCATGAGTCAGGGATACAAGCTTAAAGGGTCAGACTTGTCCCACTGAACTTTGACTGATAGCAGCACATGACTCCAAACGCAGCCAAGAGGACGCCACCATTCACCCCACCACACATGCCAGAAACTTCTACCATCACTGGGTACCACTTTAGCCGGGACTCTCATCTTCCAATCAGAAATCTAAACTAAATTTCAACTAGACGAGAGTTGTCAAAAAATATAGCGAATCTGACAATAAAACTATTGTTGAAACCAGTTGTTTTTTGAACAGGTATAGATACTATATAAGTCACACAGGACAGAAATGAACCTTTCCTGAAATACTTTTTAGAGTGATCTTGAGCTATATCAAAAGTATCAGAGCACATAGACTAGTATACGTCTATGGACTACTACTGCTATTATGGAACCTACTTAGACAACTGAAGAATTACACAGATGTATGTACCGTATTTTCCAGACTATTGAGCGCATCTGAATATAAGCCACATCAACGAAATTTTAACAAAATTTTAAAATTGTACATACATCGGCCACACCTGAATATAAGCCGCATGTGTCCATGTCTTCAAGAACGTTTTCAAGTGTGGGTCGTCTGCTTTTATCACCTCTGAAAGCTTTTGTCGTCTTTTTGCATTGAGTCAGTTTGTCACGCTGCCTTTGCCAAAATCACCATCAACTCATTGATGTCGAGTTCACGTGCAGCAGCTCTGTTTCCTTCTTCCACATTCACATCAATCTCCGTTAAGTTAAAAGCTGCATCATCTGCATTTCTTCATGTGTTTTCCATGAGGAGGGTGTGTGTATGAAGCACAAAATAACTGTTCAAAACACAATCAGACTGCATCTTCCTCGGCGCATCACCCCCGTCTCTCCCTGCGCTCTACTGCACATGTCTCCTGCAGAAAGAGTCTCTGTTCTGTCTGTATCATGTCAGTGTCTTGGAGGATTTCAGCAGATTTCAGACTCTCTCGGGGGCGGGGCTAGTTCTGTCAATCAGGTATGAGTGGATGTCCAGCTGTTGACGTTTGAGACGTTTCTTCTCGTCATTTACGCACAAGGGTAAGACATATCCCCCTCACTAATGTTCATTTAACATCATAACTTATTTTATCACACAACGATAAACTATTTGAGTGCGCAGACAATATCACTAGCTAGTGTATCAGACAGCAACGTTTTCTGCACTCAGACCATATATATGAATGGACAATGTGCCAAACAAAGAATCCGTCCATATATTCGCCATATGGTTTTATTAGCTGCAGGGTTCAAAGTGTGAGAAAAAAAATAGCGGCTTATAGTCTGGAATTTACTGTATATTAAAACAAAGGACTACAATTTAATGTTGAAAATTACATTCTGTTGTCTAAAACTATTTTTATCGTGGTATCAGAATCTGAATAGAGGATCGACTCTTTATCAAAATGGAGGAAATGTTAGTACTGTGGTAACACTTCTCCTCATTGGAAATCTACACCAAATTTCAACTTTCCTTTTCTCAGTTTAGTTCCTGCAGCCAGTTTCAACGAGCCCTGAAGGCAAAGGGGAAGTGAAAGTCGTTTAATCCAAAATTAGAGCCTCTTGTTAATTTTCCAATGTGAAGTTCACACGTTAGAGATTGGAAAGGCTGATTGGTATCGATGAGGAAACAAAGCAGGCAGAAGCACCGGGTGGGTAATGCTCCAGGCTACAGGGTTCTGAGCAGAACAAATGGCCTGGTCAAGATTTACTCTATATTCAAACGTACGGGAATGATTAAATACATGCATTATTTTGTAGGAACGTGCAATTAATTATATGTTAATTAAGATTTAATTATTTCCTTTAGAGATAGACTGAGACTGGGATTTTTTTACGTGGTCGTTACCGATAGTTTAGAATAGAGAAAACAAGTAAGATGTGCCAATTTTTTTGTACATATAGTACCGATCTTTTATTTTCCTCCAATTCTTCTTATTTAAAATTATTACCAACAAACCCACCGCCCCTTTTTACCACAAACCTATAAGAGAGCTGTGTAGTCACGCTTTGTGCAATTGTCTCTTCGCATTTATGTGTTAAAATAAAGCTTTATGTGTACTCTTTAGACAACAGATCGGGCAAAACAAAATATCGGTCTGTGCTGAAAGCTGGTGCGCTAAAAAGTTCAAATATCGGTCTAATGTATCAGCCCATTTCTAGGGATGTAAACAGTAACTAAAATATTATGATATCGTCTCATCAAAGTTCTCACAATAATATCGTGGACCATCACAATATATCAAATTACAAGTCTCTTTGCTGAAATGAAGCAAAGAGAACTACATAGACCATGATCCTTTGCTCCATTTCAGTGTAGACTACATGAAGAAATAAGTTGTAAGCACTTTTAAGTCTTAGTTCTTTAGATTAAGTCTTGTCAAGGCATTTTAAGAGGAAAAACGTAATTGTTAGCCTCCACAAAATATCCCAATAAATATCGTACTGAGAGATTTGGATATTTTTACAATCCTAATCGTGAGCCTCCCCACCATATCATGAGCTTTCCCACGATATCGCAATAAATATCGTAGTGTGAGGTTCATACCGTGACACTATCGTATCGTGAGACTTGGATATCGTTATACCCCTACCCATTTCTAATTGCCAATACTATACTTTGATCATATTAATCGAGAGTTCCACAGCCAGTCCTCTGTCAGTAAAAACATGTGGAGGTCAGACATTGGAGGGAATTCAACTTTTTTTTAATTTATTTTTTTATTTAATGATTCAAAAATAAAAATGAAATTAATATTGAACACATTTTTATTAGTTTTTAATAAGACAAAATAAAATAAAAATTGTTTTGTCATGTTGTTCAGCCCTAATTATTTAAGATTGTTAAATTCATATACAGTATTGCTTCTTTTCTTGCCACAGTACGAATATGTCCAACTCCATTTAATAAGGAATGGACTTGATACTCAATAGCGATTCTGATACCACAATTATAATAAAAACACTCTTTTTTTTAGACACTAGAATTTTTATTTCACCATTATAGTATAGTATATTCTTGTGGTGGTCTTATATGTGTGTAATCCCTCAGTGGTCCAGTAGGTTCCACAATGGTCCATGGGTGTGTACTAGTCTATGTGCTCTTCTACTTGGTCTGATCCAGCTCATTCAAAAGACATTCAGGAAAGGTTCATTTCTGTGGATGACTTTTTAACATCAGTACTTGCTCAATGAGTTTTTTTGATAGTGTTTGTATTGATTAGTATCTGACGTTCTACAGTTTTTTACAGCCCTAATACTAACACACTAGCACTGTTTGAAAATCCAATATGACTGTCACATGTGTGGACTGACCAGAAATCCCGTGACTCATTTATCGAGGTCTGTGGGTGACCAAAATAATTTTATTTTATCAAATTACAAAGATGAATGATATTTAAAAGCTGTAAATTTATATGATCTTTGCTGAAAGGACAAACATTTGATTCATTGCTGTTTAAAAGAGCAGTAATTAGAATATCTTCAAAGTCTAGATTTCAATTTAGATTTTATTACAATCAGTGAACACTTAAGATCTTTGTATTGCCCATAAACTGTATATTTATATTTCCAAATATGAAGTGAACATGGGGGCATTTCCGACTCTAGTGACTCTGTTTCCAATTTAATCTTCGTTTTATTCTTAAAATGTTTGTATTAACGCGCTCTATGTTATACTGGTGGTTATTTCGCTATTTTATTTTAACCGGAAATAAATTCCTATTCCTCGTGGAACATGTGGAACTTGGCTCCACAGTTCGGCTTCATACGGCCTCAATGAGCTTCATTTGACTGGAGCTGAATACTATAGGTGATGTCACTCTTCCTTAAGCCACTTCTTTGTATCGTTTATGGTGCTGCCTTACAGAGATGACTAAAGCTATCTGCTGTTTCAGAGAATTCACACGTCATTGTGATAAAATTCACCTTTCACTCACTCAGAGCAGACAGAGGCAGATCAGGTCAAGAGTGGGAAGAGAAAAAATGTCTGCACCCTCAGCTAATAAGTGTGCTATTCTCCCTAGAGTTGACAAAAGTATTGAAAATAAGATACAAATTGATACTAAAACTTGTATCGAAACAGGATATTCGTTTGAGCAAATATCAGTATTAAAAAATGTCATTCACAGGACAGAAATGAGCCTTTACTGAAGTATCTTTTGTCTAGAGTGTTTTTTTTAAAAATTATTATTTTTATGATCATTGTGGTATATAATTGGTATTGAGTACGTTCCTGCCTTCTTTCCTTCCTACTTTCCTTCCTTCTAGCTTTCTATGCGTTCTTCTTTTCTTCTGTCCATCCTTCTTTCTTCCAATCCAATCCAACTTTATTTATATAGCACATTTTACAAACACAGACTAGACACTATGTAAATAAAATAAAATTAATAACAATAAAATAAAAAGAAGCAAACCAGTAAAAAACATCAAAATACTCAAATTAGCAATAGAAAAATGGAAAATAAAATCAGTAAGACTTTCCTCTGTCCTTCCTTCTTTCTATCCTTCTGTCTTTCTTTCTATCTTTCCTACCTTCCTTCTATCCTTTCCATTCATCCTTTCTTTCCACTATCTTTCCTTCCTTCTTTCCATCCTCCCTTCTATCCTTTCTTCCTTCTATCCTTTTCATCCTTCCTTCTGTCCTTTCAACCTTCCTTCCTTCTATCTTTCCATCCATCCTTCCTTCCTTTGATCTTTCCTTCTATCCTTCCTTCCATCCTTTCTTCTATCTTTCTATTCATCCTTTTATCCTCTCTTCCTTATTTCCTTTCGTCTCTCCATCCTTTTTTTTTCCATCCCTCCCTCCTTTCTCCTTTCCTTCCTTCTGTCTTCCCTTCTGCCCCTCCATCCTACCTTCTTTCCTTTCGTCACCATCCTCCTTTCTTCTTTCCTTCCTTCCTTCCGTTCCTCCATCCTACCTTCTTTCCTTTCGTCACCATCCTCCTTTCTTCTTTCCTTCCTTCTGTCCTTTCAAACTTCCTTCCTTCTGTCTTTTCCTTCCATCTCTTCCTTCTTTCCTTTCCTCCCTCTCTCCCTTCCTCCCTCCCTCCCTCCCTCCCTTCCTTCTTCCTTCCCTCCTTCCTTCTTTCCTCCCTCAGTGAATCACTTCCTGTCTCTCCCTCTAACCTTTCCGTCTTCGTTCGAGCGAGATCAATATTTTAAACATGTCTCCAAAGGTCAGGCCCGGTCCAGAAGGGGCTCCTCCGCGCCGTGATGTCACAGGCCCCCGTTGCCATGGCGACGGGGCGGACGGCGGTGGGCGTTTTATGACACAGCCAATCGGGGTTATTGGCAGTGACCATCGGTGTGAGCAGACACATGCTTTACGGCCCGGCGCGCAGGAGAAGGCTCACGTCAGGTTTAAGAGAATATACAGCTACGAGTCTCGCCAGTACACGAAATCTCCCATGTGATCTTCTTAGAGCTTCAGCAACTAGAAAAAATTTAATGTACCGTAGACATGAGTCATTTTGTTTAACTGGGCATAGATTAGTTTGAGGCGCAGTTTAAAAGTATTCCAGATGCAATCATTTACCTTTAAACGGCTTATATTACATTGTTTTCTGATCTGTTATGTTGTTTCCTCATCACAAACACACCCAGAGTTTTGTTTCATTCATAAATGTTTAACACACAAACCCTGCACATTTAAGCTGAATTCTTCTCTCAAACTGAAATCACTAATACAGGAAGTGCTCCACTGTGTTTTTAAACTCCATCCACCTTCACTAGAATCATTTGGATGATTACAGACCTGGAATTTCCAATCTCTACTTAATTTAAGGGAAATGGAGCTCTGAACTCAAACTACCACTTCATGACATCACAAGGTGGAACAGAGCATACTGAGCTTAAGAGATGTAGACAGACTGATAATAAAAGGTAACTCAAACATGTGAATGAAACAAACACAATTTTTGAGGAGGTAACAGCGTTATAAAATGGCTTAAAGCTCACAAAGAGTCAATTTTGTGTGACAGAAGACCTTTAAAGGGTACCCACTTTTTCATTGCTATATAAAATAACAAACTATTGCATTGAAATTGTTGGGCTTGGTGTTCGCTTAGTCCCAATTTTGGAATTTGGAAGTTTGTAATATTTTGGTCATTATTTATCGTTGATTTTTTGGAAGACTCATTAGAAAATTGATGTAAAGAGTTATTTTCAGAATATTTGTTATCAGTTTGTTCTTTTTTTTTTCCTGCACAGTTGCACAGGAATTTCCCGTAAGTGGATCTGAATTAGGGGTGGGTGATATATCGATATTTTAAATATATCGAGATAGTTTTTAAACTCGATATGAATTCTGACATATCGTATATATCGATATAATGCTTATATTAAATTCTGATTTCGCCGCTTCGCTTGTTTACCTTCTCTCTCGTCGCCCGCGCCGCCGCCGCCTCCCTAATTTTGTTCGCTCGTGTCTACTTCACTTCTCACTACCACCGTGAACGCTGAAAGTTGGTCCCAGTGAAAAACTTCAAGCACCACGAACCTTTTCCACCATTTAAAGACAAAACCACCAGCAGCACATCCTCATATTCCAACGAGTCATGTCCTTTAGCCCGAAAGAAGCTAAACGAGCTGAGCTGCATGAGAAGTGCTGCTTATGCAAATGAGACATGCACTTAAGTTTCGTTTCTGTAAAATGTAAACACACGTGCGCAAAACTGCATTAAACACATTATTATCGCAAACGGGCTGATGTGGCTCTATATTCGTTATGCTTTATATATTGTAAAGTTTAGCAATGTAAAGTTTATTTATGCAGAATATTTTAATTAATAATCTGCTGTAGTGTCACTTGTACAATAGAGTTTGGAAACGTTGGGTTTGATCTGCAGTGGATTGTGGGATTAAACCTCAGAGCTTCTACTGCTGGATAATAACATGGATCTATTGAAATAAGGAACATCCTGAGCTTCTTCTTCTAAATGAGCTCATGGTTATGGTTCTGGTTTGGATAACAGAGTTAATGCAAAGATGAGCTTGTTTTGAGTTGTTTTATTTATGAATGAAAAGAAGGAAATATGTATTATTTCTTTTATTTTACAGTTAAATTATTATTTATGTAATTAGTTTTTTTTTTGTAATCTTAAATGTTCCTATATGAACTGCTGACCTCTTACACTTCAATTTTTAAAAAAAAGGACCTTGTGGAATTTGGCAGATTTGTTTTTGCAGTTTTCAGTTTTAGGGGGTTATTTTTTCTTGAACATATATCGAGATATATATCGTATATCGAGATATAGCAAAATATATCGAGATATATTTTTTGATCCATATCGCCCAGCCCTAATCTGAATGCATTTTTTTAAGGTGTTAATTGCCAACACTACACATATATAGATCACTGATACAGTTTATCAGCATTATTTTGTATCCTCTTTTTTTTTTTTTTTTAATCCAAAATAGGCCCTATCTTCTTTTGAATAGAATAAGGATTGCTAGATCACTGAAACATGCATGGATGACAAAACCTTCAGGAATGATTTTGATGATATTCTTGGTAGCACGTTTTTTGCAAAATGCCCTCTTTATAGTCTTGTTTATGTTAAAGGGACAGTTCGGAATTTTGGACATAAGGCCTCATTTCCTAGTGAGTCAGAGTGTTGGAAACGTGTGGAGACACTTTTTGAAATATTCCATCCAGTCCTTGTATTTGCAGAGGTCACTGGTGCTAGGCTAGTGCATGTCAATGGCCATAGTTATCCTGCCACTAAAAACAGTCTTACTCACTCCACAAAACACCCGAAGAAAATCTATTATTACACCAGACTGTCCATGTGAATGTCTGTGTCGACAGAATAATGTTAGAAATAAAACTATCCTTGCATCACATGAATACATATATTCTCATATATCAGTCCGCCGCTGCCAAGTTTTCTATCAGGAAGTACAACTCACTGCTGCCGCTCAGACATAAATCCTTCAAATGCAAGGTTGGTTTTACTTCTAAAATTATCGACACAGACATTCACATGGACAGTCTGGTGTAATAATAGTTTTGCTTCGGGTGTTTTGTGGAGTGGGTAAGACTGTTTTTAGTGGCAGGAGAACTATGGCCATTGACATGCACTAGCCTAGCACCAGTGACCTCTGCAAATACAAGGACTGGATGGAATATTTCATAAAGTGTCTCCACACGTCTCCAACACTCTGGCTCACAAGGAAATGAGGTCCTATGTCCAAAATTCCGAACTGCCCCTTTAAAGAAATCACTTAAAAAATAACTTTTCTTGTGGAGGGTCTGTCAAAATGTTATTGTTATAGATATGTTATTGTTTCACAGTCTGGCATTAAACATTTCTATCTTCATGGAAACCAAAACAGGCTAAGTTACAGGTCAGATCTGGGTATGGGTGACCCCGCTCACACTCAGAATGTTTGTTTTGAGCTATAAAACCACCTGTAACTGAATAAATGTAAAGTAGAGCTGTTTAATGTCATACTGTGGAACATTCCTTGCAGAGAAATTACATATCAGTAGAAACAAACAGATGACAGACCCCCGACCAAGAAGTAACAGTCCTTTAAAGTATTTTTTGAAAAGTTTAGAAAAAAATGTGTGCAGCCCTAACATACAGGAGTAGACGGATCTTTATTTCCTAGCCTGTAATGATCCAATGACTCAAACTGAAGCACTGACAAGCGGAGAGGAGGCTGTGTCCTATCGGCTTGTGCCACGTCTAAGCGGAGCTGTTCATTCATGAGAGAATCAGTCTCGGAGACCACAGCCCCGATGTGATGGAGCTGATCTGGACGGACACGGCGGTGGTTTGTGGACACTTCTAGCGGTTACACCCGTCTTATGGTTTACGTCTTCATTATGGATTGGACCGCTTTACCTGAAGTGAGATTTTGGTCTGCGATGAACGAGGATGGGAATGTTGCCATGACGACGACGGCGTTGGGTTACAGTCTGTTTACATGTGATGCGTGTGTGTTTCACTACTACGTCCAACCGGTGAGTATGTTTGCGTTAAAGGAGCTGTATGTAGGCCGAGCTGTTACTGTGTGAAAAAAGCTCTGATAGTCACACCTGAGACTGGGTTGTCACTAGGGTTGTCACAGTACTAATATTTCAAACTCTTTTTCTAAGGAATTCACTCGATACCACAATGAAGATAAAAAAGTGCAAATTTTTAGTAATAAATGTATTTTTACATTCAAAATAATAGAACTTTCTTTATCTTATCTCTTATGTTAATTCTGATAAAGCTCAAAATGACACTGGAAAACTCAAATTTTGTCCTGTTGATATGATTTTATTTTTTATTTTTTGCAGTATTGATACTTGCTCAAATAAGTATCTAGTTTCAGTATTGGTTTTATCCTTTGTCTTTATCTTATTCTTATATTAATTCTGATAAAGCTCAAAATGACACTATAAACTGTTCAGGAAAGCTCAGATTTTGTCTTGTTGATTTGATTTGATTTTTCATTTTTGCAGTATCAATACTTGCTCAAATGAGTATCTAGTTTCAGTATTGGTTTTATCTTTATCTTTTTTTATATAAATTCTGGGAAAACTCAAAATTACATTTTAAACTGCTCAGGAAAGCTCAGATTTTGTCTTGTTGTTATGATTTTATTTTTTCTTCTTTGCAGTACCTTGTTTCGGTATTTATTTTGGTATTTACTTTGATCACATTTTACGTACTTTTGACCACCTTAGTTGCCAGTGCCTAAACCTATGTATAGAGGCCACAAGCCCATGTACACACACACACACACACGTACACACACGTACACACACACAAACGTTTATGGAGAGTATATACTGCACCAGCACAGGCACTGATTCATGATGGCTGCAGGTGCTGGGGTTTAGCTCGTGACCGTTCAGATCAGAGAGAGGCTTTTTAGCTCTAAACCAACTGGATTTCGGCTTTGAAACTGGCAACCCAGATGAGATGTGACACTCATTCTGCTTTCCGAGTGATGTATTGTCAGACTGAACGATCATCCAGTCTACAGTTCCTATTCTGTGTTGCACTGATTTACCCCTTGGTGCGAAATACTGAAAATACTAATTGTCAATTTTTTCATATTAATTAGAACTGCAACTAGAAATATTTTCCTAATCAATCCAGCAATTATTCTTTTGAGTTGTTTAGATTGGGTAAGGCTAAAGTGGTGCTGAGTTTGAGGACATTCTGATGGAGTATTTTTGATTGATATTTGATTAGTAAATTTGTATAGTTGGTTAGTTGTGATCAGTCGATTTGTCAGCCTTAGAAACTGTACACAAACAGACAAAGCTAACCAGAAGTGTTCATGGCGCCATGTTCTCTAGCTCTAATTGACGTTACATTGAAAAATTGTCCCTCGTCTCTCTGTAATTTCTGCTGTGAGCTTCATCATTTTGGTTTTAAATGTTCATATTAACCAGCTCTACATGATCCATGGGTTTTTATTTCCTTTTATTTCGTCAATAAATCAGTTCTTAATCCAAATATGGAACTCATGAGCTTCATTTGACTGGAGCTGAGCATTATGGGTAACTTCACACTCCCTTAGTCCACTTCTTTATACAGTCTGTGGTCAGCTCTAATATCATGTTTTTGCAATCCATCCAAAATGTGCTAAAACTGGCCTGAAAATGTCTTGGTTCTGTTTCAGATATTGCACAGATATTTAATATAGGGCGATATATATAATGCAAAAGTACTAACATATCATCTTCCAACTCTCTTTTATGACCTTTTTTTTATTAGATTGTATTGTTAAAACATGTTAGCATAACTTACATCCTGCAAGTATCACTTTACTTTATCAAAGATTTCCCACAGGAACACAGTGTCTCTGGCATGGGTCCTATTGAAATGAATGCGAGACCCTGCAACAGTATCTTCCTTTGTGCTCTCAAGGACATATGTTGTGTGTAACTGAATGTATAAGTGTGCTTTTGTCCTCCCCCTCATTCTTTCCTAAGTATTAATCTCACTCTGGTGTGTCTGTGCAGGAATCCGCCAAGGTTTCAGACCTCAACCCCAATGCCAAAGCATGGGCCAACCACATGTTTAGCCTGGAGCCCAGTGGCAGCGCAGACAGCACACAACCATGGAAGGACGGCTGCGAGAGCCCAGCCGACACCGGACCAGAGGGTGAGTGGTTCTGGACGTAGTAGGGGTGGGACGAGATACAATTTCCATGAGACGAGACACTGGGGATGTAACAATAACTGAAATATCATATCGCTAAAAGTCTTGCAATAATATCGTGGGCCGTCACAATATATCAAATTACAAGTCTCTTTGATTTAATTAATAGTTAAGATTGAGTTAGAAATACAGATGGAACATTGTGGGGCCCAACCGTTATGAATTTTGTTTTCTGCCGATATGATACCGATAAAATGGGAGTTGGAGCTGCCAATAGTCAATATAATCACCAATATATTTAATGATTCACTACAAATCGTGAATTGTTTAAAAAACTTAGGTTTGACTCTAGTGGATTTAAAATTGGGTTTGTTTAGGCAACATTTATTGTTATTCTGCCTCTTTATGTCATATTTACAGACAGTAGGTCGGCCTAATGGCATTTTTGCATCACAGTTTAGCCACTAGTAAAGAAAGTAAACTACCGCTATTAGCCTTTAGCCGTAAATGTTTGCACGTCGCGGTAATTAATTATACGTGTAAATGTGGATCATTCACACCTCTATTCACAGCTCATTTACATATCAATGCAGGTTCAGTAACAAATATACAGCCAATGTAGTCACTTTACAGTCAGCCAATAGAAAACAGCCTGGTGTGAGAGCTACAGCAGCTAATCTCTAATCAATGGGAAAGAACCAAAAGTAGTTTCAAAACAGACACATTTCCAACACTCACCACTCACACAGGCTCCTCCTCACATCACAAGTCTGCACTAATAAATGTCCTTTTAATCCAGACTCAAACCGATTGTCCATAAAAAGAATATATCTGTGTCTGTGAGTGTAAACAAGCACACGTGAGTGACGTGACTCTGTGGTGTGTTCAGGGACAGTACAGACACACACACAGACAAATGACTCTGCAGAAAAATACTGATGTGGAACCACATATTAGGACATTTATCTGACTGTAAACTGGATTAAATGAACATAATGTAGAGAGTCTAAGCTTTACTACAAGGTATACCATGCCCATGTGAAATATCGGCCCATATCGGCAAAATTTAGGGCGATCGTGATATGTTTCTAAGAGCCCATATTGACTGATAATATCGGCCAAACGATATATTGATTGGGCCCTACTACATAGACCATGATCATTTGCGCCGTCTCAGTGCAGACTTGACATAACAAAGTAACTGTTATAAGCACTTTTAAATCTTAATTCTTTGGATTATGACATTGGCATTTTAAAAGAGAAAAGTAGCATTTTCATTTTTATTAGCCTCCACAAAATATCGCAACCTAAAAACAGCCCAGCTAATGTCTTACTGACCAAGCTAAGCACAAGATCTGGAGACTGGTTCCTTGGTGCCTATTCACCCCAGCACGATTTAATGATGGGTCAAATGCAGAGGACAAATACAGGAACAATAATGTATACAGAAAAAAGTTTTAAAAATTTGGCTATTTTTGAATATATGTACTGAACTTTTAAAGGATCCATATTGCGTTAATTTCTGATCTCTTAGGATGTTGTTTCCTCATCAAAAACATACCTAGAGTTGTGTTTTGTTTCTTTCCTAAAACATTTAGTTCCACCTTGTGATGTCATGTGGTAATACAGGAAGTGCTTTAAAAAAGGACTCTGGGTCGGGTCACGTTGGTCAGGTGCAGTGATCGCAGTGGCCAAACATGCACCGCCGTGGGCCTCTTAGTACCGTGGTGATTCATTTTTGCGGTTATTGCGACAGCCCTAGGAATGACCAATCTCTACTGAACTAAAGATAAAAGTAGCTGTTCACTTGAAAACTTTTCCTTCATGACATGACAAAAGGTGGAGTATTTTGAGCTTTGGAGATGAAGACAGATAAAGGTTACTGTTCTTGAGGAGGTGACACCATTCTAACATAGCTTAGGGCGCACAAGAGTCAATTTAGTGTAATATAGCACCTTTAAATGGGTTATAAGTACAGGGCCTTACCGATCTTCAAATATGGGCGTTTGCAGAAATACCTGCTATCAGCCAAATCTATTTACTGTGGCCGATATTCCAAGTGCGAATGTTATACCTCAATATAAAACACAAAATGATTCCTAGTCATCACGTTTTAAAAATAATACATTAGAGATGGGTGATATGACGATCAAAAAATTAAAACTGTGATCTCATCCCTCTTACAATCTGATATATGACCATAATCCCCACCTCCTCATCATACTGGTGGGCCTCTGTCATGCTCATGAGTGACAGGTGGGCTTTCAGAACTTTCAGAAGCAGCAGATGACTTCAGTTACCTCCATAAAGTCAATATAAACACTCTACATGAAGTCTCCGTGATGCTCTAAGAAAACTGTGATATTACATTTTTAGAGTTTCACCCGCGGCTACAATGGTTTCTAAATTTAGAGACACGTAAAATCATTTATGCAAATAGTTCAGACTGCGTTTGTGTCTGTCTGTGTCATTTTCAGATGCCTCTTTAATCATTTAGAGCCAATTTTCTGTAATCAGATGTGAATATTCTTTCTTTTACAATAACGTCGTAATCATTCACTTATGAGCAAAGGTGGGTACTACTCAGTTACATTTACGTTTAATTGTACTTTTCAGAGTACTTTTCTAGCAGCATACTTGTACTCCGACTTGAGTAATATTATTATTGAAGTAACAGTACTCCTACTTACTGTAAGTGCGATTTATTGCTGAAGAAAATCTAGACAATAATACATGAATGACAATACTGAAACTAATTTATTCCACTTACACAATAAAGCTTAAGTAGAAGTATCTTTTTAAAAAAATTCGAAATGTATAATATAGTTAAAAACACAAACTGCAAGAAAGAAAGTGCAGAATGAGACACTGCAGTACTTGTGTCTATGAGTCATAGAACTAGATAGAATTTATTCATTCCTTAATTTCTCAAATCTTATTGTATAACAGGAAAATGACACAAAATTCCCCATGAGTACAAAGAAGAAGTATCATGATGTATACTGACCCCTGAAAATGATTGTTCCGTCTAACATACCGTATTTTCCGAACCATAGGGCACTCATAAGCCTCCAACCCCATCAAAAAATGACTGCGCGCCCTATACACGAATCCACTCGGGTGTCCCTGCACGACTTCAGTAAACTACAAAGCCGCAGCGCACGCAAACACACACGGAGCAGACAGCGACCGCACGGAGAAACACACCCGCAGACACACTCATCACTCCACGCAGACGAGGAACGGAACGGAGGAACGAACCGAAAAAGCTAGCGCAATGTGTCACTTCTAGACACAACTGAATAACTGAGTCACAAGTGAACAAAGCCGAGAGTCACCGTGAATGTGCCAAACAAAGTACCACTGACCCATCGAACTGTTGTGTTTAATGTGCCTTTTAGTCCAGTGTGGTTTATATGTGCAAAAAGTTTGAAAATAGATCATTCAATGACAGTGCGCCTTATAATCCAGAGCGCCCTATAGTGTGTAAAATACGGCATATTGAAGTCAATACAGTAATTACCATGACAGGCCTTTATGTTGACAATTGCATAGTTGTGTTTCTTTCACCGCTTCTACTCAATTTTGTGTCTATTCTTTAAAAATACCAGATTTAGTTCATCATTTCTTGTTTTGCTCTTCCATTTACTTTGCAGGTGCATTGTGCATTTTGGGTAGAAGGTCCGCCACCTGCTTGTTTCCATGGAGATTACTTTGTCTGAAATGCTTCACAATGTGGCATTAAGCATATCCATCTCCCATTCATTCAGTTATGGATGTTTTTTTTACCTGGCCATCCTCTGCACAGATCTGACAGTATCCTGGTCTGGTGGCATCTCCTGCTTGTTTTCATGGAAATAGTTACATTTAATGCCATACTGTGAAACATTCCAAGCAAACCAATTACATCGTCATGCAGACAAAAATATAGGCAGACCTTCCACCAAAAAAGTTACATAGTGCACCTTTAACTTCAAATTATAAATCAGATATTACGTCCTGAGTAGTTCTTTTCCCAAATACTTTTTACTCCTACTTGAGTAATTTCTTTGACCACTACTTTGTTCTTCTGCTTGAGTAATATTATTTTGAAGTAATATTAATCTTACTTAAAGGTGCACTATGGAACTGTTTTTTGATTGAGATTGTATCTATGCATATGTCATTACTCTGTCTAGAATGTTCCACAGTATGACATTAAGCAGCTGTGCTTTACATTTATTCATTCACAGATGGTTTTATAGCTAGAAAATCCCTAGAAAAACAGGCATCCTGACTGTGAGCCTGGTCGCCTCTCCACAGATCTGACCTGTAACTTAATCTGGTTTGGTTTCCATGATGTTAGAAAAGTTTAATACCATACTGCGAAACATTCCAGACAAAGCAATAACATCTCCACAGAGAAAATCATCTGACAGAGCCTCCACCAGAAAAGTTACACACTGCACCTTTAAGTACTTCTTTTGTGTAACAAACGACTGCTCTGTTTAAAATCTGGAAAACTTGACTTGGGCTGATTCACCCCTTCACATCTGCTCTGCTGTTTCTAATTTCATAATGAGTAAATAAAATGTATCAAGGATTTTTTTTAATTCTGAAGAAAGGACAGTTTATCTCCCAAGAAACACGTGGACTTATTTAAATTTTGACCCCTAGTCTTCTTTATAGATCACAGCAGCACATGTAATAAAAATTTGATCCATTGTGTCCATTGCTTCAACTCAACATCAACTTTTTGTAGATATGTTTGACTTCATTTTCACCACAAAAAAAAAAACATGACTAATGAATACATCGTTAAACTAGTAAACATGCTGGGGAGAGCACAGACTACAGCTACTAGAACTAACGATTTTAGTAGTTTTCTTGTGATAAAATGTTTCCATTAATCCACTAGTCAAATAATTATGGGTAGCTCATTTGGTAGAGTAACCGTGGTAGCCCCACTCTTGATATAAACATTAGTGGTTAAGCAGTAGGGCTGGATATCATAAAGTTAGGGTTAGGGTGAGGGTTAGTTATAATACATACCACAATACATACAGCACCCTACGATACATATCTCGATACTGTTCACTTTTGGTTCGATACAATATATTTCAAATTGATTCAATACGACTCAATAAAAAATAAAGGCTAATGCTGCCTCTGATACCATAAGTCTTTGTTGAACCACTTTGTGAGCAAAGTTAGTATGAAACTCTCCCATTTTACTCATCAAAACAGCGAAAAGGTCAAATGTGTCGCATAAGTTGCGACATGAGTTTCCTTCCACTAAACACCAAAACTGTAGCTCTGTAACACAATAATTTAGTAAAATAAATAGGGGTGTAATGATATCCAAGTGTCACGATACGATATCGTCACCGTATGATCCTCACGGTACGATATTTATTGCGAATATCATGGGAAAGCTCATGATTAGGAATGTAACAATATCCAAATCTCTCTGTATGATATTTTCACGATATACATCTCACGGTACGATATTTATTGTGATATTTTGTTCAGGCCAAACAGCTAAAACTGTTAATATTATGCTACTTTTTCCTCTTAAAATGCCTTGACAAGACTTAATCCAAAGAATTTCGACTTAAAAGTGCTTAGAACTGTTATTTCTTCTTGTAGTCTGCACTGAAATCTAGCAAAGGATCATGGTCTATGTAGTTCCCTCTGCCTTTTTTTTTTTTTAGCTATGGTTGCACCATAACTCTTCATTTAAGCAAAGAGACTTTTAATTCGATATATTATGATGGTCCACGATATTATTGTGAGAAATTTGACGATATGATATCACAATATTTCAAGTATTGTTACATCCCTAAAAATAAGCCAAAAAACTCTCTTGCCGATATATTGATACAGCAGCTCATTATATCAATACTGTATCATCACATTAAATGATATTTTGATATTTTTGCACATCCCTTTTGAGTGGTCAGATCCACTGACCCACAGGTTGGTGGTGTGATTCCAGCTGACACAGATAAATGCTGTGTTTGTGTCCTTGGGCATGACACTTTAACCCCCTCGCCCCCAGTGTGTGTGTGTATGAGTGTGTGTGAAGTGATTTGAGTGCCTTGAAAGTGGAAAAATGCTATATAAAAATGTGCCCAAGTAAAGGTTGAATCAAAATCGCAAATTGATCTATACAAACACATTCTGAAACTCTGATTAGTTTTTTTGTCCATATTTCAGTCTTAATGTCAATTCTAAATTCTATAAAATATAAATGAAAAATCCTATTGCAGTGCTTGTTGGAAAAAGTGAAACAACTATGATACATTTTTTATACTATTAAAATTCTTAAAATGTGGTTTGATTTATATCTCTCCAGTTTTCCCCCTGAAAATTGAACGATGTGACTGTTCCAGGGTATGAAGCCATTGAGGAAAAGGCCTATAAGGAGCCCCTGGTGACAGAGCCAGATGAACCTCCGCCAGCCCCAGTGATGCTGGAGGACCCTGCTCCAGTTCACTCGTCCTCCTCCTCCTCCGAAGCCTACACAGAGTTCAGTGACCCCGGGCAGACTGTGCACACAGGTAACACGCCGTACACAGCTTCACTGCTCTAGAATGGTTCTGTCATTCCACACTGCTATCGCTGGCTTTCACATGATGTTACAGCATTCTATTGGCCAATATTAATTAATACAGATGATCTTAAATTAAAATAGTTAAAATACAAATTAAGTTGTAATAGAGTGAGTTCTCGAGTTTAGTCAATAATTGTGAATTTACCTTTTGAATGTATATTGTGATTGTCATACTCGCAATATAGCAACAAAAAATCTAGCTTTCATTAATATTTAATTTTGCTGCCTCATTTTTGTATTAATTAAAATCGGCCTGTAGAATGTTGTGATGTCACCTGAAACCAAACAATAAGAATCACAAGGCTATTGAGTTTTTTATTTTTTCTATATTCTCTAATTTATAACGTTTGGTACTTTTATTCCATAGAATTCTTGTTGTAATTGTAGGCTGTATTTATAAATGGGCATACTTAACGTACTAGCTGTTCCGTTGCAAATAGGAAGTGTTCATGGGGTTCGCTTGCAGCTCCTTCGACTTTTTTTTCCCATTTGACTTTACACTGAAAAATTGTCATCCCTCTCTCTGTAAGTGCTGCAGTGAGCCTCATAATTTTGGTCTTAAAATGTTTGTATTAACCCGCTATACATGATCCTGGTGTTTTTGGTTTTTTTTTGTTTTGTTTTTTTCACTATTCTGTTTTTAAATAAATTACTATTCCTAATGTGGGACACGGCTCCAGCCCAGTTTAAGTTTTATAATGTGCGGTCCTGTGTGAAATAGCAGAAGTATGTAGCTGTATTATAATATATCTGCCATTAAGAGCTCTTGTGTCTGTGCACAGGCAGTGACACACAGCCCGAATCTCCTCAGGATGGACTGAGGGAGCACCTGAAGAAGACACTGGAGTTCTGTCTCTCCCGGTGAGGTTACGCTGTGAATCCATGACCACTGTGGATCCATGATGATAGTCCAGTCATTCATGCTTTTATTCATTTTTTCAACTGTTGAAAAAATGTACAAAAACATTTTACTTTTAGTTTTTGCACTGCATCTGTCAAATCTCACACTGGGTTCAGACCACATGCTGTGGAGGTCCTGTGGAGCTCTGAATTCTTTCCGTAGGGAGTCTATATCTCCACCACAGCATTTCCCTTAATCAGTGAATAGTTATCGCGTGAACAGGTGGTCTCACATGTACACCTTCAAAGATGGTGGCACAACAGCAGAGAAGCAGCAAAACCACTCTGACACTGCAGTCGCAGCTGGACCTGGTGCAGTCAGCGTGAAGTGTCTCTATAATTTTTGTCCAAATCTTTTCTAAACTTTTCTGTGCTGTGTTTTATGTTTTCAGGGAGAATCTGGCCAGTGACATGTACCTGATCTCACAGATGGACAGTGACCAGTATGTGCCAATTGTGACTGTGGCAAACCTGGACCATGTCAAGAAGCTCAGCACCGATGTGGAGCTCATCGTTGACATTTTACGCTGTAATTCACCACTTTAATATTTATTTATGGCTCTAACATCAATAGTTGCAAATAATCGACCACAACAGTGAGACAAATTGGCTCAAAAAACCCATATCTGATCATCACAATGTTACTTTTAGCCAGAGGTTTTGCTTTAGGTAATTCCATATATGTACTCCTTCTCTGCAGTGTGCATGTTACTTTATATTCACCACTTTATTATTTAAGCTTCTCTGTCTCATTCTAAAAGCAGAGAGTGACATCTGGTACTTAGAAACTGGACATATTTTGTTTTTCTTACAATTGCTGTACTCAACTTTTTTCTAGTGTTTGGCCCTAGCTCAGATATGTTATAAAAGCAGCTCTTGGTGTCCAGATGAGACTGATCTGTGCTGTCTGTATCTGCTTATAAAGCAAATTATTGTCCAAGAATCAGAAAGTGCACTGTTAGCATACTAGCTTTACTGTGATGACAAAGCTCCCCTCTGGACTCTGGAAGTTGTGCAGATTAACTTGTTACAGTGAATAATTAGGATGTGTTAACAAAGTGGGAAATAACTCAGGATCACTGCATATTGTTTAAAATGAAGTAGTTCACAGTAACAGTAACATTCAGACACTGGGTGTGTTTAATAACATTTACCAATTACCAATGATGAAACAAAAATGAAGAGAGCTTTTATATTTTTTTAACATTTGTTTTTACGAATTTATCCAAGCTCTACACATTTGAATACCAAAAAAACTAAAGTTGGTGAAGCTTAATTAAAGTCTTAAATTGTGTGTAAAACAGACGAGCAGGTAAGTCTCCGCTGGATGCATTTTAACAACCCCTCATGGGAAATCAGACTTGCAGTGATAATGATTATAGGTTTGGTTTGTGGCTTTTTAAGCAGCTAACTAACCTGGTCTTAAGGGTTTGTGATTTATTTTTTCTCTGAAGTGGAACATAAGGCTAATTGGAATGTTTAGGTTTAAAAATACTATCATATAATTAGAACGTAGGTTACAAGCTTTGCACAATTTATTATAGTAATGAATAATATAATATAATAATAATATTGATGGATGTTTATTTTTATTTGTGATCCTTCTGATTGTATATTTTTTCTCTTTACAGCTTTGCCATTGGTCCAGGTGGATGAGAAAGGGGAGAAGGTGCGGCCCAATCAGAACCGCTGCATCGTCATCCTCAGAGAAGTCCCAGAGAGCACTCCTATAGAGGTATGGACACTTCATCAACACTGCACCAATCACTTTGTAAATTACTGACCTTTAAGTTCTCAAAAAGAAACTAAAAATCCTATATTATACAAAATTGTGAGCCATAAGCCATGTTATAATGTTGCTACCTCAAAAACGGACCAGGAGTTGTTTTGTTTCACTCACACATGTTTGAGTAATCCTTTATTATTAGACCGTATACACCTCCAAAACTCAAAATGCTTTGTTCCACCTTGTGATGTCATGAAGCTGTAGTTTTCAAGTTTGCGGCTCCTTTTACCTTTTAATTCAGTAGAGCTCGGCAATTCCAGATCTGAAATTATCCAAATGATTCTAGTGAAGGTGTATGGAGTTTAAAAACACAGTGGAGCACTTCCTGGATTACGACATGACATCACAAGGTGAAAAGGAGTGTTCTGTTTGAGAGAAGAACTTAGCCTAAATATGCAGGGTTTGTGTGTTAAACATGTGAATGAAACAAAACACAACTCCAGGTCTGTTCTTGAGGAAGCAACATTATAAGATAGATCAGAAAATAATATGGGCCCTTTAAGAAAAATTATGATTCCTTTATTACTGTAATTGTGTATTTTATTTTGTTGAAGGAGGTTGAGGCTCTGTTCAAAGGGGATAATCTACCGAAGTTCATCAACTGTGAATTTGCCTACAACGACAACTGGTTCATAACGTTTGAATCAGAAGCAGATGCACAGCAGGTAGGACGTGCTCTGAAGCCCTCATGAATGTGAAGAATCTAAACAACAAATCTAACACTGAACACTGTGTCTGCTGCAGGCATATCAATATCTCCGAGAGGAGGTCAAGACCTTCCAGGGAAAGCCTATTAAGGTACTTATCATAAAGACTCACATGAGGTGTAACAGTGAGCAGGGACTTCCACAAGATAATACCCATTTGTTTTTTTTTCATTGACTAAAGAATAAAATAAGGGTTTGATGGCTTGATGGGAATATGGAGTGTGTTTATTAAAGCTACTATCTGTAATTATGTTTACCAGTAGTTTGCAGATGTGACACCCTTTGTTCAGACTCACCTGTGTTCTCTGGTCTTCTTCTGTCAGGCCAAAGTCGGTACACTGTCAGACAGCAGTAACATAGATACCATCTAGTGGTGATGCGTGAGAATGCAACAGGAGCGGGTCTACTAATCTATTTTTAAAACTAGCTTTAAGACACATCAGAACCAGAAAAGCTTGGACATTGTCAATGAACAAAATAGAGTAGGAATGTCCTTCAGTGATTATGGTGCAAAAAACAATGAAGAATACGATGACAAAAGCAAAATATATTAATAATAAAAAGGTAATGAAGTAATAGTTTATTAAAACTTATAAAACTTTCAGAAACTCTATAAACACCAAAGTTATGAATGGATTTGGCTGCATTTATTTATTTATTTTAATATATACTTTTGAGCTGTAGGCTTGGTTATCACAATGTCTATAGTTGGTCAGTCAATGAGGAAAATACATGAGAATTTAATTACTGACATGAGAAAAGCCTGTCCACTGCTCCACCCCATTTCCCTTGTATCTAATGTGTTTATCTTTTGTTTGCAAGTCTCGGTGTTGCTGTACATGTGTCTGGCAACAGTAGAAAATTCTCCTTGTAACACTCAAGCCTCTCTTTCTCTCCTTCAGGCGAGGATAAAAGCGAAGGCAATCGCTATCAACACTTTCATGCCAAAGAACGGTTACCGGCCGGTGGAGGTGAACCCGTACGCCCAGCGCCAGTACCCGTCCTACTACATCCCCCCAATGTACAGCCCCCAGCAGCAGTTCCCCCTCTACAGCCTCATCACGCCCCCCACCTGGTCCACTACGCACAGCTTCATAGACCCTGCACTGGTAAGAGACATGCCCTCCAAGTGTAAATATGGGTTGGCAAAAGTATCAAAAATCAGATACTAATTTATACTGAAACTAGTATTAGTTAATTAAACACTTGGGTATCAATAGTAAAAAAGCCACAAAAGTCACAGGACAGAACTGATCCTTTTCTGAATAGCTTTAGAACGATCTTGAGCTGTATCAGAACAAGTATAAGAGCACTTCAGTTCTACAGTTTCTTTATTTTGTCTATAAATGATTTATGGACCTAGCTCCAAATTCTCCCCATAACCACTAGCATCGTTATGGTTCATAGTGATGTATTAATATGAGCTGATTCATTAAATATTTTTCTCCTCTGATTTCAGGTTGCACCTTTTCACAACAGCCAGTTCCTAAATGGCTTCAATGGTTTTAAACCAGCCACGACTCCACTCACTGTCCGACACTACTCCCCCAGAAACAGGTCTGTGCCCCAGCTACACACACAGCTCACTCATGACTTATTAACGCTTTAAAATGACTACATCTTTTAAAGGGAAATAAACTCTAAATTAACCTGTTTTGCAACTAGACTGTGTATATGCGTTTGAATAGCATCATCTACTGTTCCTAGTCATTTTTGGGGCACTTTTAGTGCAGCTTTGTGGTAAAAATTCTACAAAAATGATTGTTGGCTTCAGTGGCCACTGTCACTTTGAGTTATGGTGACATCCCTCTGCCCTGATCACAACCACCTGACTGCAGGAGCGGAGTTTGAAATGTGGCCGGCTGTTGGACCAGACCCCGCCCCTCCTCCTCTCTCACTCTTTTCTTTAGCCCATGTACTGCCCAGTTTAACGGCTCTATTTGAAATGTGTTTTTGGACAGAGTTTAGGTGTTTAGTCACACTTTAACTAGTCTTTAAAGCACGAAGAAAGACTTAATTCAGAATGGTCCTGTCTTAGCAACTACTTGAAAGAGTAAGGAGTTAGGATTAGGGTATTAAGTATTTACTAAGTCTGAATCCTTCTTGATAAATGATTTGTTATTTTAAAAACACACCTTGTTTCTTGTTTTATACACTGTCCTGTTTATTGCATTTTATCATTGTTATTATGCTTTTTAGTAATTTGGTGGGACGCCAGTGGCAAAAACTGTCGTTGTGTCCTTAGGCAAGACACTTCACCCACATTGACTAGTATGAAAGTGGTGTGTGTGTGTGAGTGACGGTGGTAGATGGAGGGGCCGATGGTGCAGTTTTGAGTGAATGAATAATGAAGTGTAAAGCTCTTTGGGTATCTTGAGAAGCGCTGTATAAGTGCAATGATTAATTAATTCATTCATTAAAATAAATGTATTTGTTCAGAACTTTTAGCAGTGATGATGTGTTTTTAAACCTGCTTTATAAACAGACCTTGATAAATCTGACTAGTGTTGGCAAAAGTATCGATAAACAAATACTAATCGATATTAAAACTAGTATTGAAACTAGATACTCATTTAAGAAGGTATCAATACTAAAAACGTCACATTCACAGGACAGAAATGAACCTTTCCTGAATGTCTTTAAAATGATCTGGAGCTGTATCAGAACAAGTAGAAGAGCACATAGACTAGTATACACACATGGACCACTGAGGAATTACATAGATATAAGACCACATGGGAATATAAATAATATACCATAATATAAATGGAAGTGCTATGATTTAATGTTGAAAATCACATTCTATTTTATAAAGTTGTGCTTTTTATTGTGGTATCATAAATACTATCTAATATAGACTAAATTCCTTGAAATTTGAATATTGTGATGATATTAAATTTGCTGTCGTTTTTCTCCAGGAATCCCAGTAAATCTCACTTGCGGCCGGTGGTGCCCACAGCGGACCGCAGCCCTGGACTTTTGGACAGCCCCGGCCTGTTCCCTTCTTTTCCCGCCGAGAGGCTGAACGGAGTCCGCTCCAGCCCCCCCACCCGCCTCCCCAACGCCCAGACCAGGACCCGGCCCCCCTCCACCACCCCCTTCCCTCGCAGGGACACTGTGGGCACAGGGCGGGTGTCTGAACCCACCACCAACGACTTTGGCATGGGAAGAGGAAGGTATGTATGAACCACTGGAGTAACACAAGGGCTGATTTGGGTTGTCTGATATCCAAAAAGCTTAAAGTGCATGTGACAGTTTTCATGTTTTTCTAATTATGATTATTACTTGGTTTGGTGGGATAATATCTGTGCTAAATATTTAACATAGTTTTACATCATTTAAATAACAGTTTGTGTAAAAAAATCTGAGAAGCAGAATACAAAAAAACTAAAACAGAATACCTCTGCTATGTCATCAACATGGAAAATTCCATCCAAAATTCAGAGACAATTTACGAGCAAGGAACACAATTTTGTGACAGATTAAAGGGCCTATGTTCAATTTTTTTATCTGTTATAATATTTCCTCATCACAAACAGACCTAGAGTTTGTTTTTTGTTTCATTCACACATAAAAACTGCATATTTAGGCTGAGTTGTCTCAAACAGAAAATACGGTTTCGTCTTATAATGTCATGTGGTGATACAGGAAGTGCTCCACTGAACAAATAAACTACTAAAAATAAAAGATGACTCAAACACGTGCAAACAACAAAGCACAACATTATAACATGGCTTAAAGGTCACAAGAGTCAGTTTTGCATGATGTAGGACCTTTAAACATTGATTTGACATAGATGTATATTCATCTAATCAACTGTTTAACTGTAAACCTGTTAAGGCAGGTTTAAGCCCTTGTTAACACTGTTGACAGATTGTTGCTTTCTATCAGAACTGGAATTACCTCCACAAAGACAACATCTGATGCCTGTGTCCAACCAGGAAGACTAGACATAACTAGGCAATGTTTTTAGTAATATCTTAAATATAATATTAAAAATAAAGTTAAATATGTTAAAGTGATAAAAAAGTACTTTAACCTGTCATATGCACTTTAAGGATTTCCTTTTATTCACTGGACTTGGGCATTGCACCTTTTCTTATGTAACGGTGTAAATAAAAAATGAAATTGGGATTTTGTTCCACCTCTTTTCTGACATGCAAGAGTTCTCTCTCAGGTTGATTTGAATTGACAGTTCACAGGATTTTTACTCTTCACATTTTCCTAACAAAATGAATTTTTATCTTTCCTGGCCTTAATGTCATCAGCCATTATCAAAAAAGTCAAAAGATTTATAAGGAACACATTAAAAAAATTTAATTACCCAAAAAAGTCTTGGTCAAAAAAGAAGGAACAGCCAATAAAGCACTAAAGGTTCATTGGGGATTGGAGACTAACAAAAACTCTTCCAGTCAAAACAAATGCCACGACTGATGTTCATAAATTGAAGTGTTCTCTTTTTTAAAGGAAAAATATTTCTGCTTCTAGGAAAAAGAGGGATGAGAAGTTTACAGTGAGTACACCTACTTTTTAAAATTAAAATATTTACTTTTTGTTTGGCCAAATTTAACACTAACAAACATAATTCACTCTTTTGTAACGGCATTTATTTTTACTTTTTCTCCAGAGAGTGACCCCTCCGTCACCACCCCCTAAACCCCCGTCTCCGAGGCTGGAGCTGGGTCTGTCCAGTTTCCCTCCTCTCCCTGGAGCAGCCGGTCAGCTCAAAACAGAAGACGTGTTTGAAAACCGACTGGCCAGCAGCGTCATCATCGGCAACGCCAAGGAACGGGTACGAAATCACAACAAGTCTCACATAAACGATGCAATTAAGATTCAGAAACGGATTTTAATTAAAAGTGTGGTCATTAGTCACCACATTGCTGATTAGCCCCGAGCATGCTTTCAAACTTTAATATGATTTTTTTCTTGAATAATGAAAGAGAAATTTAACATTTATGTTAAGCTCCATTATGCATGTTAAGTATTCTTTATCTTTATCGTCCTGCAGTCAAGACGCCATTGCTTTCAACACTCAAATTTCTGCTTCCCCCCCACACACACCCTCTGCTGTATATTTATTTCAATTCTTTATATTTGTTTAACGGGTGATGATCAATATTACGATTTAAGATAAAATATAAAATTATGTTCCATGGGTGCATAAGTTATCGGTGGTGAAGATCCAAGAGATAAATTCACAAATATTGAACATGATAATTTCTATTAATGGTAGATAAAAAAAAAAAAAACAACTCACTGTATTATAACAAAAAAGCATTCTAATAATAATAATTTTACTTGTCCCCATCTGTATTAAAAGATATTGGCCTATAGAATGTAGGGATGTAACAATAACCAAAATATCGTGATATCATATCGTCATAGTTCTCGCAATAATATCGTGGATCACCACAATATATCGAATTACAAGTCTCTTTGCTTAAATGAAGAATTATAGTGCAGCAACAGCTAAAAAAAAAAGACAGAGGGAACTTCATAGACCATGATCCTTTGCTCCATTTCAGTGCAGACTACAAGAAGAAATAACAATTCTAAGCACTTTTAAGTCGAAGTTCTTTGGATTAAGTCTTGTCAAAGCATTTTAAGAGGAAAAAGTAGCATATTAACAGTTTTAGTTGTTAAGCCTCCACAAAATATCACAATAAATATTGTACAGTGAGATGTATATCGTGAAAATATTGAAACTGAGAGATTTGGATATTGTTACATCCCTAATCGTGAGTCTCCCCACCATATCATGAGCTTTCCCACAATATCGCAATAAATATCGTACCGTGAAATTCATACCATGACAATGTCGTAACGTGAGATATGTTGGATATTGTTACAGCCCTAATAGAATGTTATGGTGTCACCTGAAACCCATTTACATTGTACTTCACCATGAAATATCTAAAAGGTAAATACGTAAATGTTGACCCTGATCATTTCTATTACTGACTAAACCCAAGAACTCACTTGCACAACAAAAACCTGCATTTGAACAATCTGTGACTCATCTGTATTGAATATTATAGGCCTATAGAATGCTGTGATGTCATCTAAAACCCAGCAATAACTACATAGCAGATAAAAGCATCATTTGTCTTGTTAAAGATGAGGTCTTATGAAAAATCTACTTTTTGGAGCCATGTTATAATGTTCCCTCATCAAAAACATGCCTGAATAGGTTTTATATGCCATCCATGCATGCTTGAGTAATCTAGGGATCTCTCCTGGGCCCTATTCAAACCCTTCTTATGGTTAGCTGTAAGATTTTGACCAAAGTGAAATGAATTAAACATGTTAATATGTTGTTCTTGGCGAGTAGAGCATTTTCAGAACAATAAAAGATAAAACATATCGTCTCGTTTCGTTTCAGAATGTAAATGCCGACTTGAACTCCGGAGCCATTTCTCCTTCGGGCCCCAAAGAGTCACAGCCATCGTCCACTTCCCCCAAACCGAGCAGCCTCCAGCCATCAGCCGTCACCACGACAACCACACCGACTCCCATCGCCACGGGAACGCCGCTCTCCCCCGCCCCCGTCTCCTCCACAGCGTAAGCCTAGACATTCTGACACACCAAATCAATCACAGCGCTCCTTCATCCAATAGATCAGAAAATAGAATAATACGGGCCCTTTGAGAAAATCCATTGTTTTTCTACCATTGTGTTTGTTTGTTTGTTTTTTCAGTGAGGTGAAGGTGGCTGAGGTGAAGGAGTCTCCGTCAGTGGAGCGAGTTCTTGGGACACAGTCTACTGCCAGTAAATCTGTGCAGGTCAATGGAGCTGCCACAGTGAGTGCTCAATACACTTCCATTATTTATCACAGCAATGAGCAATGATGTTTTGTGGGCACACATATTTCTAAAGTGGATTTTAGATTAGAGAAAGTTAGTTGAAGTTTCTAATAATTACTGGAGAAATATATCAAGACCATTGTCGCATTATCACACTACTATTACTCTTTCATCAGAAGTTACAATATTTAGTTTTAGTTCTAATTTTCCATAACCCTGAAACTCATAAATAATGAAGCAGTTGAGCAACGTTGATTAATAAATGTATTCATACCAGGTATTCAGGTATCTTTCAGACCTAGTATATATAGTATATCATATCATTTATTGATACTTTGCAGTGACATCACATTGGGGACGTTCTCCATGTATTTCTATAACAGAATGTTCAGCAGTTGCCATTGTGACACATAGCCTGATCAATAAGCTGCACCAGCCAAAAAAATCATAAGTCGCACCAGACTATAAGTTGCACTTTTTGGGGGAAATATATTTTATAAAATCAGAGACTAGGAACTGACATTTCATGTTGAAAGTCAAGTTCTAATAATAACAATAGAACAGAGAACAACAGACTGTTAACGTCACATATGAACAGTTCTTCAGATAAACTATAACATAAACAACAGAACAAGTTTATCAAACTCTCCATCTCACTCCAAATCACTAAATCCATTCAATTCTTCATTCTCGGTGTCACGTCTGAGCAACTCCGCTCCGACCTCCAGAGGTAAACAGAGCGACGCTTCCTCTACTGTGTAGCTGTCGTCAGCCTCAGTTCCAGTTAGAATTATTCCAGCCTTTCTGAATCTCGACAGGATGGTTTCAGTGTCACTGAAGTCCAGACATTGTCCGTCCATCCAGTGACTTCCAGGAAAGTTTCATGGTGCATCCTCCTGGTTGCAGTGAAGCTGTGTTCTCCATCCCCACTTTCCGCCAATCCCTCACAAGTTTCTCGCTCACTCCAAACTTTCTTTCTACTGCTCGATTACTATTTTTGGCTGCAGATTTCAGTACTTGCAAGACAGCGACTTTTTCTGCTGAAGACATGCGCAGTAGAGTGAAGTGACAGTGGTACAGTAGTAGCAGATACTGGCACACAAGCCTAGAGCACCCTCTTGTGGCTGTCAGTGTGAAAATTTTAATATATACGTTGCACCGGAGTATAACTCGCAGGAAACACCCAAACCATGAAAAAAGTGTGACCTTATAGTCTGAAAAATCAGGTATTTTAGAGCAACTTGTTTAATTGCACAAAAACAGCCGACCTGTTGTAGTCCCAGCTAAGTCAGTCTAACTTGAGAGCTTCAGATGAACATTCTCTGGGGGTGTGATGCTATCAGCTGCAAAGTATCAATGATACCAGACATTTGTACCTACAAAAAGACTGTGTTTAAAAGCTGGTTTCATTAATGAAGTTTGTTTTGTTTTTTTTTAGGAGTTGCGGAAGCCATCGTACGCCGAGATCTGTCAGAGAATCAAAGACTCTGCGTCCTCCTCGTCACAGGTGTCCTGTAAGGAGCCCAAACCCAGCGCTGAAGACCGGAAGTGCCCCGAGACAGCCCACCCCCCAGCAGGAGGCGACGCCACCCTCAACACCTCCACCGCCGCCAACAAGCCCCCCAGAGAAAGCCCCCAGCCGCTACCGGGACGATCGCAGCGGGACCCTCCTCGCCGACGATGGGCCTCTCCTCCTCCACTTCCAGGGAAAAGCAACATCAAAGACCCCCACCATACGCCGCCCAAGTCCCCCCAATAAAGCCCCCTGCCCGCACCCCCCGCTCCACCCTCCCACCCCCTGCTCCACCCTCCCACCCCAAACACGTCAGGGCTGTCTATCCCAGAATCAGCATCAAAAATCCATCAGAGGAGGCGCCTTCTTCTGATCAGGGCTCGCAGACAAAAGCACTTTACTGTGCACGTACAGCACCATTTCATTTGTTTTAGTCTAATTTATTTTTATTTTATTTCCTTTTTTGTTCATTTAATTTGGTGTTGAGTTTCAATAAGAAACAGTTGGTTGTTACTGGCCTTGTGGGAGTGGCGGCGATGGCATTGTCGTGCAGCTTTATGTAGCTAATATTATCAGCAAATATTAACATCTCATCCTCCCATTTGTACGTTTACAATATGATTGTGAATCATGTTTTATTATTTTTTTATTAGCAACTGTTTCCTCCGAGTTTGAGCTTGCCTAATCCTGCTGTGGTTTTTATTGGTTGCTAACTACTGCTTTCTACATTGCACGACAGTAAAGAAAAGGGGCATTCAAATCTGAAACCAGAATCTTTTAAAGGTGCACTGTGGAACTTTTTGGAGAGTCCACAGCCTGTTTTGTCTCCATGGAGATTAATGCTTTGGTTTTAATTGTCCACAGTATGGCATTAAACTAATCTGTCTTGCATTTTTCCAACTACAGGTGTTTTTTATTGCTCAAAAATATCTTAAAAAAACATTAACTCTTACTGTGACTGTCCACAAATCTAACCTGTTAAGTGGCTTGCAAGTCTCCATGGAGATTCAGAAGTTTATGGCCATATAGACACATTTCCATGGAGACAAGCAGGTGATGGAGCCACCACCAGACAAGTTACACAGTGCGCCTTTTAAAACACTTAATTTTCCAATTTACTGGCTTGGAATTTTTGAGATATTTGCAAATTAGTCCTTTCAAAATGGTGGAAGAAATACAGTGACGCACAACTGTCAAATTCATGAAGTCAATTCTTTAAACAAGTCTAGATTCAATTTGGTGAAGCAAACTCTGCCCTTTGGCTACATTTTAAAAAGGGCAAAGCATTTTCCAGAGTTTGGTGCTTCAAAAATGATCCTGTAGTGTATTCTCTCTATCTGCAAAGCAAAATCACCATCTCTATTTGAAAAAGGGAAGTTTGACGATCCCATCTGCTGTAAAGACGATTTTTGAGATTTCTGAGGAGTTTTCTGGGAGATTTTAGGTTTGGAGTTTCGTAAAGTGTGGGTTCTTTGAAAGTTGAAGTGAAAGGAACCAGTTGGAGACCAGTTGGGCAAAGGTTTGAGTGACGTAGAAAAAGTCGATGATGGGGAAATGAAACTTGAGTGAAACGCAAGACTTCATCACAGTCTCTTCTCTTCTTGAGTCTGTACCACTTTGAAGCGATCTGTCCACATGCTTCCCTGTGTCTGTCCTCCTTTAATGAGCAAAATGGGGCAAGATTAACCCAAGCACATAAAGGCTCCTCTGCAACAAAACGTGATCTTAAAAATAATAATAAAACTGCTTTAAAGCTTGGAACACTGTCTGGAGCAACCACTCAGACAGAAACTGCAGAAGTTTTAGTAAGAGAAAGAATTCCTCCTTTAAAAAAAAAACCAAAAAATTATTTATAAATACTGTACATAACCTTTTAACTATTATAATAAAGTACCATATTGTCAGCACTATATGGCGCTCTGTCTTTAAATGGTCTATTTTCAAACTTTTTTCACAAATAAACCGCACCGGACTTTAAACGAAACACAACAGTTTGATGGGTCAGTGGGACTTTGTTTGTGGCGTTCACTGTGACTCTCTGCTTTGTTCAAATGTGACGTTTAGGGAGTCTGTCTGGGACCGCTGGATTGTCGGCGTGTTCGCAGTGACTCAGTTGTTCAGTTGTGTCTAGAAGTGGCACATTGCGCTCGCTTTTTCGGTTTGTCCCTCCGTCCGGTCGTCGGCGTGGAGTGATGAGTGTGTCTGTGGGTGTTTTTCGCCGCGCAGTTGCTGTCTGCTCCGTGTGTGTTTGCGTGCGCTCCGGGTGGTACGGCTTTGTAATTTACTGAAGTCGTGCTGGGACACCCGAGTGGATTCGTGTATAGGGCGCTCTGGATTCGTTTTCGTTTTTTGATGGGGCGGAGGCTTAAGAGCGCGCCCAATAACCCAGAAAATAATGTGAATAAGATGTAAAAATGGACCACTTATTTGTTAACCTAATATGTTGGTCTTAAGAGGTCATGTTTTCTTCTTACACGTTTTCCATTCGCAAGAAGAAATTGAATTAGAGTCAAAACTGGGAGCTCGGAGTAGAGACACTGCTCCACCACATGACGAGGAGCTCATGAGTGATTCATTCTTTTTTTTCTTTTTTTTTAATTTGTTATAGACAGAGAGCGATCAAGCCATGAAAAGTGTGGCCCAACTTGAACAGTGTATAGAATCCCACATGGATACAATCGGACAAAAGTCGCACACAACTTGGAAATGCGAGACTTTATTTTGGAAAACGTCTAAAAAGAACTTTGGCTAGAGATCGGCGTAACAGAATCTCACTTTGTTGCTTCATACTTAACACAAAACAACTACACTATAGAAAAAGACTGCTTAAATATGAAGTACAGACAACAAACTCCACAAATAATCGGAAGGACGATGTTGAATAGAGAAAGTACGGTAGTGTGAATAGGCTCTATGGGAAGAGTGCAGTCTGTGGGCCTTTGTGTGCTTGGGTTAATCCAGCTCCACCTGAGATGCAATCCTCCATGTTTATCACAAACCACGGCGGTGTACATTTTCAAAAAGCCTTGTGGGACCTCGCTTGTCCCGCCAAAGTCTTCCTGAATCTAAAAAAAAACAAAGCATTCTGGGTAATTCCATACACAAAGCCAATGTGCTGAAGGGAATGATCTGACAAACTCCTGTTCATAGCATAGCATATTTTCATTTGAAGGACTGAAATGCACTTGGATGGCTTGATTAGATTTAATTTTTTCTCATCGGTGGAGATGGTCAAAGAGGCACACCATATCTGCTTATATTTATAAACCAATGCTGTTTATTCCATGAGAAATCTTTTGTTTTGAGAAAATACATAGAGACGCGCCTCTATATATTTACGCTAAATGTAAAGAAATGTCCATCCAGTGTTTGAGAAACTTGAATTTTATTTAAACTTGAAAAATGACTTTGCCTTAACTTTTTATACAAGAAAAGCATAGAGTTTATTTCTTTTGAGAAACCCCCTGAAGTGTGGAGAGTTCCCCCAGAGTTCAAATCTAGACGCATTTTCGTTTCTTTCCCTTGATTTTTGTACAAAAAATTGAATTATTTTGTTTTTGTTTGTGGGAAAGAATATTGTAAATGCAAACCTAGTCAATACTGTATTAAATCTGTGCACTTTGAAGTGTGTGCTTTGCCTGTACAGTTGTAAATAATCAGAAAATATAAGAGGTACCTTAAAATGATTATAAAAATATATTGATCTTGTCGAATTATTAATGTTGAGCTGGATGTAGGATATAAAAAACGTATTGTTGTGCTTTCGGAGATATTTTCTTCAAAGTTTTTTGTTTGTTTTGTTTGCGAATGTTTGGATTCTGATTGTATGTTGTTGTTTTTTTTTTTCCTCTCATTCCATGATTTGTACCTGTCCAGGTGTGAACAGGTGACTTAAGCCCCGCCCCCTGCTGCCTTTAGTTCCGTTCGTGGTACTGACCAAGTGCCCACTGACGTCTCACCGTATCAAGCAAACCCAGTGATGTGACAGTGGTTGAATTTTAGGAAACGGATAAAAAAAATCTTGCTTTAAATACTGACTTACATGGCTTTATGAACAGAGTCAATGTCTGGACATGGAGTCGTGTTTTAAAACATGACACTAGAGTAATGAGGTGGAAAAACAACTGACAAAAAAATGCTAAAAATCTATAGAAAAAGTAAATAAAAAAAAAAAAGCCAAAAGTGTAAAAATAGGGGAAATATTGAGCAGAAAATAGAAAAAAAGCCAGATATTTATGAAGATACTTACACATAAAATAAAAAAATATGGAAATCTTGGAACTATAATCAAACAAATGATTACAAATTTATTTAAAAATTGTTGACAATCCTGAAAAATTCTAAATAATAATAATAAATTGGTGAAATTAGGAATATTCTAGATGAACATTTCCTACCCGAGTCTGACCCGCATGACAAAAATACTATAAAAATACAACAAAAAAAGAAAAAAATACGCTAATTTGCTTAGTATGAGTAGTCACAAAATGTAATTAAAGATAAAAAAAAAAAAAAAACTTCAGTCATTACATAATTTATTAATACAGAAACAAAAATTGGCTGAATTTTAAAGTTCACCAAGTTGATTTTCGTACCTAATAAGCCTCGTGGGATTCAAGCCAGTGTTTCTGTATCACTGCAGTAACAAAGATGGATTCTTATGTTGAGCAAAAACATAGAAGTAGCTTTAATATCTGGAGATCTCTTTTCTAAACTCAACCAAAATACTTTTTTCCACTTTCATCGCAATTCTCACAATCTTTATCAAAATGAAACGCAGCCACTTCAGAGTAAAACTGAATTTTCGTGCCGCATTTGGTCAGCATCAATTCGACTCTAGTTTGGAAATTGATCGTATAATGCACTTTCCTTCTTTGTTGATTCCAGTTGTGACGATGTGGAAAAGTATTTGAGCAAATTCATACTAGGATTGTCAAAAGTACCAAAAATCAGATACCAATTTAGATACTCGGAGACTCATTTAAGCAAGTATCGATCCCGCAAAAGTCTGATTAATAGAACGACAATTTGAGCTTTCCTGAACAGTTTTAGTGCAATTCGAGCTTTGTCCGAACGAAAATAAGACCTCATGCCGAGCTAAAGGAAGTATTTGTATCTGAACGTGACATTCTATAACGAAAAAAGGACTATTGTGGTATCATAATCCGTATCAAGCATGGCGCGAATTCCTTTCTATCGAAATCGAGTTTGAAATTTGAGTGTCACGGTGACGCTGATTCGTGGAAGCCGTCCGTCCTGGGTTGGTCTTGAGGTGACGTCCGGTGGGGCACTAGTTCTCTGGTGCTTCGCAAAAGTCTGATGTGATTTCTGTCTGCGTTTCGTCATGTGATCAAAAGCCGTGAAGCCATTTTACAAGGCCTGAATATTTAAACGAACTCGACGCAATATCGTAGAGTTACCGTAATTTGACAAAGCACCGTCGCCTTCTATCTTTTCGTTGAGGTTCGAAGGTTCCTTCTTACACAAAATGGGTTCTTTGTGAGCTTTAAGCCATGTTATAATGTTATTACCTCGTCAGAAACATGCCTAGAGTTTTGTTTTGTTTCATTCACATGTTTAAGTCGAAGTTCAGTAGAGATTTGAATTTGTTTGTTTGAATTTATTCTCCAAACTACAGGTATGTTTTCGACGAGGAAACGTTATTTAACTTAACATCGATCCAAAAATACCGCGATATATGCCCTTTAAATGACAGAACAATATTTTGGTTGCAAATTAGTTTCTTGTGGCCTGGATTTTGTCTTTAAAATCATTTTGGAGAGATTTTCCCAGTACCAAAATCTATGCACGAGACGACTTGTTGGCGAAGTTGGCGTAAGAATGAATCCTACTGATCACACGACGAAACTAAAACTATAAAAAGCACATAAAAAAACACAGGAAACACATTAGATCTTCTGCCTTTTTGTGAAAAGATGGGAATTGGATTTTCGTGCAAATTTGAAACGGGCTACATTGTCGATTTGAAAAAGTGAAACTAATTCCTGTCAAACGAAACTATTCAAATTCGCCAAAAATCCTTAGCGCTGCTCGTCTCTCATTTTGTTCATAGTTTCCCTTTTGATGTCTGTTAACTTTTACAAGAAATCGATGTACAAATGTTTATTTTGGGGGCTTTTATTTTGTATTTTTTCTGATAATGGAAGGGAGAACAGAGCCCAGGAAGGAAGCGGCTCTCGGAGATTTGTGGCACATAGCGCTCACCTAGCTAACATCACACGGACAAACTTCAAAACCTACCAAAAACTGTGCCATTTCCTGTCATCTTTTACACTCACTGCAACGGAGGAACTTGAAATGAAACTTTGAAGAGACACGCCAGCGTCGTTTCGCGCTGTCCGAGACCCGATTGGACGAACCACACGGATATACAAAACTGTGCATGGGTGGGTTTTTCCCGCCGTTTTCTAACTGTCCAACGTGGAACTGTCGGAACTATCGCAGGTCTCGCGTTTTCCTGCCAAAACGAACGCTAACTTTCCGAACGGACTTCTCGCGAAGCCTCGATCTGTGCTTGCGGTTTTGACAGTGCCATTTTGAAGTTCCTTGTATAAAAATGGACGGCTGCTTCTTCGATCTTTTTTTTTTTTAAACGATACTACCGAATGCAACTGACTGGACTCCTAATCAACTCACTGTGGTTCTAACACTCGCTAACAGCTTTGGACAATCGAAAACTCCGGTTGCGTGGAGTTTGCAAACTTTGGACGAGGAGGTTTGAGTTCAACGAGGGCTTCTTGGACTACTGTTTGTGTTTTTGGTTACCTTTTCTTTGGTTTACTTTTCGGGGCTATTCTTCCATGGAGACTGGAATCAAGCGCTCACGACGGCTCTAGATCATTTAAGTTACTCTTGTGTCATGATGTAAAACTGTCTAATTTGGAGAAAAATGTAGCTTACTGAAAAATAAAGATTTAGGCACTGATGAGGAACCATGTGTGTCCTGGTAATTTTGTGAGAACAATTGAAGGAAAAAAGTTGGCATTGCATTAGGTTTATAATGGGCCTAGTGCATATTCACTGTTTAAATGATCTGTCAGGTCACATATGAAATCAGCTGTTTTTTAAGGAATCTCCCCTATGTGCCATTTTAGATTTGGCTGCAAAAAAAATCTAAAATGACCAAACCTAAATTTTAGCTCAATCCCTTGAGTCGTTCCTGAGTTATGGCCCATTGAAATTTTGGGGCCATGCTCACTTTTTCTGACACCCTAATTTATAAGCATTTTTGAGAGACCATAAGTTCATCAAAAATAGAGCTAGGAAGATGAAAATTTGTATTATTGTAGATTCTTGGTCATAGATTCTGAATTGCAGCAATGTACCACAAATAATCTCCAATTGTCTTCCCTTCTAACAAGCAAATGTTTAAGACTATTAAAGATAACTGAACTTTTCTAGCAGGTGGAGAAGTCCCTAAGCTCCACCCAAAATGACCCCTGAGAGCTCATTTTCAAAACTTCCGTTTGAAATGAAGGACGTTAATTGTAGATGTTTTTATTACTTCAAACTAATCAGAATATGCCAAAGGTCACATTTGGTCTGTGACACTATTTGGGGCTCTACATCATCCACATGAAAGCTCAGAAAAGTGTGAGACTGTTGTCAGAAATGGTCATTCTCTCAAATATTCAGGTTCAGTAGTGAGTTTGTAAATATCTGCTTGAGACAGATAGACCAATAGATAGACCTCAAAAAATTCAGCCAAATTTGAGATTTTAGGGGCCCACAGCACCCCCCTTAATAAAGATACCCAATATTTGATTTAGAATCTATGACTAAAAATCTACAATAATACACATTTTTTATCTTCCTAGTTCTATTTTTTAGTTCTGGTCTCTCAAACATGATTATAAACTAAGGCTTCAGAAAAAGTGAACATGGCCCCAAAATTTCAACAGGCCATAACTCAGGAACGACTCAAGGGATTGAGCTAAAATTTGAGATTCTTTCATTTGGTCACTTTAGAATTTTTTTTTTTTTTTTGAGAGATGAGATGGCTCATAGGGGAGGGCAGCTGATTTCATGTGGACCGACCCACGTTTGTTTTACAGCCAATCATTTAAATATAAATGTTTTCAAAAATATCAGCAAAACATTTTATAATTCTAATACTTTTATTTTAATTATTATATATATTATATTTTTTTGACAATGCAGGTTCACTTGTGATTTGATTTATTTTAGAAACAATAAGATTTCAGGCTACATTCTCTACTTTGTAAGATTTTTATTTTCCATTCATCCATTTTCTTCCTCTTATCTGGGGCAGCAGCAGTCTGAGCAGGGACTTCCAGACTTCATTCACCACAGACACTTCCTCCAGCTCCTCCAGCTCCTTCAGCTCCTCCAGCTCCTCCAGCTCCCACAGGGGGACCCCGAGGCGTTCCCAGGCCAGCAGAGACATAGTCCCTCCAGCGTGTCCTGGGTCTTCCTTGGTGGGACGTGCCCGAGGGAGGTGCCCAGGAGGCATTGCCTAGAAATACTCCTGGAAATTCTGTCCGGCGCAGGCTGCCCTTA
This sequence comes from Boleophthalmus pectinirostris, assembly GCF_026225935.1. Lineage (NCBI taxonomy): Eukaryota > Metazoa > Chordata > Actinopteri > Gobiiformes > Gobiidae > Boleophthalmus > Boleophthalmus pectinirostris. The sequence continues at coordinate 2,631,200 of NW_026571095.1, forward strand.
GTCTAGATTTTTTAAAATCTCCCAGTCGTCCAGGTAGAATCCATGGCAAAGCAGAAATTCAATTTGTCAACTGGACAATTTTTGAGCAGGACAAAACCTGACTTATATGTGTGCCCCCAGATATCAGGTAACCAGATCAGATCAAATATGGCTTTTATTGACAACAACTGCAGTGTTGATTTATTCTTAATTACAGAAACACTGGACATGCCATCCTGATAGTTTACAGTATTTATGTTTTGGTGTTTTTGTTCTTAAGATGATTATTCAGTCACATTCAGCAGAAATCACCTCTCTCTCATTTGGGCTGCCATTTTCCCTGCTGAAAAACCTAAAATGCGTCTGATCTGAATCCTGACTACTTAAACCCAAGAATCTGCAGCCAGTCACGAGTCAGAGCCAGTGCAGCCTTTGAATACTGAAGCTTCTAAACTTTCACAGGAAGTATCGACTGTCTATACACTGAGAAAAACTCCTATGTGTCCTCTGTTGTGTTTTGTGTAAGATCTGACTACATACAGTTTCTTAAAGCTGCTCTGTGTAACATTCTGGTTGGGGGGATCCATCACCTGCTTGTTTCTATGGAGATGTCATTGCTCTGCCTGGAATGTCCCACAGTGTGACATTAAACAGCTCGACCTTACATTTATTCAGTTGATTTTATAGCTCAAAAATACTGTATCTAGAAAAACTGAGCGGTCGCCTCTCCACAGATCTGACCTGCTGTAACTTGGTCTGGTTTGGTCTCCATGAAGATAAAAAAAGATTAATGTCATACTGTGAAACATTCCAGACAAAGCCATAACCTTTCCACACACACACAAAAAAAGCATTTGGCTAACCCCTGTGCCGGAAAAGTTACACAATGCACGTTTAAGAAGAGCAATGGTCACACTTGCCTGTTTGGGTGTGTTCCGTCTTTGTGCTGGAGCCAATAGGAAATGAGGAAATGAGGATTGTAGGAGGCGAGTGAACACTTCAGAGACACGGCCTTTGACAAACACTGATGTAAAGTCACACATGACAACAGCCATGTGCTTTGTGCTGGAAACAAATGAAATTAAATCAGACAGTTCTGGTGAGGAAGCAACTTTTTTCTTACGCAACCTGTAAACTGACAGTTAGAAATGATGTACAATATCCTGACAAACCTTATTTTGACATGAGTGTGATGTGGGTCAGGGCTTCCAAAGCATGAGCAAGTATCAGTAACATGACAAGTGATAATACTGTTTTACTTTTTCTGATATTTGCCAGTTTAGTTTTTGCATATTTCTAGTCAAAATCTACATGTAACAGCCAGAAAAAAATGGACTGATTGATTAAATTATTTGGGTCACAGGTGTATTCTGACATTATAACACACAGACTGAAAAGGTGGAGGCTGAAACTTGATCTTATTCTGCCTTTACTACCTTTTATTCCTTTATCAGAGCATCATCTTGAAACCTGTTCATCTTCGTAAATACAGCAAGAAGAAATAAACAAATCAGTAACAGTACAGCAAAGTACTACAGCACAAACTAAGTCTCATAATTCATGTGTCTGTCCAGAGTTACACATTTAAACTTCTTTTTAAAATAGAACAGAGTGGTGCACATTTTTGGATCTTCTGTACAGTTGTTCCAGAGCTTCGCCCCTTTAACAGATTTACAAAATTTCAAAAACAAAATGTTCTGATTTTCATTTTGTTAAACATGGCCGCACCTCTGAGCTCATATCTGGGATTTTGAACATGTTCTGTAATGATTTTGAAGAGAGTGTTGTTTACTTTGAACATGATTTTTAAAGTGTAAAGGTCGACCAAATTGTAAAATTTCAGAGTTTGAAGGTTTATAAATAACACGTTGGTTGATTCATTATAAGTTGATAATGTGATTGCTCTTATTACAAGTAAAGATTGGATTTGTATTAGGTTTATATGTATTGCCCCAAATCTCAATATAAACAGCAGCAGAGATGGGGACTTGCAAGTCATGACTTGGACTCAAGTCAGACTTGAGTCACTATTTTTAGGGCTTTAGACTTGACTTGATAAAATGGACTAAGACTTGGGTCTCGACTTGGACTTGAAGGTCAGTGACTTGGGAAGACCTGAGAAGCACTTTTAAATGTGAATTCTTTCTATTCTGACTGTAATGATTCACACTAAGATCTTGTCAAGACATTTAAAAATGTAAAATTTTAATTACTACTACTCTTATTTACTCTATAAATACTCATAAATATACTATGACTTTATAAGTACAATTTATCTTAAAATTCATGTAAACTGCAAAAATCTAAGCTATATTTAGTACTTTAGTTTAAAGACTTGAAATGACTTTAAGTTCAAACCAGACGACTTAGACTTGACTTGGACTTATAACAGTGATTCGAGGCTTGACTTGGACTTGTCTGTATTTGACTTGGGACTTGACTTAGACTTGAAGTCAAAGACATGAGACTTACTTGAGACTTGCAAAACAATGACTTGGTCCAACCTCTGGCTGGTTCTGTCGGACATTACCAGCCAGTTGTATATAATAAAAAGACTTTATTTAAGATATATTGATATTTAGATATAATTGAGATTACTTTGGATAATGTATTGCTTTGGATAATTTATTATATGTGTGATTTCCAGTTTAAATTCAGTCTGTAGTTATGGTCTACAGCTAAAACCTTGTTTTCAAAGACTTACTACACTCTAGTGGTGTATCGTTGAGCATAATCTGTACATCATTTTGTACTTTTTCGTTTTGCAAATATCATAAGTTTATTTTTTTTCAATGTATAGTGACAATTTATTAATATCAAACCAGACTTTAATTTTCTGCAGCTCCCTCTCCACCATTTGAAAAAGCTGTGTGTGGTGTTCGCCTGAGCAGCAGAGGGTGGTATCATCTGCAAACAGAACATGATTTAACTATTTTGATGCGGAACATAAAACATTTATATAAACAATAAATAGTCAGAAAAAGAAATCAGATTACTCACATCAGATGCAAATGTTTACAATATATTTCCATATATATATTTTTTAGAGCTAAACTTCCCAAACACTGATTTATGGAGACTCTATGCAGTGTTTGCGTTTAGCCGCCAGAGGGCAGTGTAACATAGACCCTAATTAATAACAAAAGTGGCGGCAAAGAGACGAGCAAAACAACACATTGTGATTTGGAAAATGCATATTAACAGTTATGTCATTATGATCAGCAAAATGTAGTTTCAAAGTGTCTTGATTACAGTTTATTTTTGTGTCTTAAACGCATCACGGAGCGCTGTTTTGATTGCGCAAAGGAAACACGAGCGGTAATGTTCTAAAATCATGGAGCGTAGTTAAAACTGAAAATGCCAGAGTGGGTGAAGTCACTGAGATAAACAGATCCGTTTGTTGTCCATCTGTTTCCAGTGAATATTCCCAGTCACTTTCAAACCCTGATGGAAAACAGCCGGCAGGAAACACACCTTTCACAATAAGAGCACTCCAAAGCACCTGTTGAACCCAGAGAGTGTCAGGCAAATTCTATTCCACTCACATTGTCCTAGAGAAGGGGACAGAGGGACTTGGTTAGTTGATTAATTTTCAATGTTTAAACACACTTTTTGCACAGGCATGACAATCAGCATTAGCCAACAGGGCACTTTAACACGGACACTTCTAAATGCGTGTTCATTGACAATTAGGTCGAGGTATAACTGATTAACTCTAGCAGATTATGACCCTGACTCTGTTCTTTTATAAGGTAAAGGTTGTGGCTCATATAGCAGCACATAGTTGTAATTGTTGTGTCCCAGCGCACCGCCCTCCTGCCGTTCACTCACATTATAACCCACTTCAAACTTCATAAGAAGTCACAGTGCAGCGGGGACAAGAGCAGCAGCACCCCGTGGATCAAATCTTCCTGTTTAAATTCAAACTGTGGATGATTATGTCCGTCTCGAAAGATGTGTTCATGTTTTAGCAGCTCCGTGATCCTGTAGGTTTATTCTCTTTTTCTCTTATTGTGAAGGTCCGCGCTCGCTCCGCTTCCGGCGCGCTCCTGCCGCGCGTTGACAGCGCGGACACGGCGCGGACAGTTGGAGCGGCGCGGCTCCGCTCTCAGTCTGAGTCTGGACTCTTCTCTGTGGATATTTGGATTAAGCGGCGCCTTGAGGAGTGAAAAGCCCGGAGAAGGAGGCGCTTTTACCGGCGGAATGGCGGACCGGGACTCGGTGGCTCTTCCCGCGGAGGTCCGGGCCCGACTGGCCGAGCTGGAGCTGGAGTTATCCGAAGGTGAGTGCACGCTGGGCGGCTGCGGTCGGTCCGCTCACGGGCGAACTTCACGTTTGGGAGTGAGATCCCGGGGAGATCTCGGGGCGATGTGGCGTGGTGTCCGCGGTGTGTGTGTGTGTGTGTGGCTTTGGAGCTGTGACAGCCGCGGGGAACGCGGTCTAGACGAGATGTTTTTGTGAAGTCAACATGAAGATGGGACTGGACTCAGCTGGAGTGAGCTGCTGGAGTGTGCACACTTGGAGGAGTGACATATTTTCATAGTCTTGTCATTTCATAGTTCTTTCCCACAGAAACAACATCCACTTCAAACATGTCTGCAAAACTGGAGCAAACTTTAATCGTGTACAGTGTGTAGTGTACAGTGTGTAGTGTACAGTGTGTAGTGTACAGTGTGTAGTGTGTACAGTGTGTAGTGTACAGTGTACAGTGTACAGTGTGTAGTGTACAGTGTGTAGTGTACAGTGTGTAGTGTACAGTGTGTAGTGTACAGTGTGTAGTGTACAGTGTGTAGTGTACAGTGTGTGTGTAGTGTACAGTGTGTAGTGTACAGTGTGTAGTGTACAGTGTGTAGTGTACAGTGTACAGTGTGCACTGTGCAGTGTGCACCAGGGCTGTTCTTAGAAGCCTTGGATCAGGAGGTGTGTTTGGATCTTCACTCCAGGGTCATGTTGTGAGATCAGGTTATGAGCGAGTTCTTCCACTGTTGACACTGTTACTTTGTTCTGAACCGTATCACTGCAGAATTATTAAGGGACGGTTTTAACATTTCCTGTGACAAATATGACCAAATATTATTATAAGATTAAAAGATTAGCCAGTGTATTTCAGAACATGCATGTCGAGAGAGAGAGTCATGCACAGCGCTGCCAGGTTAAACAGAACATAACAAGAAGAGACTGGAATTGTTTGTGTTTTGCAGTGAACCTTTCCTAAGTAAATCCAGTATTTATGTTTTTCTAAGTGATACACTGAGAGTAACAGAGACTACTACTTAATCTGAGACATTTTACACCTTTGTCCTTTCCTGTGCTTTGCTTGGGGCGTCCTATTCACTATTAATGTAATTTAATCTAAACTGTAACTATTCCTCTGCTCTAAATGTGTCCAGTGTTACAGGACTAAACCAGGACTTAGCCCTGAGCGGTCCAGATATTACAGGTCCTGGACCACACCCAGACCCACAAGAACAGGTGCTGCACTGACAGGGACTCACCACTAGGGGCGTCTAATGATAATACACATACTACACAGAAGGACGCAATAACCAGGACCAAACCAAGTCAAACCCAAGACAAGAACTAGCCCAGGACTAAACCAAGATCAAACCAGGACCAAACCAAGTCAAACCCAAGACAAACCCAGAACTAGCTCAGGACTAAACAAGGACTAAACCAGGATCAAACCAGGATTAAACCAGGACTAAACCTGGTTTAGTCCTGGTTTAGTCCAAGTCAAACCCAAGACAAACCCAGACTAGGACTAAACCGAGATTAAACCAGCTCTGGACCTGGACTAAACCAGGATCAAACCAGGACTAAACCAGGACCAAATCAGGACCAAACCAGGAATAAACCAAGAAAAAAACCCAGGAATAGTCCAGGACTAAACCAAGATTAAACCAGATCTAAACGTGGACTAAATCAGGATCTGGACTAAACCAGGATCAAACCAGGACTAACCAAACCAGGACTAAACCAAGTCAAACCCAAGACAAACCCATAACTAGCCCAGGACTAAACCAAGATTAAACCATCTCTGGACCTGGACTAAACCAGGATCAAATCAGGTCCATAAGTGGAGTAAATCAGGATTTAAACTAAACCAGGACCAACCAAACCAGGACTAAACTAGGACTTAACCAAATATAAACCAGGACCAACCCTGGACTAATCCAGGTCTGAACTAGAACTAAACCAGGGCTAAACTAAGACTAAAGTTAGACCAAAACAGAACTCACTCAGGACTAAACCAGAACTAAACCAGGACTAAAGAGGACTCAGTAAATCCAGGATTAAAGCTGGACTCTTAAATGTCCGTATCCTCTTGGACTCTTCTGTGATATTTTGGTGAAAGGCCCGTCCTGTGTCCTGCGTGCTGATTGGCTGTCACTGGTCACATGACCCTCCCATTTTAAACCATTACTCAGTGAGCGTCTAAAGACTATTGATTTCTACATTAGCCGTCCACTCGCCTCCCAACTTAAGCCATAAAACTGGAATTTAATTACTACTACTACAAATGTGTACTACAGGAATGGTACTACAACTTTTGGGTACTGGATGTATAGAGTATATAGCCTATAGTAGACATTTAAGTACACACAAGTCACACTACTGCCGCATATTAAAAAAGTACTAATACTAATACATGTCATACTTTATACTTTATCCACAAGTAAAACTACACTGTTCTAGCTAAAGAAACAGTGTTACCATGGAAACAAGCAGGATGAAGCCTCCCTCCTGGTCAAATAAGAGTGAGGTTTGTGGAGAGGCAAGCTCACTCACAGTAAAGACACGTGTTTTTCAGTGCAATACTACTACTACTACAACTGCTACTACTACCAACACTACTACTACTACTACCAACACTACTACTACTACTGCTACTACCACCAACAACACTACTACTACTACTACCAACACTACTACTACTACTACTACTACTACTACTACTACTACCAACACTACTACTACTACTACTACTACTACTACTACTACCAACGCTACTACTACTACTACTACTACTACTACTACTACTACTACTACTACTACTACCACCAACACTACTACCAACACTACTACTACTACTACTACTACCAACACTACTACCAACACTACTACTACTACTACTACCAACACTACTACTACTACTACCAACACTACTACTACTACTACTACTACTACTACCAACACTACTACTACATTTCTGTTTAACTGTGCAAATAACTGAAAGGTTTTCATTCCGCAGTCTTCTCTCCAATTTATGTCTCTCTTTTTTAATTTTAATCTTCATGATTATTTATGTTTTGATTTGTTTTTATTATGATTTTAATGTATTTCTTATTCTGTAAAGCACTTTGAATTACTTTGTGTACGAATTGTGCTATACAAATAAACTTGCCTTGCCTTGCCTACTACTACTACTACCAACACTACTACTACTACTACCAATACTACTACTACTACTACTACTACTACTACAACTACTACTACTACTACTACTACTACTACTACTACTACTACTACTACTACTACTACTACACTACTACTACTACTACTACACACTACTACACTACTACTACTACTACTACTACTAACTACTACTACTACTACTACCAACACTACTACTACTACTACTACTACTACTACTACTACTACTACTACAACACTACTACTACTACTACTACTACTACTACTACTACTACTACTACTACTACTACTACTACTACTACTACTACTACTACTACTACTACTACTACTACTACTACTACTACTACTACTACTACTACTACTACTACTACTACTACTACTACTACTACTACTACTACTACTACTACTACTACTACTACTACTACTACTACTACTACTACTACTACTACTACTACTACTACTACTACTACTACTACTACTACTACTACTACTACTACTACTACTACTACTACTACTACTACTACTACTACTACTACTACTACTACTACTACTACTACTACTACTACTACTACTACTACTACTACTACTACTACTACTACTACTACTACTACTACTACTACTACTACTACTACTACTACTACTACTACTACTACTACTACCAACACTACTACTACTACTACTACCAACACTACTACTACTACTACTACTACTACTACTACTACTAACAACTACTACTACAAGAACTACCACCACCACTACTACTACTACTACTACTACTACTACTACTACTACTACTACTACTACTAGCTACTACTATAACTACTACAGCTACTACTATAACTACTACAACAACTACAACTACTACTTCTACTACTACCACCACCACTACTACTACTACTACTACTACTACTACTACTGCTACTACTACTACTACTACTACTACTATTACTGTTACTACCATCACTACTACTACTACTATTCTAAAGTATGTCCTGGTGCCACTGTGTTGTGTAAATGTGTGTATTTTTACTGCAGGAGCTCACATGAGTCAATCCCACAGACAGTTTCACGTTTCAGCTTTTTGGATTCTGAGTTTCCCAGAGTCGCCCGTGAGGAGAGAAGGAGAGGAGGAGAGAAGGAGAGGAGGAGAGGAGGAGAGAAGGAGAGGAGGAGAGAAGGAGAGAAGGAGGAGTGAGAGAAGGAGAAAGTGAAGGAGAAGACGAGAGAGAGATTGAGTGGAGGAGAGAGGGAGAGAGGGGAAGTGATTTTATCAGCTGACTGCAGACGTACACGACGCTGCTCCGCTCCTTCAGATGAACTCAGAGAAGCGTGAAAAGTTGCTGGCTCAATTCACGACTCTAGAATTGCATACTTTTGTTGTGCTATTGGGCAAGATGGGGCACAGAGTATGAACTACACTGCATACAAAGTTGCTGCTTCAGTTCATGACACTAATTGCACACTGGACTGGAAATTATGACTTAAGTCTTTGCCAATTTCTAGTTTGCATCATTCATATTTCGATTCTTCATCATTCTTTCATTCCTCTGTAGCCCGACGCTCTCATCAGACTTCTAGAATATTCCTATACATCTCGCTCTGACTAAAATTGGGGTCACATGCCCGGCTGCATTATTTACATCACATACACACGCACACACCACGCACACTTCTGTACCATGGCCCTCCTGACCCAGATCCAGCGTTTAGACGTCTCAGTGACCCTCCCCCTCGACTCTAGGAGATCACCGAGGGCTTTGAAGCATCTTAGACATTTTTTGTTTCCTAAATATAGCTTTCATTTTTGGATTTGCTTCATTTTATTTTTTTCTGTGTGTATATATTATCCTTTTTTATGTTTATGATACTCATTTTCAGTGTTTCGCATTGGAGGTGTAACGATATCCAAATCTCACGATACGATATCTTCACAGTATGAACCTCACTGTACAATATTTATTGCGATATTGTTGGAAAGCTCATGATATAGTGGGTACGGCTGGGTATTATTAAGAAGTTGCCGATACGATACATACCTCGATACACAGGCCACGATATGATGCATATCTCGATACAGTGCACTTTCGATTCGATATGATATATTTCAAATGGATTCGATACAGTTCAATTAAAAAAAAAGGCTAAATCGTGGCTGTGGTACTAAAAGTCTTTGTTAAACCACTTCTTGTGCAAAGTTCATATGAAACACAAACATTTTAATCCTCAAAACAGTGTCAAAATGTCAAATTTGTTGCATAAATTAGTTTCCTTTCACTCCACAAGCAACAAAACTGTAGCACTGTAACAAAATAATTTTGTAAAACACACGTAAAAAATACTCTTGGTGACATATCGATACAGTAGCCCATGATATCGATACTGTATCATCACATTAAACAATACAATATATCAATATTCCGATATTTTTGCACACCCCTAATAGTGGGGAGGCTCATGATTAGGAATGTAACAATAAATCTCTTGGTGCGATATTTTCACGATATACATCTCATGGTCTGATATTTATTGCAATATTTTGTGAAGGTTAACAAAACTGTGAATATGCTCCTTTTTCCTCTTAAAATCCCTTGACAAAACTTAATCCGAAGAATTTTAAAAGTGTTTAGAACTGTCATTTCTTCTTGTAGTCTGCACTGAAATGGAGCAAAGGATCATGGTCTATGTAGTCTTTTTTTTTTTCAGCTATTGCTGCATCATAACATCCCGATTTCCTGTAGATTTAGGAAAGTTTGAAAGAAATTAGTTTTATTTGCATCATTTCATCTCATTCAATTTGTGGAGTAAATGTCACGGCTCATATTTAATCTTTAACCTGTGCGGTCTCTTTTATAAGTTTATGATACTACAATGAGCAACAACGAGCTCTTTAGGTCACCAAAGTCTAGAAAACATTGATTTTGTTACAACTACACTATAAAAGTAAAATAAACAAATATAAAATGAAGTTATTGTTATTAAAACCACATTTTTACAATGCATACGTGATTAAAACAAAGCACCTTCTCCATAAAACTGTGGACAAATTTACACCGATCCCATACTTTATATGTATCTTATAGTTGCACTGTGTAACTTTTTGGTCTGGTATGTCATTACTCTACCTGGAATGTTCCACAGTGTGACATTAAACAGCTCCACCGTCACACATTGATTATATTTATTCAATTACAGGTTGGTTTATTGTAAACTACTAAACCAGGACTAAACCAAGAAAAACCCAGGACTAAACCAAGATTAAACGAGGTCTAAATGTAAACTAAATCAGGATCTGGACTAAACCAGGACCAAACCAGGACTAAACCAGTTCCATAAGTGGACTAAATCAGGATTTGAACTAAATCGGGACCAAACAAACCATTACCAAACAAGGACTGAACTAGGACTAAATTAGGACCAAACCAGGACTAAACCAGGACTAAACCAGGTCTAAATCCAGGACGAATTACCAACTCTAATCTTCCATTAAGTTTGGAGGACTGCAGCAGAACTAAACCAGGACTAAACCAGGACTGAACTAGAACTAAACCAGGGCTAAACTAAGACTAAACTTAGACTAAAACAGAATTCACTCATGACTAAACCAGGACTAAACTAGGACTAAACCCAGACTAAGTAAAGACTAAACCAGTGCCAAGCAAGGACTAAACCAGGACTAACCCAGGACTATCCCAGGACTAAACCAGGACCAAACCGGGACTAAACCAGGAGTAAACTAAGACTAAACTTGGAACTTGGTTTTATATCTTAAAATACCTAAAAACCCCCAAAATAAAACAGGCATTCTGACTGTGAGCCTGGACGCCTCTCCACAAATCTGACTTGTATCATAGTGTGCTTTGGCCTACACCTCGATAGAAAGGTTTAATGCCATACTGTGAAACATTCCAGACAAAGAAGCCGCCTCATTTTGACCCCGTTAGCTGCTTATCTGCACTGAAGCCAAGAACTATTTTTACTTTATTACATGACACAAATGAGGTATAGCCCCTTTAAGATATGAAAACTAGATAAATAGAAAAGTCTAAAAATAAAAGCAGAGATTTCAACATGACACACACACACATACACACACACACACACACACACACACACACAGACACAGCCATTATCTGCTGTTTCTGCTCGGCGAAAATATCAAAAAGTCCTCCAAGACAAGAAGCGCTGTGAAACCAACACGGCCTACACAGCATTTCAGGTTTATTTAGCTGTTTTCTTTTCTGCTGCAGCATTTCCTCCGACAGTGTCCTCACCTAACCTGGTTTAGTACTAAGCTCCGCCCCTACACCCTCTTTCTCTTTCCCCCCTCCTCCTCCTCCTCCTCCTCCATCTCCATCACCCTAAACGACCCACACCAGAACGTCCACTGCCACTTTGTCTCGCACGGATTCGGCGTCGAACCGCGAGGAGATAGAATGTAATCGATTACAGACGCGAGGGCTGTTTGTTTACGAGGCACTTACGCTCACCGGGCTTGTCAAAAGGGGTTCAAATCGAACACTAATCGATTCTAAAACTAGTATCGAAACTAGGTACTCATTTGAGTTGTTATCAATCCTAAAAAAGTCACATTCACAGGACAGAAATGAACCTTTTCTGAGTAAGGATGTAACAATAATCAAAATATCGTGATATCGTATCAAAAGTCTCACAATAATATCATGGACCATCACAATATATCAAATTACAAGTCTCTTTGCTTAAATTAAGAGTTATGGTGCAACAACAGCAAAAAAAAAGACAGAACTACATAGACCATGATCCTTTGCTCCATTTCAGTGCAGACTACAAGAAGAAATAACAGTTGTAAGCACTTTTAAGTCTTAGTTCTTTGGATATTTAGTTTTGTTGCCTCCACAAATATCGCAATATATCGAATCACAAGTTTTTTTTTGTTTAAATGCAGGTTTTATAGTAGCAACAGCTTATAAACATAGAGAACTACATATCCCATGATTCATTTCAGCACAGACAACATGAAGAAATATGTTTTTTACTTGAATTCTTGGGATTTAAATGGTAATAATTCACACCAAAATCTTGTCAGGGTATTTTAAAAGCAAAAAAGTGTCCCATCTTTAATTAGTTGCGTCTTTAAAATATCGCAATAAATATTGTACTGTGAGAAGCATATCATGATAATATCGTACTGTGAGATTTGGATATCGTTAAAGCCCTAGAATATGACAATAAATGTTGTACCCAATGACTGGTCAAAGTATTTTAGAATGTCAGTCTTGTTATTATGTAGAATATCGTGAGCTTTCCCACCATATCACAGTAAAAATCGTACCGTGAGGTTCATACCGTGACAATATTGTATCGTGAGACTTGGATATTGTTACACCCCTAATCTTGAGCTGTATCAGAACAAGTATAAGAGCACATAGACTAGTATACACCCATGGACCACTGAGGATTACACACATATAAGGCGACATGGGAATAGAAAAGAAAATACTACGATTTAATGTTTAAAATCACATTCTGTTGTCTAAAGAAAGGGACATTTTTGTACGATGACAGCACTAGAACTGACACCGAATTAATAGTTTTTGTATTGATAAACTTTGTCACTAAACTGGAGAGGCTGAGGAGGCTGGTGGTTCTTGCTGCTGCGGTGAAGAGGAAGAGGAGGGTGGATGGTTGTGGCTGAAATGGTTTATATGAGTGGACTGAATGGTGATTGTTTGAGATGAAAAAGTAGCATGTGATTGGATGATGCACATGAGACGTCCTGTATCTCACAATTTATTTTATACTTTTAAATGACAGTATTTATCAAAGCAGATTTTTAGATGCCAAGGAATAAGATATTATCAAGAAATTGGCTCAAATCAACTGGTAGTTTTGTTGTCTGCAAAGATTAGTACGTCCAGTTGATTTGATTCAATTTTATGATAAAAGCTTCAGTATTTATGCAGTACTTTTTAGCTCCAAAACAGACTCAGATTTCTGTTATTAGGATCTTTTTTCAGACCAAGAGTTTGTTTTCATACCTGACAGTTTCTACTGCTCACTAGCGCTCTTCCTCTGTCTGAAAAAAGAACATAATAACAGAAATTATCGGACGACCAAATGAACTTCAGTCTGTGTGTCATTTGTTCAATCGTTTTTCAATATAAAAGCAAAAATAAGAAAATGAAAAAACAATAGTTTTCTTCATTATTTGTCTCCAAAACTAAAATGAAAAAATGGAGAATGATTTGTTTTTTCAGTTGTCGAATGTTGTTTGAATGGATAATGGAAAAAAAAATGGATAACAGCCGTTTCTGTGACATAAACCAGGACTGAATCAGGATTAAAACAAGACTAAACCAGGACTAAACCGTTTTCAATCCTGGTCTGGTTCCAGTCTCAGTCCAGGTCTCAGTCCTGGTCCTGGTCCTGGTCTGGTCCCGGTCTCAGTCCCGGTCTCAGTCCCGGTCTGGTTCCTGGTCTGGTCTGGTCCTGGTCTGGTCCCGGTCTCAGTCCTGGTCCTGGTCCTGTTCCTGGTCTCAGTTCTGTTCTTGTCCCGGTCTCAGCCCGATCTCACTCCTGGTCCCGGTCTGGTCCCTGTCTGGTCCCTGGCCTGGTTTAGTCCTTGGGTTTAGTCCTAGTTCAGTCCATATGCAGTGCAAAAGTCCGGCAGCGCAGTTTAAGTCACGGAAACGGCAGTTATCCGTTTTTTCCCCCCATTATTCATTTAAAAACAAAATTGAAAAAAAAAAAAATAAAAAATTGTTATCCATTTTTTCATTTTAGTTTTGGAGACAAATAATGAAGAAAACTGTTGTTTTTTTCGTTTTCTTATTTTTGGTTTAATATTGAAAAACGAATGAACAAATGATCAGATTTCATTTTGGGTGTTTTTATTGCACTGAAAAACTTGCATCGTGTTGTTTGTTTGGCTATAATATAATGAAAGGTTCCGAAGTATGATTTGAACTTCCTTCTTCCATGGAATCATGCCGGTGAATCTTAACCAAAAAGAAGCGTAAACTTGTCATTTATGACTGTTTACATCCGTCTAATCTTAAACGAACTGTGCAATGGTGTTTATCGATAAGGACTGCCATTATTGATAGGGACCGGTCGCCATAGAAACAAAGCCTTTCTTTTCATCAGCCGCGGTTGGAATGGCGCGGGTTGCTCGGTGACAGCGGGAGGCGTGGTTCGACCTTTGGACCCTCCAGGTTAATGGTGGATTGAGACAGTGCAGTGACTGACCAGTCCAGGAACATTAAACTCACTTTTATACTATGGACTGCCTTTCTTTTGCTGGTCGAGAGTTTAGAATTTGATCATAAAGTTGTACCAGATTTTGGTTCATGAAAATTGTGAATAGGTCTAAGTAATTGCACGAGTATAAACCATGACAAAACATCTGCGATTTACTCCAAATTTCACTTTTTTAGAATCAAATGACTCGTGGTTTTCAATTTGTGTGGGTCCAAAGAGCAGAGATGGATAGAGGAGCCAAAAATAGTATTCAAGTAAGAGTAAAGTTACTTCAAAATAGTAATACTCAAGTAGAAGTACAAAGTGATGCTCCATGAAAGTAAAAAATTGGAAGTTGTATTTATAATTTGAAGATACTGTAGTGTTAAAGGTGTAACTTTTCTCCGTGGAGATGTTATTTCTTTGTCTGGAATGTTTCACAGTATGGTATTAAACCTTTCTATCGTCATGGAGACCAAACCAGAGCAAGTTACAGGTCAGATCTGTGGAGAGGCGACCCCGCTCACAGTCAGAAGGTCTGTTTTTGTAGGTATTTTTGAGCAATAAAACCACCTGCAATTGAATAAAAGTAAAGTAGATCTGTTTAATGTCACACTGTGGAACATTCCAAGCAGAGCAGTGACATCTCCATAGAAAAGTTACATAGGGCACCTTTAAATATTGCACAAGATTTGACCACAAAAATGAGAAAAAGTGACTCTGAACGAGCAGTGCAAGAAACACAAATGTTCAAATAATTTCGTATTGTCAACATTACGCTTTTGTCATTTGTAGACCCACTAAAACTTTTACTCAAGTGAGAGTACTTTTACTTCTTAATGTGATTCAAGTAGGAGTAAAAGTATGGTGTCTGAGAAGTACTCGGCCTTAAATTACTACTGAAATAACTAAATTTGATTCCTTCGTGCCCATCTCTGCTGTGGACTTTTCAACTTTCAGACTCGCAGCTTCCTGAAACTTTAGCGTCTCCTCATTGGCCAACAGCGACACCTGCCCCCGCCCCTTCACCTGTCAATCACCGTGTTGTTTGTCCTCATGAATATGGATGCGCTCGGCGACAGCTCCCCTCTGCACCTCTACGCACACGCGAAATGTCATTAACGTCTAATCACACTGACATTTCAATTTCCACCCGGGCCAAAAGAACTTGACTCTGCTGTAAAGTCCACCAGTGTCACTTTCATCTGTTCATTTGAATTTTAAATCTTTATCGAGCAGATCATGCAAAACATTATGAGCAGCTGGTTAATAGGTAGTCGTTGTAGTCAGAGGGCACTGTTGGCGTTACAGCAGCAGTTTTTCAAATGACAATGCGACTTAAAATAAATCCACCGTGTACTGTCTGCGTCTAATTATAAAGCGTTCTATTGTGTGAGAATCAGGAAATGTGCAGTTATCGTGATAGTTGTTATTAGATTTACTTTGTCCAGGTCTCTGAGAGTTTTGAAAAGCACTTGGGATGAGTGAAGAATAACTTTGGAGCACTGCTTGATTAACTTAGAGCTGTAATATTTTGATATTTTCTTGAAGTGTACCGTAAATTCCGGACTATAAGCCACTACTTTTTTCTCACACTTTGAATCCTGCGGCTAATAAAACAATGTGGTTAATATAGGCAAGGCAAGGCAAGTTTATTTGTATAGCACAATTCGTACACAAAGTAATTCAAAGTGCTTTACAGAATAAGAAATACATTAAAATCATAATAAAAACAAATCAAAACATAAATAATCATAAAGATTAAAATAAAAAAGAGAGACATAAATTGGAGAGAGAGTGCGGAAGGAAAACCTTTCAGTTATATGCACAGTTAAACAGAAATGTTTTGAGTCTGGATTTAAACAGCGTCAAAGAAAAGGCCTGTCTCACATGTTCAGGAAGACTGTTCCAGGTTTTAGCTGCATGAACCTGAAATGCTGACGTTAATATATGGACAGATTCTTTGTTTGGCACATTGTCCATTCATATATACAGTCTATGGTTTGGCAACACAGCAGATACGTGCAGCCTGAGTGCAGAAAATACCGCTGTCTGTGGGTGGATCTAGGGTTAACATGAAGTTGCTACACTAGTCAGTGCACTCAAATAGTTTATCACCGTGTGATAAAATAAGTTATGATGTAAAATGAACATTAGTGAGAGGGATACGTGTTACCCGTGTGTGTAAATGACGAGAAGAAACATCTCAAACTTCAGTAGCCGCACATCCACTCATACCTGATTGACAGAACTAGCCCCGCCCCCAGAGAGTCTGAAATCTGCTGAAATCCTCCAACACACTGACATGATACAGACAGAACAGAGACTCTTTCTGCAGGAGACATGTGCAGTAGAGCGTGGGGAGAGATGGGGGTTTGATTGTGTTTTGAACAGTTATTTTGTGCTTCATACACACACCCTCCTCATGGAAAACACACAAAGAAATGCAGATGATGAAGCTTTTGCGTTAAAGTCAGTTGATGTGACTGTGGAAGAAGGAAACAGAGCTGTTGCACGTGAGCTCGACATCAGTGAGTCGATGGTGAGATTTTGGAAACGGCAGCGTGACGAACTGACTCAACGCAAAAAGACGACAAAAGTTTTCAGAGGCGATAAAAGCAGACGAACTGAACTTGAAAACGTTCTTGAAGACGTGGACACCTGCGGCTTATATTCAGGTGTGACCGATATATGTACAATTTTAAAATTCTGTTAACATTTTTTTTAATTTTATGGTACTTCAGAGATGCACTGTGTAACTTTCCTGGCAAATGGTCCAACGTGAAAGTTAATGCCTCCCTGTGAAACATTCCATCTCCATAGAAAAGGAAGGGGACGACATTGAAATTTGGTGTTGATTATCACGTCCAAAATAATTGAGATTATATCACGATAATTATGATTGAAGTTGCTGACAGTTCAATATTTTTATGAATATTAATAATTATAATTTAAATATTATACACAAGTTCCATATTTAAACAACTGTTATAGTGTTGTACGTTGTTATAAGTGAAAACAACAATGATCTAGAAGAGAAATTTATGGTTAAGTGGCTTTTTTCTGCACATTCTGGTCATAAAATGGTGATTATTTTTGTTATTGATTATATAAAATATCCCACGAATGATTATTGTCTAACCTTTTTATCCATCCCTACCATGGAAACAAGAATTTTACGTTCCTAGGCCAAATTATAGGTCAGATCTACGGAAACATGAGCCCATCGCTCTAAGAAACGAATCCAGGTTTTACAAGGTCATTTTGAGCAACACGTGGAACTGAATAAATGCAAGATGGACAAGTTTAATTCTATACTATGGAACATTCTAGGCAAAGCAATCACATCTCCATGACAACAGCCTCTCCACCGTGAAAGTGGCATAACGCACCTTTAATTTGGTGTCATTTTCATATCTCGTTTACCCCAACAAGACAAAAGCACTTAACTCTCCCGCTCTACCTGTCTCTGTCTCTCTTTCTCTCAAACTTCATTCTGTTCTTTTATTCCTCTGTCTCTGTTGTAGTGTTGTCATCGTACTAAAATTTCAGACTCGATACTCAATACTGATTCCAACACCACCACGATTTATTTAGACAAAAGGATGTAATTTCCAACATTAAATCGTAGTACTTTTTTTAATATTCCCATGTGGTTTTGTATCCGTGTAAGGTTCCGTAGTGGTCCATGAGCGCATATTTGGTCTGACACAGCTAAAGATCATTCTAGAGCTTCTTCAAATGAGTATCTAGTTTCGATTTGAGTTTAGTATCGATTAGTATCTGATAAGGGTGTAACGATATCCAAGTTTCACAATACAATATCAGCATGAATCTCACTAGGGGTGTGCAAAAATATTGAAATATCGTTATATTGTATCATTTAATGTGATGATACAGTATCGATATCGTGGGCTGCTGTATTGATATATCACCAAGAGTATTTTTTGGTGTATTTAACAAAATAATTTTGTTACAGCGACAGTTTTGTTGCTTGTTTAGAGGAAGGAAACTCACTTATGCAACACATTTGATATTTTTACTGTTTTGATGATTAAAATGTTTGTGTTTCATATTCACTTTGCACAAGAAGTGGTTTAACAAAGACTTTTAATATCACAGCCACGATTTATCCTTGATTTTTTATTGAACTGTATCGAATAGATTTGAAATATATCATATTGAATCAAAAGTTCACTGTATCGAGATGATATCGTGGACTGCGCATCGAGGTATCTATCGTATCGACAACTTGTTAACAATACCCAGCCCTAAACCTCACAGTATGATATTTATTGCGATATCGTGGGAAACCTCCTGATATGGTGGTGATTCTCACGATTAGGGATGTAACAATATCCAAATCTCTTGGTACGATATTTTCACGATATACATCTCACGGTACGATATTTATTGCGATATTTATTTTGTGGAGTCTAACAAAACTGCTAATATGCTACTTTTTCCTCTTAAAATGCCTTGACAAGACTTAATCCAAAGAACTAAGAACCTTAAAACTGTTATTTCTTTCTTGTAGTCTGCACTGAAATGGAGCAAAGGATCATGGTCTATGTAGTTCTGTGTTTTTTTAGCTATTGTTGCACCATAACTCTTCATTTATGCAAAGAGACTTGTGATTCGATATATTGTGATGGTCCATGATATTATTGTGACTTTGACGATACGATATCACGATATTTCAGTTATTGTTACATCCTTAGTATCTGATTTTCGATACTTTCCACTCTGTCATCAATTTAAAGGTGCACTGTGTAACTTTTTGGTTGGGGGTCCGTCACCTGCTTGTTACTATGGATACATCATTGCTCTGCCTGAAATGTTCCCCAGTGTGACATTAAACAGCTCTTCTTTACATTTATTCAATTACAGGTGGTTTTATAGCTCAACATTATCTAGAAAAACAGACATTCTGACTGTGAGCAGACAAAGCAATAACATCTCCACGGAGAAAAGCGTTTGACAGACGGACCCTCCGCCAGAAAAGTTCCACAGTGCAGCTCGGAGAGGCGAGCTCACGACGCAGCAGGTTGTGTTTTGTGTTTTGCGTTTCGTGTCGTCGTCGTCCTCGTGTGGAGCTGCCTCCGCCGTCCGCATGCTCCTGGAAGAGGTGATGTCATTGTTTAGAGCAGGGAGGGGGGAGCGTGTGTGCGATGAGCCTCTGTGATTTTCCTTCTTTTTCCTGTTTTTTTTTTTTTTTTTTCTTTTTCTTTTTTTTAAATCGACTTGCGAACAGGTTGCATCATCAGAAAGCTCCAGCAGCAGTGTGCGTTTGAAGCAGCCTCTCGTAGGGAGCGCTCGGAGTTGGGCTGAAATGAGTTTGGCAATAAGTCAAATGTTATGGAGCGGCAGTTTTTCAGGTCTTGCACTGGTGATTTACTTTATAATTTCTGCCGTATTTTTTTGATTTGTTTGTTATTTTGAATGTGTTTTTCTTCCCAGATCCCTATTTGGAGTTCAGAATCTGTTTCTTGTGAGAGCTTATTGCATTTTCGTTTTAATTTGTTCCATGTGAATCAACAAATAGACTGATGTTTGTTTTGCCTTTAAAGCTGCACTATGTAGCTTTTCTTCTCCGTGGAAATGTTATTAGTAGTACTTTAGCTAGAATATTCCACAATATGGCATTAAACATCTATTTACATATTTTGGAGACATGCAGGTGACAGGTTACAAGTCAGATCTGTGTTGTTTTTTTTAACAATATAAAGACCTATACTTGAATAAATGTTACATACTCTAATTTAATGCCATACTGTGGAACATTCCAAGCTCTGTGCATTGTTTTTCACCAATTTCTAGTGTTACCGTATTTTCTGCACTATAAGGCGCTCTGGATTATAAAGCGCACTGTCACTGAATGGTCTGTTTTCGAACTTTTTTCACATATAAACCGCACCAAAGGCACATTAAACGAAACACAACAGTTAGATAAGTCAGTCACACTTTATTTAACATGTTCACAATAACTCTCAACTTTGTTCAGTTGTAATGCGTTATACTGTCTGAGACACTAAATTGTTAGTGTATTCCCAATAAGTCATAACTGTTCAGTTATAACAAAAAATAACACATTACACTCACTTTTTCAGTTTATTCCTCATCCAGAAATCCCTCAAATTCTTCATCTTCAGTGTCCGAGTTAAACATTTGGGCGATTACGGCGTCCAGCACGCCCACATCCCTCTCGTCATTATCCGAGTCAGTGTGGTTACTGTTCCCTGGCAGTTCAGTGATGATTCTGGTCTTGGTGAAAGCTCGGACCACAGTTGATACTGATCCTTAGCCCAGGCGTCCACGATCCATTGGCAGATCGTGGTGTAAGTGGCTCGGTGCTGTCTCCCTGTCTTGGTTGAATGTGTGTTCTCCTTCTCTCATCCACAAGTCGGTGTTGTAAGCGTGTCTCTTGACAGGTGCATTTTGATATTAAAAGGAATCACAGTATGTATTACTCCTGATGCTCCTGACTACAGGAGCCGTAACGCTGCAAGTGGTGCGGCTTTGTAGTTTACTAAGGTCGTACTAAGACACCCCAAAAAATTCATATATAAGGCGCTCTGGATTATAAGGCGCGCAGTTGTTTTTTGATGAAATGAAAGGTTTTACATGTTTTTTTTGTGCTGAAAATACGGCAATTTGATTTAGTTCTAGTTCTAGTTTTATTTGCAGTCTGATTGTGTACACGTAGTCTTCAACTTCAGTTACTTCAAATTATACTTCATTTATTCCTGTGTGGTAACCGAGTGACTCACAGCTATCATCTCACTCCTTGCTGCTGGCGTCGCGTATTGTTTTTGTGTCCTTGGGCTAGACGCTTTCAGAGGCTTGGCTAGACACCTCTGTTGTCTGTTGTCTGCTCCGATGAGGTCATGCGCTTCTTGTTTTGAGATTTGCCTATCCAAACCGAATGCCACTACACCTGTTCTCTCGTCAGCAGCAGCACCGCACCAGAACGACGCTGTGATCCTGATTTTAAACGTTTGTTTTGTGCGTGTGTTTGTGCGCGGGGAGCAGGTGTCCAGGGTGAGCAGGAGGGAAAGCCCCGCTCCTCCTGCTCCTGTTGTGTTCCCCTCCTGCTTTTTGTGCGCTGAAGCCGACTCATGCACTTATGTGTTTGTGTGTGTATGTGTGTGTTTGTTCAGTACACACACCTGCCTCATATTCACAGCTGGAGATACAGTATAAGGATAAAGCTGCACTAAGGGGCATAAAGAAGGTGTCCACTAGGGCCTGGGTATCATTAAGAAGTTGCCGATACGATACATAGGCAGCGATACGATATGTTTTTCGATACAGTGCTCTTTCAATTCAATACCATATATTTTAAATCTATACGGTTTAGTAAAAAACAAAGACAAACTCAAGACTGTTATACTAAAAGTTTTTATTAATCCACTAAGTTTGTGCAAAGTTAATATAAAAAATCACCCATTTTACTCAAAACAGTGAAAATGTCAAATAGGAGTGTGTAAAAATATCAAAATATCAGTATATCACATCGTTTAATTAGGGATGTAACAATAAATTAAATATTGTGATATCGTGATATCGTATCGTCAAAGTTCTCACAATAATATCGTGGACCATCACAATATATCGAATTACAAGTCTCTTTGCTTAAATGAAGAGTTATGGTGCAGCAATAGCTAAAAAAAAAACAGGGAACTACATAGACCATGATCCTTTGCTCCATTTCAGTGCAGACTACAAGAAGAAATAACAGTTCTTACACTTTTAAGTCTTAGTTCTTTGGATTAAGTCTTGTCAAAACATTTTAAGAGGAAAAAGTAGTATATTAACAGTTTTACAGGTTCATACCGTGACGATATCGTATCGTGAGACTTGGATATCATTACACCCCTAGTAATAACAAAGGCTAACTCATAGCTGTGATACTTAAAGTCTTTATTAATCCACTAAGTCTGTGCAAAGTGAACATGAAAATCACCCATTTTACTCAAAACAGTGAAAATGTCAAATAGGAGTGTGCAAAAATATCAAAATATCAGTATATCATATTGTTTAATGTGATGATACAGTATCAATATCGTTAGCTGCTGTGTCGATATATCACCAAGAGTATTTTTTGATATATTTTACTAAATTAGTTTGTTACAGCAACAGTTTTGTTGCTTGTTTAGAGGAAGGAAACTCGTTTATGCGACACATTTGACATTTTCACTGTTTTGAGGATTTGAGGTTTCATATGAACTTTACACAAGAACTGGCTTAACAAAGACTTTTAGTATCTCTGCCTCTCAATATCTCAGTATCTCAGCCTTTATTTTTTATTGAATCGTATCAAATCAGTGTGAAATATATCATATCGAATCAAAAGTGAACTGTATTGAGATATGTATTGTATCGTGGCCTATGTATCGAGGTATGTATCGTATCGGCAAAGTCTTGATGATACCAGCCCTAATGTCAAATGTGTTGCATAAAAATGTTTCCTTTCTCCAAACAAACAACACAACTGTATCTCTTTCATTAAATAATTTAGTAAAATATACAAACAAATACTGTTGGTGATATATCGATACAGCAGCCCATGATATCAATACTGTATCATCATATTAAACGTTACGATATATCAATATTTCAATATTTTTGCACACCCCTAGCTGCCAGTACCTTAAAGGCTCATATGACTCTATTTTCTCTTTTATGTTCTAATGTTGTTTCGTCATCACAAACAGACCTGGAGTTGTGTTTTGTTTCATTCACACATGTTTAACACACACATACTGCATATTTACTCTGAGGTCTCGCAAATGGAACACGCTCTGTTCCACCTTGTGATGTCATGTGGTGACACAGGAAGTGCTCCACTGTGTTTTTAAACTTCACACACCTTTGCTAGAATCATTTGGGTCATTTCAGCTCTGGAATTGACGATCTCTAGCCTGATTCTTCAGATGGTTTCACTTCATAGAAACCGTCTGACCTCGCAGTGTTAGAAATCGTTCGCTCGATGGTAGGTGGGTACTTTTTTTATTTAACCAATCACTGCTATTTGGATGTGATGTATGTAATGCGCTGCTAGGAAGAAGGACAATAACGTCTTTCCCCTTGATAAAGTTCACCAAACATTCTCTTTGTTCCAGCTTTAAATCCTTGATCTTGGGAATCGTTGCAACACAGAGTGTGTGACCCTTCGCTGATTGGCTGGCTGATTTGACTTTAGTGCCACAAAAGGTTCTGAAATTTGACAGGAAGGCCGGACCAGGAGCAGATGGATGGAGTTTTTTGGTAATTCACCTCACAAGAGAAAAAATCATGACAACAAAATATCTGTCTTTCAAGTCCCACGGTATTTACTATTTATTGAAATGACTTATAAAACACTGAAAATTCTCATTATTATTATCATTATTCAAGCTCAGTGGACCGGATTAAAAAGATTAAAGGGCCGCATATGGCTCCCGGGCCGTAGTTTGCCCTCCTCTGGTCTAGTGTATTCTAATTCCTGACCTAGTCTTCAGAGAGAAATTAAATTGAGTGGAGGCACTAGGTGGCGCCAGCCTTTATAGCCCATCTCTACTGAACAAAACATATGTGAATGAAACAAACCCAACTCCAGGTCTGTTTTTGAGGAGGAACAACATTACAACACGACTTAAAGCTCAATTTTGCATAATATATGACCTTTAACCTGAGTTTTATTTTTCATTTTCAGTATATTTCACTGGACACATTCAGATTTCCCTTGATTCAATCTTGATCTCCGGTGGATCTTTGTCTTTTTAGAGCACAAAAACATTCACTTTCACTGAGAACCCTGGTGATTGGCGCGTGCTTAAATGCCTTATCAGCCCCGTGAAGTGAACAAATCAGTACTTCACAGAGCTTTTACTGTCATTGCTCAAGATCAAGAATGAAAAAAAAAGTCTTAAGTCTCTTTTAATCATCCAGCTCAGTAGGTATTTTGAGCTTACTTGACATACAGATTTGTAACTTGTTTTATTATTATTATTAGTACAGTTGTATAAAGGCAGTTTTGTGGTAACTTTGCGCAGCCTCCATTTCCTGTTGCGCTAGTTTAACCTGTGTACCGCATAAGCTCATGAAAGGCCTATCGCGTTTTGTAGTGACAGTTAAACCAGTATGTTTAAGTCTGGAGCTGACCCAATACAAACTCTAAAACTCCCAACGGCTTATGGCCAAATAAAGGAAACGACAGCAGAACAGGAACGACACCATCCAGCGTAATCCCAGAGAAAATCTGTTTGTTCAGCGATCACCCAGCAGCACCCGCCACGGCCTATTCACTCCGGGTGAGGTGCACTGTGTAGGCTGGGATCCAGAGGGAGGGAGGGAGAGAGGGAAGGAAGGAAGGAGAGAGGGAAAGAGAAAGGGAGGGAGGGAAAGAGAGAGGGAGGGAGGTAAGGAGAGAGGGAGGGTGAGACTGAGGGAGGCAGAGAGGGGGACTGAGAGAGAGAGAGAGAAAGAGACTGAGAAAGAGAGAGGGACAGAGAGAGGGAGGGTGAGACTGGGGGAGGAGGGACTGAGAAACGGAGAGAGAGACTGAGAGACAGAGAAAAAGAAAGAGAGACTGAGGTAGAGAGGGGGACTGAGAGAGAGTGGGAGGGACTGAGAGACAGAGAGAAAGAAAGATTAACTGAGAAAAAGAGATACTGAGGGGGGACAGAGAGGGACAGAGAGAGAGAGAAAGAGACTGAAAGAGAGAGAGAGGGACTAAGAGAGAGAGAGAAAGTGTGGGACTGAGAGAGAGAAAGAGGAAATGAGAAAAAGGGAGGAACTGAGAGAGAGGACTGAGAGAGAGAGAGAGGACAGAGAGAGAGAGAGAAAGTGTGGGACTGAGAGAGAAAAAGAGGAAATGAGAAAAAGGGAGGGACTGAGAGAGAGAGTGGACTGAGAGAGAGAGTGGACAGAGAGAGAGAGTGGACAGAGAGAGGGAGAGTGAGAGTATGCCACTGAGAGAGAGTGAGAGTATGGGACTGAGAGAGAGAGCGAGAGTGGGACTGAGAGAGAGAGAAAGTGTGGGACTGAGAGAGGAAGGGACAGGGAGAGAGAGAGAGACAAGAAAGAGAGAAAGAGAACAAAAGAGAAAAAGAGTGGGACTGCGAAAAAGAGGGAGAGAGAGAAAGTATGTGACTAAGAGAGAGAGGAAGAGAGCAAAAAAGAAAGAGAGACAGACTGAGAAAAAAACAGTGACTGAGAGAGACAAAGCGTGGGACTGAGAGAAAGGGACAGAGAGAGAGAAAGTGTTGCACAGAGAGAGAGCCATAGAGGGATAGAGGGATGGAGGAAGAGAGTGGTGTAGTGCAGCAGATGCTCTGTTTTCCATATGAACTGTATGGAAATGAGGCTGGGAAAAACACGGCTGTGTCCTGGGGGTTGTGTGACTTTTTGTCGCTGTAGGAGAATCTGACAGAGTGTGTTTTTAGTTTGTTTACATGTGAAGGGACGGCTGTGGAAAGTGCAAACACTTTTGGGACATGATAAAGAGCTCATATGATGTTGTTTCGTCATCACAAACACACCCGGGGTCGTGTTTTATTTCATTCACACAAACACTACATATTTAGGCTCTGTTCCACCTTGTGATGTCATGTGGTGATACAGGAAGTGCTCCACTGTGCTCCATTCACCTTCACTAAAATCATTTGGATCATTTCAGTATAAATACTAAATCTTATGTAACTATGCACAATAAAGTGAAATCTGAAAAGACGATAATTCAAATCTCAAAGACTCAAAGTGTCTGGACAGAAGTGACCGTGAGTGATTCGCCTGGAGGAGAGTGTGTCCAAAACGAGCTCCACAAACCCAGATCTGCTTTCGGATTGGACGCATTCCCAATGGATTAATCCGCCCGGCGACACAATTGGCTGTGTCTGATTGGATAAGAGTTCAAGACAAACAGTTGGTAACAAGATCAGTCCAGGTGAAAGCAGACGGAACAACAGGTGGCAAATGTACGACAAATCTGTACTGTCAACTGTTACTCCTACTGTTATTGATGCAGTAGTAATAGTACTCCAAAACTGTTACTCCATTTAAACCTCAGAAATAGAGCCCAAAAATACCCACACACCTCTGGTTTGAAAAATAAGATTCATTTCATTTTATTCCTAAGACCTATTCTTTCATCTCATCAGAAGTCTGGAGTAAACACATGGACTTTCAAACAAAATAAACCAAATACGAAATTGAATTTTTTTTCAGTGGCCTGTTTTTCATTTATTTCCTCCATAAGGGCCGGTGTGGTATAGGATTTTGACTGCGCGGTGAAGTGACCCCGGGGTCAACATACCATATAGTATTTTGACCCTGGGGTCAGAATCCTATTATGATATGTTGACCCCCCCTATGAAAATCTATATTTTATCAATAAAGATCTTGAATTCTATAGAAAAACGTTGAATATTAATACTATATCTGCAAATTAAAACATACTGACATATTTAAAAGTGTTTTTTGAAGAACTCAGATGCATTTTTTATGTCGATTATAACTTTGGAATTAAAAATGACTTAGTTGTTGTTGTTTTTTTTTTTAATTAAAAATGACTTAGTTGTTTAAACACATATGAAAATGAGATAAGTAGTTATTAATGAGTTAGGTAATCAAAGTGATGTATAATGAGTTGGAGTCTTGTTAAAATAGACAGGGCTGATCACTTGAGTAGTTCAATAGGGAATATGAAAAGATCAATAGAGAAGTTCAATAGATGATAGGAGATTTGTTAAATGGTTTCTGTAATCAATAACTTCACTTAAAATTACATGTGTTTAAATGGTCTTTTTAAGTCTTACAAAAGATTTATTTTGTGTGCTTCTTTTTGCCATGAATAGATCAGTTATGGTCATGGTGGGATATAAATGGGAGGTCAGTTTCATGTCACTTAAGTCTGCGTACAGTTCTTGTCACTTGGATTACTTACTGTGGACTCTGCTTTATTATATATTGTTTTAATCAGTGTGTTAACAGGTCGTTATCCTTACAAACTATTGCCTAGACTGACATTATGATTAAGGATTATCTGAACAGAGCAAACTAAAAACCATAAAAAGTGACAAGATTGCTATGTATATGCAATTTGAACAATACGTTACATTTACACAAAATACCAAGTCGTTCTTCATCAAAACATTCCTTAAAATACCTTAAAAGAAAGTGAATATGTAGCAATATATAATAAAAATAAATGACATGAGAAATAATGATCAGATAAGTAACTACTAAAGAAAAAAGTAAGGGGAGTCCAAATCCTATAGGGGGGTCACTTTACTATAGCGCTATGTTGACCCAATATACTGTCTCACCTCCCACCACATGACAACAGAACAGAGCACCGCGTGATCACTTCTGACCAATCAGAGCGGTGCAGCTAGAGCTCAGAGCGGTTATGCTGAATTTAACAAAGCTTCCAAAAATGATTCCAAAGTTCATGTTGTGAAAATAAAGCTCCAGGTACGTTTTCTGATGCACAAACAACTTTAAAACATAAAGTTCTTTGCGCATGACACGGGCCTATTAACCTTTATCCTGTTGGAGCTGCAGGTGTTTAGGGGTGAGTGTGCTGAGGCAGGTGCAGACAGGAGCAGGCAGGTGCAGACAGGAGCAGGCAGGTGCAGACAGGAGCAGGCAGGTGCAGACAGGAGCAAGCAGGTGCAGGGGCAGAGACAGGTTAATCCTCTGCTTAGGACATCCGGGATTGAGCTCAAATGCCTATTGGCCCTGTGTGTGTGTGTTTTTGTGTGTGTTCGTGTGTGTCTATGTGGGTGTGTATTTGTGTGTGTGTCTATGTGGGTGTGTGTTTATGTGTGTGTGTCTATGTGGGTGTGTGTTTGTGTATGTTTGCCACTATATGTCAGCAGTATGGAAGCTGCAATGTGACAAAAACATGAGTAAATAAAAATGTCTAGTATAAGTGAGGGTTTTGTCGGCCACAGTTCTGGTTGTGTTGATGCTCTGGTGTGTTTGTGTGGACAGGGTTTGAGTTGATCATATAAACTTTACACTGAATCATTTTAGGAGATTCATAAAAGTGGCTCTTAGGAACCAAAATAAAATAAATACATACATAAAAAAATCTGCATTTGCTAATGTCAACCCCTGATAATACAAGAATACAAATGTTTGTCATAGCACCATTTTATCTGACTAATAAAAAATATTAGTATTATGCAGTAGTGGTCATAGCAGTGGTAGTAGTACTGTAGTGGAAGTGTTGTTGTTGTTGTTGTTGTTGTTGTAGTATGTAGTATGTAGTAGTTGTAGTAGTAGTATGTAGTAGTTGTAGTAGTTGTAGCAATAGCAGCAGCAGTAGTAATAGTAGTAGTAGCAGTAGTAGTAGCAGTACTAGCATAAGCAGTAGCAGCAGTAGTGGCAGTGGCAGCAGCAGTAGTAGTAGCAGCAGTAATAGTAGTAATAATAGTTGTAGTAGCAGCAGTAGTAGCAGCAGTTGTTGTTGTTGTAGTAGTAGTAGTAGCAGTAGTAGTAGCAGTAGCAGTAGTAGTAGTAGGAGTAGTAGGAGTAGCAGCAGCAGCAGTAGTATTAGTAGTAGTAGTAGTAGTAGTAGTAGGAGTAGTAGTAGGAGTAGTAGTAGTAGCAGCAGGAGTAGGAGTAGTAGTAGCAGTAGTAGCAGTAGTAGTAGTAGTAGCACTAGTAGTAGTAGCAGTAGCAGTAGTAGCAGTAGTAGTAGTAGTAGTAGTAGTAGCACCAGTAGTAGCAGTAGTAAAAGTAGTGGTAGTAGTAGCAGTGGTAGTAGTGGTAGCAGTAGCAGTAGCAGTAGTAGCAGTAGTAGTAGTAGCAGTAGTAGCACCAGTTGTTGTAGTAGTAGCAGTGGTAGCAGTAGCAGTAGTAGTAGCAGTAGTAGCAGTAGCAGTAGCAGTAGCAGTAGTAGCAGTAGTAGTAGCAGTAGTAGCAGTAGTAGCAGTAGCAGTAGTAGCCGTAGTAGTAGAAGTAGTAGTAGTTGTATTCCTAATAGAAATCTATACGAAGCTGCTTAGTAAAACCTTTTCATTTCAGTTGAGCGTGGGTCAGTGTGGAACGATCAGGTTGGGTTTGATTTGCGACTTTTGCGTCCCAGTTTTTATATTTTCACTGTAAACCGGCTCCAGCGGCTCGTCTCTCTCCAGCCTCTGCTCCTCGTTACGACTAACTGGGCCATATTACATAAGTCCAATGGCACGTCTGCTATACGTTCAAGCACAACTCGCTGCTCTTTCATCTTGCGCCTGGACAACGTGAGCTCAGCGGGACCACGATGGGAACAGAGCGAGACCTCCTGCGTTCGGCCGGATGTAACTCGACACTCGGCGTAATATGGCACAAATATCCCACTGTAGATTATACTACGAGTGGGAGGGAGATATTTGAGATCTTAAACGAGAGACTGAAGACTGTGGTTTCCATCTTGGCCTAAAGGGGAGCATTAGTCAGGGCTCGGCTAATGGCTTTCATTCATTCTCTATTGTCAGTTTGTGCGATGGCGGTACACTTCCAAATAAGAAAAACACAGCCCTTTTTTCAGTGTTTATTTGCATTGCACCAAAAATATTGCTTATTTTCAGTGAAGAAGAGGTGAAACCGCTTGTATAAACTGGCGGTGAGTGGTGAATACAGCGGTCACGACGAGGATAACCATGATTCCAACTCTTTTCTATCTGGGCACACTGTATAATTAGGGATGTAACAATAACTAAAATATTGTGAAATCGTATCGTCAGAGTTCTCACAATAATATCATGGACCATCACAATATATTGAATTAGAAGTATATTTGCTTAAATTAAAAGTTATGGTGCAGGAATAGCTAAAAAAAAGACAGAGGGAACTACATAGACCATGATCCTTTGCTCCATTTCAGTGCAGACTACAAGAAGAAATAACAGTTCTAACACTTTTAAGTCTTAGTTCTTTGGATTAAGTCTTGTCAAGGCATTTTAAGAGGAAAAAGTAGCATATTAACAGTTTAGTCTCCGCAAAATATCACAATAAATGTCGTACCGTGAGATGTATATCGTGAAAATATTTTACGGAGAGATTTGGATATTGTTACATTCCTAATCATGAGCCTCACCAGCATATCATGAACTTTCCCATGATATCGCATTAAATATTGTACCGTGAGTTTCATACCGTGATTATATCGTATCATGAGACTTGGATATCGTTACACCCCTACTGTGTAAGAATGCGTAGTTAAGAATTGTAAAATTATGGAGTGGAAGTCTGTAGTCTAATCTTGCTTAAACAAACTCAATCGTATCATTAGCGATAAAGGTTTTGGTGCGTTTTACTGGTACTCTTGTAGAATAAACTGAAGTAGTAAAAGTAGTAGGGGTGTAATGATATCCAAGTCTCACGATACGATATCATCACAGTATGAACCTCACGGCATGATATTTATTGCGATATTGTGGCAAAACGCACGTTATAGCGGGGAGGCTCACGATTAGGGATGTAACAATATCCAAATCTCTCGGCACGATATTTACACGATATACATCTCACGGTACGATATTTATTGTGATATTTTGTTACTATGTTACTTTTTCATCTTAAAATGCCTTGACAAGACTGAATCCAAAGAACTTAGACTTAAAAGTGTTAGAACTGTTATTTCTTCTTGTAGTCTGCACTGAAATCTAGCAAAGGATCATGGTCTATGTAGTTCCCTCTGTCTTTTTTTTTATCTATTGCTGCACCATAACTCTTCATTTAAACAAAGAGACTTGTAATTTGATATATTGTGATGATCCATGATATTATTGTGTGAATTTTGATGATACAAAAACATGATATTTTGGTTATTGTTACATCCCTAAGAAGTAGTAGTATCATTTATAGGGACTGCCAAATAAAACGATCTCTTCAGTATTGACAGTACATTCATTTTTTGTAATATTTGCAGTACTTTTATGTTCTTAGTTTCTTTTGTGATTGTTTTTGGTATCATAGGGCAGTGGTTCCCAACCTTTTTGTCTTGTGTATCCTCAAGGGTTGTCTGTGATTACTACGAGTAGGGGCGTGCAAAAATATCAATATATCGTATCGTTTAATGTGATAATACAGTATCGATATCGTGGCTGCAGTATCGATATGTCAATATATTTATACCAAAAAGAATATTTTTTGGTGTATTTTACTAAATTATTTTGTTACAGCTACAGTTTTGTTGCTTGTTTAGTGGAAGGAAACTCGTTTATGTGACACTTTTGACATTTTCACTGCTTTGAGGATTAAAATGGATCTTTTTCATATTCACTTTGCACAAGAAGTGGTTTAACAAAGACGTTTAGTATCACAGCCATGATTTAGCCTTTATTTTTTATTGAACCGTATCTAAAATATATCGTATCGAATCAAAAGCTCACTGTATCGAGAGATGTATCATATCGTGGCCGATATATCAAAGTGTGTATCGTATCGGCAACTTCTTAATGATATGCAGCCCTAAATACGAGCGTTCATTTTTCCTGTTTAGGTGTTTAATTTTCAACAAAAAACGTGAGAGACTTGTTCAGCAGCACAAATCCGTTCACCTGTTGTAGTTCCAGCTCAGTCTGTTCTTCATGGTCATATTGTGTTAAAATAAAGCACAGATTAAAGTCTAACAAAGCCTCAGACAGAGCAGTGCCTACAGTTAGCATCGCACTTCTGGGAATGTTGACGACATCAGCTGTAAAGTATGTATAGAGCTGCGTCTGATTCCCGTCGTATGGCCCGTTTCTCCACACTGTGTCCTTGTAGGGAGTGGAGATGCCAGGTCTGTGTTATTGTGTTGCTCGTGCTTCCAGGCAACAGAGGCACATGTGCCCCAATCGTGCCTCATCGGTGACCCAGATCCAACGCCAGGCCCGGTCCCCCGAGGGCACGCAGCCACGTCTCGTCCTACACAAGCCAACCTGGGCCGGCCGGGGACAATGGGAGCCTCTCAGACCGCCCAGTTTCCGGTGTGACCAGACTCGCTCAGGCTGCTCCAGTGTGGGCGTACACTTGGATACTGCTGCCAGGTCCGTCCAGAGAAATTTGGGGGCCAGGGGAAAGGAGCTTCACATGGGCCCCTTTAATATAATTTAATAGGAAGAGAGTCCCTAAAACTCTGGGGCCCGGGACAACAGACCACTTACTCCTCCCTGTCTATTGCCCTGGTTACTGGGGAAAAAAATCTCAAAAACAGTTGATCTTGTTGGACTACATTGATGTGTTCAGGTACAATTTGACATTACATTACATTCAGCCTAGATTTGTCATATAAAGGAATGTGCAAAAATATTGAAATATTGATTTATTGTATCATCTAATGTGATGATACAGTATTGATATCGTGGGCTGCTGTATCGATATACATCACCAAGAGTATTTTTTGTTGTATTTTACTAAATAATTTTTGTTACGGAGCTACAGTTTTGTTGTTTGTTCAGAGGAAGGAAACTCTTTTATGCAACACATTTGACATTTTCACTGTTTTGATGAGTAAACTGTTTGTGTTTCATATGAACTTTGTGCAAGAAGTGGTTTAACAGGGACTTTTAGTGTCACAGCCATAATTTAGCCTTTATTTAGCCCATTTTTATTGAACTGTATCAAATCGATTTGAAATATATCGTATCAAATCGAAAGTGCACTGTATCAAGTAGGGATGGGCATGATTAGTCGACTAATCGATATTTGATCACTAAGAATTTTGTTGATTACATTAATTTCTAATCAACAACCCAAATGTAGGTTTCTGGGCATAGATATGAAGCTGTGTCTGACAGCGCAAACACTGGAGTTGTGACCTCACAGTCCCACGTTTCGGCTCTGGCACTTCCTTGGAGATCACTACAGCACACAGTGAGTGTGTTTACATGCACATGAGTGTCCCGGACACACATTTTTGGCTTGTAAATTGACACATACTCCCCTCACTAAATGAGCTGTAACTTAAAAAGTAATGATCGAAAATCACTAAAACTTCACAGGGTTGGTACATGATAGTAAGGGACTATTTGGTAATTTTTTCAACATTTTTTGAGATTGAAGTGCGTGCACCATTAGTTGAAATGGCGTGGAATGATCCTCCTGTATTTGACCTGGGAGACCCCATCAGCAGGATGGGGAACAGAGATCATAGAACATAGATCTTTAGGCTCCACTCAGTTCACAAATCAAACCTGGGACCTTCTTGCTGTGAGGTAGAAGTTGTAGCCTCTCAGCCACTGTATTGTACCATCTAAATGAGTTTGTAGTTTTAAGTGCAGGTGGCATATGGTGTAACAGCGACAGGAAGCAGCAGGAAGTTCAGATGAACGCACTGCCCTTGTCCAACTCCACGCAGCCATCTGCTCTTCAGTGTGCCTCTGTTCTGTTATCATACCTTTGAAATAACACATGGAGTGAACTCTGATCCATTGTCCAGCAGCAACCGAGTGTGACAACAACAAAATATGGCAGCCCAGCACTATTGATACTTTGCAATGACATCGTGCTGGGCATGTTGTACGTGTATCTCTATGGTGGTATGTTCAGCAGGTACCTTGGTGACACAATGCACACATCAGCAAAAAAGTTTTAAGATCATCTGAAATCTCAACAAAAGTGAGAGTGACTGAAAAGCAGTGGACTGTATACTGTTATTTATTAACAACAACTATAACTACTACTACTACTACTACTACTACTACTACTACTACTACTACTACTACTACTACTACTACTACTACTACTACTACTACTACTACTACTACTACTCTACTACAACAACTACTACTACTACTACTACTACTACTACTACTACTACTACTACTACTACTACTACTACTACCACTACCTCTACTACAACTACTACTACTACTACTACTACTACTACTACTACTACTACTACTACTACCACTACTACTACTACTACTACTACTACTACTACTACTACTACTACTACTACAACTGCTACCACAACTGCTGCTATAACTACTACTGCTACTACAACTACAAATACTACTGCTACTACAACAACAACTACTACTACTACTATTATTACTATTACTACTATTACTATTACTTCTGCTACTATTATTATTACTACTACTATTACAACTACTACTAATACTACAACTACTACTGCTACTACAACTACTACTACTATTACGATTATTACTACTATTACTATTACTACTATTATTCCTGCTACTACTATTATCATTATTATTACTATTACTATTATTACTACTATTGCTACGTCTACTACTTCTATTACTATTATTTATTAGGTGCCTAAATACTATTAAAACATAAAGTAGGGCAGTGTTTTAATTTGCTGATTGTATTCAATTTAATTTGTGGTCAGATTGTGTTAAAATAAAGCCTCATTTAAAGTCTAACAATACCTCATTCAGAGCAGTGCCTACAGTTAGCATCCTGTCCCCAGGGAATGTTGACTATATCAGCTGCAAAGTATCAACACAATAGTTAGACTTTCATTTGCATTCGTGAAGCAACAAATAGTTTTAAGAATGATTCAGACCTAGTGTTGTAATGTTGTTTCCTCATCATTAACATACATTGTGTTTTGTTTTATTCATTCAGATTTTACTGCATATTTAGGCTCAGTTCCTCTCTCAGACGTGCTCAACTGTGTTTTTAAACTCCATCCATCTTCAGTAGAATCATTTGGATAGTTTTAGCCCCTGGAATTGCCAATCACTACTAAACAAAAAGCAAAAGGAACCCATTAACTTGACATTTTGAGCTTGGGCGATGTAGACAGAGTATGTTTTTGAGGTGGTAACATAATGGTGTTCTAACATGGCTTAAACCTCAGTCACTCACTCAATTCTTAAACTTTTTATGCTCCAACATGAGCGAAAATTGTATGAATTTACTGAAAATAAGCTGAAGTCAAATACTGGTGAAGAGCTTTCCGCTGCAGCTCTCAGGAAGCCGTTAAAGATCGACGATAACACACACTGCAAGGCTTCCAGCTGTTATCAGCCCTAAATAATTCTCTGTCATAAATGTTGTGTCTTTTCATATGAAGTGAGTCTTGGCTTCTCCGTGTTGTCTGTGTACGTCTGAGGGAGCTGCTGATCGTAATTTCATTGTTTGATTCTTCTGATTCATTGAACGAGAAAACAATCAATTAGGGATGTTAAATATTGAATGACTGGTATGTGAGCCTTTGTAAAGTCGTTTTTAAATGGCCGAAGCATCGAACACCAACTATTTATATCACAGACTTAACAACTACTTTAATATTTTGATTACAATTCCAGTATAATGAAAACTATCCGCTCCTTTTGGGTCCTTAGGCATTTTGCCTGTCTCTCACTGAAATAACTGAAAATGACCAGTAAAAGGAGTGGGTGGAGAAAAGTGTAGACTCAACTTACTCTCTCTGGAACACTATCACAATTATAATCTAACTCTACCATTTTTCAAAAATAGGTCATTTCATGCTAAATCTACAAATGCCCCCGACCGGTTCAAGTCTCACATTTTAGCTCCCAACTCCTTATAGTTTTGTTATAAAAAATATTTTGTCAACTCTCCCCTGATCTGTTTTGAGCAGAGTTTTCCAAGGAGCCACTTTCAGATTGCTGTATCAAAAAAAAATATTTAAGGTTGGTCCTTCAGGTTTTCAAGGGTTAAAATTTGTCAGATGTACTTGTAGAATCTGGACTTTTACACATGTGCTTTTGGTTCATCACAGTTTTCTAGGGGCTTGAATTTGCTTGAAAATTGTACTCTTCAAATCTGAAGGCATATTTGAAGGACTGTGGAAAGTGCAATTTCAAAGTCAGAGGTTTGATATTGAACAAACACCTTCCCACACAGGCTGTGTACTTTGTATTTTAAAACTGTCCCTCTGTGATGAACAATCTACAAGATAGTAAGTGTTAAAAATGGAAAAAATACATTCGGTGCCATCTTTACCATGTTATACCAAAAAAATGACAGCACCCACCAACATAAAATGGACTGTTTTAGAAAGACTAGATGTCTGTGTTTAACATATCCACAATTTGTGATGGTGTTCTGCCTTATTTTTGCAAAATGAATTTTTGAAAATGAACTATGAAGACACTTTCACAAGCCAAAAAAACACTCAGATTTTATGACACACAGCTTAAACTCAACACAATGTTTAATTTCATTCTTAATAAACTATACTTACTCACTATAAAAAGGTCAGGGGGGAGCTGAGAAAATATTTTTAATGACAAAACTATAAAGAGTTGGGAGCTAAAATTTGGGACTTTTCCTATTAGAAAGTGTGAACCTCTTAGAATTTTTTAGAGTCAAGTCAGAGTTGGTCGGGCGGGGGTATTCGGAGATTTGGCGTGGAAAGACCCAAATCTATTAGTCAGAACTCCCTTAAGACTCTACTTGTAAATGAACCTTTCCATTTGTCCTCCGAGGTCCTAACCTTTGACCCAAGTAATCATGGGTAATGTAGTCCCGGTGTGGCTCTAAAGACGCCCAGAGGAGTTGTTAGTGTCTTAAATGCTGGTGGAGGGAGGGGTTAGCGTCTCGCCGATAGCTGCAGTGTGACTGTCATGAGACGACTGTGAAACCACACTTTTAGCTTGGTCTCGATCAGACTTATTTATGAATCAATACTGGATACTTTTTGTGCTTTTTTAACCAAATTTTTTTGTTGGAGATGTACATTGCTTCATTCATGCTTGTTTCATTCATCCATTAACCCAAAGTTGTCTTTTCTGAACACTCATAAATGCTTAGTTCAAATTTTGCGGGGATTGTTGCGTCACAGGTAAAAATACAGATTTAAGCCTTAATAACTTGCACGATATGCATTCTGTAAAATATGGAAGCCAGATATTTGCGATGTGTGACGGTCAACGCTTGAAAATGAAGGATGTGAGCATGATTTTATGATGCGTCTCCCTCGGGTGTCCTGTAGAGTGAAGGACAGAGGACAGGCAGCTGTGTCCTGTCCGGTCACACAGCTCAAAGCGTCTATAGTAAAAACACATGTATCTCTGAGCTGTGTGAAAGGAGGCGTCGGCTCACTTCCTCTGCTGTTTAAACAAATTACAAATCACAGAATCATTCTAGAGAGGATTTTATCGGCTATTTAGCTAAATTTAGACTTCACAGCGTTTGCATTGTAATGTGAGAGTTCGTGTTTGTGTAGTATGTCCCTGACGCTCCCAGAGAGGTTGTGGACATGACATAATAACACAGTAGTGGGTGGGGAAAGCTGTTTGGGTCAGAAGTCCGTGGTGAGTGGTGAATTTGTCCTTTTTCTCCCAACAAGCCTAGTGGTGGGCAAAAATATTGAAATATCAACATATCATGATACTAAATTTGGTGATACAGTGTCATTATCTTAGCATGATTCATCAGCCGGTTTCACTTTGTGGAAACCGTCTGAGCTCGCAGCATTAGGATTCGTTCGCTCAACGGTAGGCGGATACTTTTTTAATTTAACCAACTGGCTAACTGGTATATTAAGCTTTTCCCAAATGAAATGAAATTGAGTGGAGGCACTAGTCTGGCTATCATTATCATGGCCTGCTGTATCAGTGTATTTATTGTGGTATCTTTCAGCAATTTGTGCACTATAATTTTGTTGATTGTTTAGTAGAAGGAAACTTGTTTATAGGGATGTAACGATAACCAAAATATCGTGATATTGTATCGTCAAAAGTCTCTCAATAATATCGTGGACCATCACAATATATCGAATTACAAGTCTCTTTGCTTAATTTAAGAGTTATGGTGCAGCAGTAGCTAAAAAAGACAGAGGGAACTACATAGACCATGATCCTTTGCTCCATTTCAGTGCAGACTACAAGAAGAAATAACAGTTCTAAGCACTTTTAAGTCTTAGTTCTTTGGATTAAGTCTTGTCAGGGCATTTTAAGAGGGAAAAGTAACATATTCACATTTTTGTTGCCTCCACAAAGTATCGCAATAAATATCGTACCGTGAGACGTATATCGTGAAAATATCGTACCGAGAGATTTGAATATTGTTACATCTCTAGTCATGAGCCTCCCCACCATATCGTGAGCTTTCCCACGATATCGCAATAAATATCGTACCGTGAGGTTCATACCGGGATGATATCGTATCGTGAGACTTGGATATCGACACACCCCTAATCATCATCCTTTGGTCCGTTTTGGCGCAAACTACATGAAGAAATAACAGTTCTTTTAAGTCTTAGTTCTCTGGATTAAGTCTTGTCACAGCATTTTAAGAGGAAAAAGTTGCATATTCATAATTTTGTTCACCTCCACAAAATATCGCAATAAATACCGTACAGTGAGATGTATATCGTGAAAATATCGTATCGTGAGATTTGGATATCGTTACATCCCTACTTTTTTATGCAATACACTTGACATATTCACTCTTTTGATGATTAAAACAGATGTCTTTCATATTATCTTTGCACAAGCAGTGGTTAAACAAAGAAATATTGTTGTTTAAATGTGTTTGATTCTTTAAAAATGTAGTGCCATATTGAATCATGAGGGACCCTGTGATCCCCAGCTCCACTTTTATAAACAACAACTGAAAAGAAGTCTTTAGTCTTATGATGAGAGTAATCTATTTTCTTTTGCACCAGTCAAAAAAACGGAACGTGCATCTAGAAGGACATCTGGTCTAAAATGACAGAATAATGTTTGAGGCCTGAAAAAACAACATTATTGATGATAGCATAAACTTCAAAACTGCGCTCATGAGCTTTAAACGCTACAAAATGTGACCTGGTTTTGACTCGGAGCAGAGAAACAAAAATGCAACAGCTTCCAAGGAACGCCAAGAAACAAGTCAGCGTTTGGCGCGCGAAGGAGACTGTTTTTAATTTACTCCTGTGTGTGCTGGCCCATAATGCACTCTGTTTGTGAGAAGGAGGAGGGCGAGGGGCTGGGGAGGGGACGGGGAGGGGGGGTCTGACTCATCACATGTGTTGGGTGAACGCAGAGGCCACGACAGATGGCTCACTTCAGGAATGACTTGGAAGGCCGCGGGACTGCGACGATGATCAAATTTCAGCGCGTCGAGATAGTTCCCGGCGCTGCTGTGTCTGTTTTACTGTCTTCGAAATGTCATCTTTAATCTAATCTCAAAAATCAGAACTAGTTTAAACTGGTCCAAACTTATTCCACATTTTCCTAACGCACTCGAGCATATAAGAGAGTTTCACAACTTTCAGAGGCCGAAGTGGAGTTTTGCAAGCACAGTACTGAAACAACTGGCATGCTAATAGAGCACCAATCTTACTTTTTGGTTTGCGGAGAATAAAAATACTCTGTTGATTCTGACAGCACACAGCAGTTTTAATTTGATTTTAAGAGTTGCTTACACAGTGTTTCTATTGGGGCTGCTTGAACAAATTTGGTACGGTCCCTTTAATTTGGTGATTCTGTTTTGATATTATTGCCTCTATAAGTTTTCTAGGTGAGGGTTGTCTCCATATTTCAACGGCATGGGATTAAAATTTAGTTATTATTAGTTAGTAGTAGGGATGGGCATGATTAGTCGATTAATTGATAATTGATCATTAAGAATTTCATCGATTACGTTCATTTTTAATCGACAAACCGAATGTAGGTTGCTGTGCGTAGCGAGACCAAACAGGGGTCTGTACATGTGTCTCTCTGCACTCAGAAGGAGCGAGCAAACACAAACAGACGGTCCGCCTGCAACATGTCGAAGTGCAAATGTGTATTTAACGATGACTTGGACAAGAAATTCCCTGCTTTCTGTTCTGGTCGAGACAAGTGTGAGTCCATGTGCACAGTGTATAAAGCAGCACATATGTTTCTGTGTCCAATGGGAAAAAGTTTTCGATGACGAGTCCCCACCTCCCTCCCCCCGTACGGTGTCCTGGTTTTGACAAACGCAAATCTGGTCACACTAACCTGTATTCCATTGAGTCATGTCTTTTAATCCAACAGAAATTGACCGCATCAGCGACACAAGAGCTGTTTTTTTCTTCGCTGAGTTTATGCAAATTAGTGATGCGGTTTTAAGTTTTGTTTCTGTGAGAGTTGCGCAAAACTGAATTAAACACATTATAATAAACGGGCTGATGTGGCTCTAGAGTGGTTACGGTTTATATGTTGTAATGTAAAATTTATTTTTGCAGATTAGTAGTGCAGATAGTAATAATAATGATGATCATTTTAATATAAAAACGTTAATGATTAATCGATAATCGATCGTTAATTCTCCCGACGATCGATTAAGAAAGTGTAATCGAATGCCCATCCCTACACGGTAATGAAACAACTGGCATGCTAACAGAGCACCAATCTTACTTCTTGGTTTGTGGAGATGTTGACTCTGACAGCACACAGCAGTCTCAATTTGATCTTAAGAGTTGTAAATACAGTATTTCTATTGGGGCTGCTTGGACAAATTTGGTACCGTGCCTTTAATTTGGTGATTCTGTTTTGATATTACCGCCTCTAGTTGAGGGTTGTCTCCATATTTCAACAGTATGATATTAAAATGGAAAAAAAAGTCTCATTCATTGTTTATATGGATTCTAGAACCAGGTAGTGAATATTTGTAACATGTACACAATATATTACTTATATCAAACTATTTGCAGCATGAGTTTGTGCACTGAGTTTGTGCACTCTTTGAACTGGACATTTTTCTTAGTAAAAGCTTAAACTGAGGCTAAACACCAAAACTCAATCCACAACCACATTTCAAACAGAGCTGCTAAACTGGGCAGAACCTGGGGGATTATAGATGAGAATAAACCTGCATTCGATTATCCTTCTGAGTCAGTTTTCTGAGGAAGTTGCCTCGTGACACGCCCCTTTTCCTGGGATGGCGCAACTCGGAACTCGGTGGCAGAAAAAGTAGACCGAGCAAGGATTCCGAGTCAGAATCCAAGATGGCCAGGCCGACTGTGACGTGTAAATATGAAGCGTTTCATTGTGTTTGGACACTTTGGTGGTTTAAATGACAATTTCAGTCACTCGTATTACTGCAGTACTTTACCACGTCTGTATCACTGTCTATGGGTGTGGTTGTCGGTGTTGTGGTGAGGCTGTCCGAGTCCGACACGTGAAACATAATAATACACATCAAGCTCGGATGTGACGTTAAATCTGAGGTCCAAGTGGGAGTCAGAAGATAATTGAACTTAGGGTTTGTATCAGAAGTACATGGCTGTAATCATGGCAGTCCTGTGTGGGAGATCATTTGTTCCATCAGATTTTGAATTTTAAACTCCGCTGAATTTCTCACTTCAATTCTTTTTTTAGATTTAAATTTTTTTTTAAATTATCTTTAGTCTGAACATAGGTTGCTGAGATTTTAAGTATAGTTTTTCCAATTCATTTCAAATTCACAATTAAAATTTCATCTTTTAAATATTCAGCACAGATATTTTCAAGCCCTCTGATTCAAAAGTTAAAATTCAGATTGTAAAATTCGCAGTGAAAAATTTCACAGCAAAGATCCATGATGCCAAGGCAGAAGCATCGATCCTGTGTGAATGAGGAGGACAGAGGCTGTTTCCTACTGGCTGTTCTCATCTGTGGGCCAGACTTACAGTTAAGAAATAAAAGAGATGAGGTTTTGATGAGGCTAATTTTGACCAGTCAGGTCACTTCAGTGCACTGTTTCCTGCTTGTTACTAAGTTAGATCGGATCACTTTGGATCAATTGCTTCTGCCTTGATATCTTCAATTCAATTCAAGTTTATTTCTATAGCACATTTAAAACAACTTCAGTTGACCAAAGTGCTTCACATACAAGTCAACAACATAGAAGAAACAGTTACATATACAGATATACAGAAAACATGTGAAAACTGCAATAAAAACACCAAGGTAACCTGACTAACTCGTACTAAATGCCAGGGAGAAGAGGTGAGTTTTCAGTCTCGTCTTAAACTGCGTTACAGACTGAGAGGATTTGACAGCAAGAGGAAGGCTGTTCCACAGTCTGGGCGCTGCCACAGAAAAAGCTCTGTCACCTCTCGTCTTGAGCCGAGTTTTGGGCACGACCAACAGGAGCTGGTTGGCTGATCTCAGGGCTCTGGGCGGAGGACAGGGCTGCAGTGACTCCCTCAAATAGACTGGATCCATGGAGTGCAAACATTTGAAAACAATTAATAACATTTTAAATTGCACCCGATATAAGACAGGGACAGTGTTGGGAAGGTGACTTTTAAAATGTATTCCCCTACAGATTACAGATTACATACCCCAAAATGTAGTTTGTAACGTAATTCATTAAATTACTTAAAGTGAGTAACGTAATCTGAATACTTTGGATTACTTGATTTGCTGTAGAGAAGTAAAGACGAGGAAATCTTCACATAAGAAGTTTTGTCTGCTAAAAGACAATAATAAGCCCAGACTTTACTTAACCAAATTAAAAATATTATTGATAGAAGACGAGGAAACACGGTCTGCACAGCATGGTTTAGTCCTGTTAAATCCTGTTTGAGACATAGTTTAGTCTTGGTTTAATCCTGGTTTAGACCTGGTTTGGACCTGGTTTAGACCTAGTTTTAGTCCTGGTTTAGTGCTGGTTTAGTCCTAGTTTAGACCTAGTTTAGACCTGGTTTTAGACCTGGTTTAGACCAGATTTAGACCTGGTTTGGACCTGGGTTTAGACCTGGTATAGACCTAGTTTTAGACCTGGTTTAGTGTCCAGCAATGAGTGGAATCACAGAAAAAAAAAAAAAAAAAAAAAAGTGAAAACAGGAAAATACCGCTGTGTAATCCATTTATTTCAACAAAGTAACTGTAATCCAATTACCACTCACTGAAACAGTAACTGTAACTGAATACATTCATTCCTTGAATTTTTTTCACTACGAATTTCACACTCTGAATTTTGACTCTTGAATTTGAAAGCTTGAAAGTAATTGTGCTGAATATTTAAAAGGTGATTTTTTATTTTATTTTCAAGTTTAAACTCTTGTACACTTAAAATTTCAGCAACAAAAATTCAGAATAAAAATAATTCAAACACTTAAATCAAACATTCAACAAAAACATTCAATGTGAGAAATTCAACAGCATTTAAAATTCTAAATCTGATGGAACAAATTATCTTCCATAGTTCTGTGTAATGTCACATAGTACTTGAAATCGCAGACTTAGATTTCAGCATTTTAACCAAAAAGCTGCAAATCTACCTAGTTTGCAGTTAAGTAGCTAAAAAATGATTTCCATTCTTTTTCAAGTACTGACTGCTGCATTTACACCCGACTTCCTCCAGATAAGTTCATCCAAATACTTGTCAATACCCACAATTCTTTTCCTTTTCTTGCCCTAGTTTCTTTGTGAATCACAGTGCTGGTGTGGTACTGTGGCTGTGGGGACCTTCTTGTAAGTGATGTAACTCTATCTGCTTCTATTGAGCGCTGCTGAATCAGGCTGAGCTGTAGTCTAACATGCTTTTATTGTGAAGGGACAAAACGCAGCACTCAGAGCCTCAGATTTCACATGTGGACGAATAGTGAAAAGAGCCAATGGAGAAACATAAAAGAGCTTAGTTTTAGCTTAGCAAACAAAAAGAACTAGAGTGCTGCTTATGGGCCAGTTTGTCATCTTTTCACAAACATTAGAGTGCAGATGGCCATAGTTCTATATTTTAAATCCAGTACCAGTCCGATGCCATAAAAAAATATCATGAAGTGTGTTAATGTTACCAAAATTCTGCTTCCACTCTAAAGGCTAAATGTATAGATTAAAAATGAAACTTCAATTTATTTTCTGTGATTCGTTAGATTTTGTATTGACTGAAGAAACAGTGCTCATGTCCTCCCTTAAAGGTGCATTATGTAACTTTTTGGTGGTCCGTCACCTGCTTGCTAAGGATATGTCATTGCTCTGCCTGGAATGTTCCTCAGTATGACATTAAACAGCTCT
Source organism: Boleophthalmus pectinirostris (assembly GCF_026225935.1). NCBI lineage: Eukaryota > Metazoa > Chordata > Actinopteri > Gobiiformes > Gobiidae > Boleophthalmus > Boleophthalmus pectinirostris. Next base: position 2,675,695 of record NW_026571095.1, read on the forward strand.
ACCTTACATTTATTCAAGTACAGGTCATTTTTATAGGCATTCTGACTTCTGGCCTCTCCACAAATCTGACCTGTAACTTAGGCCCCATCCACACTAGTACGTATTTGAGTTGTTTTCGTTGTGGATGCAGTGTTCGTCCACACTAATCCAATTGAAAACGGCTCCAGAGACGGAAGAATCTGGTCCCACAAATTCATCTGTGTACAGATGTGATCCGGCACTGTGTGGACGCCTGAAAACGCTGATACTCTGATGTAGGTCTGTGCACCGCGAAGTAATTCACCATCAAAAGGCTAAGAGGCTGGAATATATGTCCATTTATATATGCAGTCTATGTGTTAGAGCCCGACCGATATGGATTTTGTTGTGGCCGATATGAAACCGATATAATGGAAGTTGGGGCTGCCGATAGCCGATATAATCACCGATATGTTTAGTGATGTAAAAATTCACTGTAAATCTTGAATTGATTAAAAAACTTAGGTTTGGCTCTAGTGGATTCTAAATTGGGTTTATTTAAGCAACATTTATTGTTATTTTGACTCTTTACATCATATTTACATACAGTAGATTGGCCTAATGGCATTTTTGCATCACATTCTAGCTACTAGTGATGGATATTCCAGTTGTTTTTTTTGTTTTTTTTTGGAGAACCGGCTCTTTTGGCTCGGCTCACTAAAGCAGCTGGCTCTTTCGGCTCCAAAGCGACTCTTGAGATTGTTTTGTTGCAAGCAGGACTAAACCAGAACTGAACCAGGACTGAGTGTCGGGACTCGGTTTCTATCTCTCTCCTGCACTCGAGCCCAAGATTAGTCCTGGTTTATTCATTTTATGCTGAACTGCAGCCAAATATGCACTTTTTTTTTTATCCTATGCACACGCAGATTTCTGAAAGTTTCGTTTTCAGCCGCTGCTGCTGTCAAACTACGGGTCTACATGCGGCATGAAGAGAAAAAGTGAGAAAAAGAGAAAACATGGCTCCCAATAAGAAGCAGGCTCCCGTTGTTCGCTCTAAGAGCCGCTTCGATCGCGACCGACCCATAACTCCTAGCTAGTAAACTATCGCTATTAGCCTTTAGCCGTAAATACTGCGCACTGCGGTAGTTAATTATATGCATAAATGTGGATCATTCACACGTCTATTCACAGCTCATTTACATATCAATGCAGGTCCAGTAACAAATACACGGCCAATGTAAACACTTTACAATAGACCAATAGAAAACAGACTGTTTATGTGCGGGAGCTACAGCAGCTAACCGCTAACAAAACCTAAACTAGCTTCAAAGTCGATGCATTTCCAACACTCACCGCTCACACAGGCTCCTCCTCACATCACAAGTCTGCACTAATAAATGTGCTTTTAATCCAGACTCAAACCGATTGTCCGAAAAAGAATATAATCTCAGTGTTGCGCACCGCTGCGGGTGTAAACAAACACACACGAGTGAAGTGACGTCACTCTGGTGGTGTGTTCAGGGACAGTACGGACACAGACAAATTACACCGCAGATAAATACTGATGCGGAGCCACATATTAGTACATTTATCTGTCTGTAAATTGGATTAAATGAACATAATGTAGAGAGTCTAAGCTTTATAACGAGGTATAACATGCCCACGTGAAATATCGGCCCCTATCAGCAAGCATATCGGCTGATAGCCGATATGCCTCCAGGTGCCCATATTGGCCGATAATATCGGCTAGCTGATATATTGGTCGGGCTCTACTATGTGTACGACCTGCAGACGTATAATCTCTGAAAAGTTTAACATGAACCATCTCCAATGTATTCGAAGCACAGAACAAACTCACCATCAGCAGAACACCCCTCTGTCAAAGAAAGAACACAGTCATGTCCTTTAGTCCAACAGAAGCTGAACCACATCAGCGCACGATAGCGAGCTGTTTTTTGAGTGCTTAGTTTATGCAAATGAGCCATGTGGTTTTAAGTTTCACTTCTGTAAAATGTAAACAAATATGCTTAAAGCTGTGTGGATAGGAAAGGCTTGCGGACACAGAAACAACCTGTCTGGACGCAAATCGTTTCTGATACAGTGATTCATTTCAGTGTAAACATAGTCTTAGTCAGGTTTGGTCTCCATGAAGATAGAAAGGTTTAATACCATACTGTGAAACATTCCAGACAGACCCTCCAAGTTACACTATGCACCTTTAAAAATGACTGTGTGTAATATTAGATCTTTGTACTGCAAAACAACCCTAACTAGCTGTGTAGTAACGCTTTGTCACTCGCAGGCATCCCCGAGAAATGTAAACTCTTAACAGGTGTGAATGTGGAAGATAAATAATTGTTTGACATGTTGGGAACAATATAGAATAACCTTGTACTTGAACTTTGAGTTGTAGTGCTGATATTGAGACCTATTTAAAACATTTCAGGGTAATTGTAGTCTTATCTACTGTTGACATTCATCGGCCATCTTCCTCCCAGGGCCGAGAGACCATTTCTCCAGAACAGGTGGCCGATCCATGTCTGCTGGCTCTTCTCAGTGTGGAGGAGCAGCAGATCTACTCCAAGCTCCTCAAGCGTGACCGAGAGCCTCATAAGCTTTCTAAGTGAACACCCTTTACATCCTCACAAGGCAAAATTTTGTTCAGTCCAAAGTTGTCACAATGCTGAAATTTCAAACTCAATTTCGATACTAAGGAAAAGTCTTGATACTACTGATTCCAAGAGCACGATGATAAATTAAAAAACAAACAAACAAAAAAACACTCTTTCTTGATCTCATATTTATATAGAAGGTGATTTTCAACATTAAATTGTAGTACTTTCTTTTATATTACTGTGTGGCCTCAGTGGTCCAGGCAGGTTCCACACATAGACTGTATAAAGAAGTGGACTAAGTGAGTCTCACTTTGGGGGGAAATTTATTTGATAAAATTAGAGACCAGGAACCAGCATTTCATCTTGAAAGTCAAGTTCTAGTAATAACAATAGAAGAGAAAACAACAGACTGTTAACATCACATATGAACAGTTCTTCAGATAAACTATAACATAAACAACAGAACAAGTTTACCAAACTCTTCATCTCACTCCAAATCACTGAACCCATTGAATTCTTCATCCTCGGTGTCATTTCTGAGCAACTCCACGACCTCCAGAGGTAAACAGAGCGCCGCTTCCTCTTCTGTGTAGCTGTCGTCAGACTCGGCATCAGTTCCAGTTAGAATTATTTGGGCCTTTCTGAATCCCGACAGGATGGTTTCGGTGTCAGTGAAAGTTACATGGTGCATCCTCCTGGTTGCCGTGATGCTGTGTTCTCCATCCCAGCTTATCCACCAGTCCCTCACAAGTTTCTCACTCACTCCAAACTTTCTTTCTTCTGCTCGATTACCGTTTTTGGCTGAATATTTCACTACTTGCAGCAGGACAGAGGCTCTTTCTGCAGGAGACATGCGCAATAGTGCTCCAAGTGACAGTGGTACAGGAGGAACAGGAGCAGCAGATATTAACACACAAGACTAGAGCCTCTAGAGTGTAAAAATGTCAATATATAAGTCACACCGGAGTATAAGTCGCAAAAGCACCCAAACCATGAAAAAAAATGTGACTTATAGTCCGAAAAATAGTGTATACTGTCTGTGGTTCCATAGTGGTCTATGTGCTTTTGTTCTGATTTAGCTTTAGATCATTCTAGCTCTTCAAGAAAGGCTCATTTCTGTCCTGTGAATGTGACTTTTTTTGTACAGCTGCTGCTCAAATGAGTATCTAGTCTCTATGCTAGTTTTAGTATCAAGTCGTGTCTGATTTTCGATACTTTTGCACATGCACCTGCCTTTGGGTTCAGCCTTAGAGTGCGTTTGGTCGTCCTTGGTTTAGATTGAGAGTGACCGGAGACCTTGAGGAGCACATCCATCAGGTGTGGCCGTCGCAAACACATAAAGACAGGAAACGTGAGTGTTCCTCTGACTCAGGACGGGCTCGGGGAGTGTTTGGGAGGACGGTCGTCATGGGGACCGTCCTGTTGTCCGTCGAACACAAAGACATGTATTCTCTCTCTCTCCCCCCCCTTGCCCCCATAACCCAGAGCGCCCAGCCCCTCCCTCCCCCCCCCCCGCCACCCAGTCCAGTGATGTCATGTTGTCCGTTCAGATACACTACAGCTCTTGTGTTACTCCAACCGTCCCCCCTATCATCAACAATGTTATATTCAAAAGACTTCATTTACTGCGGGATTTTTTCAAGACACAGAATTCCCAAGTCAATAATCATCCTCACTCATACTTAAAGGGCCCATTTTACACTATTTCATCATTTATGTTACGATTTAGTTTCCTTATCACAAACTTACCTGCAATTGTTTACGTGCTCCACACACCTTCATTTGGGTGATTTCAGCTCTGGAATTGCCAGTCTCTACTGAACTAAAAATAAAAAGGAGCTGTTAACATGAAAACTACCACTTCATGACATCACAAGGTGGAGCAGAGCATTTTGAGCTTTGGAGATGTAGACAAACTAATAATAAAGAGTTACTCAAACATGTGTGAATGAAACAAAACACAACTCCAGCTCTGTTTTTGATAGGGGTGTGCAAAAGTATTGAAATATTGATATATCGCATCTTTTAATGTTGTGGTACAGTATCGATATCGTGGGCTGCTGTATCGATATATCACCAAGAGTATTTATTGGTCTTTTGTACTAAATTATTTTGTTACAGCTACAGTTTTGTTGCGTGTTCAGAGGAAGGAAACTCGTTTATGTGACACATTTGACATTTTCACTGTTTTTATGATTAAAATGTTTGTGTTTCATCTGAACTTTGCACAAGAAGTGGTTTAACAAAGACTTTTAGGATCACAGCCATGATTTAACCTTTATTTTTTAATTGAACAGTATTGAATCGATTTGAATTATATCGTATTGAATCATATCAAATCAAAAGCTCACTGTATCGAGATGTGTATCGTATCTAGTTTTTGAGGAGGTAACAACATTATAACGAGGCTTAAAGCTCCCAAGAATCAATTTGGCATAGTACAGGGCCTTTAAAGCCCCTTTATGTAACTTTTTGCGGAAAATAAAAGCATGTTTTTCATTACGATTGTGTTTAATTTTGAAAAACATCCGCCCTTATTGTGAGCGGGCTTGCAACTCCACAAACCTGACTCTTATTTGGCCTAGAAGAGGGCCTTCTCCTGCTTGTTGGAAATATTGTTTTTTCTTTCTATAATATTCTAGCCTGATTGATCAGCAGGTTTCACTTCATGGAAACCGTCTGACCTCGCAGCATTAGGATTCGTTCACTCGACGGTAGGCGGGTACTTTTTTTAATTTAACCAATCGCTGCTATTGGGTCGTGACATATGTAAAGCGCCGCTAATGGGGCTAACTGGCATATTAAGCTTTTCCCAAATCCCATAGGAAGAAGGACAATAACGTCTTTTCCCTGGATAAAATTCACCAAACATTCTCTTTGTTCAGGCTTTAAATCCTCGATCTCGGGAATCGTTGACAACACAGAATGTCTGGCTCTTTGCTGATTGGCTGGTGCCCGAACTCACACTTTCGGGGTTTTTGCGAACCGTCTAGTGCACAGGTGTCAAACATACGGCCCGGGGGCCATATCCGGCCCTCCAAGACCTTTAATCTGGCGCTTGGCTGATTTTCTACTAAAATATTTTAATTATATTTTCTATTAAAATATTGGTAATTTTCAGTGGTGTTTATCACAGCAGAGCAGCACAAATAAAGATTTGTCTCTTTCCAAATGCTCTTAAAGGACGATCGTTTTGACTGTTGACCGTGACACCCTCATCAGAAAAATGTCCAACATGAGAAAAGTGGAGCCGAGTGCAGGATTTTCCCAAAAAAAATTGACTTATTCCTATTTACATACAAGTTATAGTTACAACTTTGTGTTGAAATTGTATTTTTCTTAAAGTTTCAGGTTGTTCATAATATTATAATATTTTGTAAAAGAAAGAGTTCATCAATTAAAAAAGATTTCTGTAATAGATTTGTGTTTCTCTGCACAAATATTTGAACTTATTGTTATTTTTGGGGTTTATATGCCATGAGTTTTCTGATCCGGCCCCTTTGGGATCAAAGTAGATTGGATATGGCCCCCGGACCAAAATGAGTTTGACATCCCTGGTCTAGTGTATTTTGATTCCTGACCTAGTTGCTGGAGAGAAATTAAATTCAACAGAGGCACTAGGTGACTCCAGCATGGATAATAATATTCCACACTATGGCCTTAAACCACCAGGAAGTTGATGATGTTTTGATTTTCACGTTCAACAGTTTTGATCCATTATAGTATTTTTATAAAAGCAGCTCTTGGTCCAAAATCAGACAGAAGGGCTGCCATAGTTTCGTTGATTAATTGGTCAATGGCGTGTTAGCTGACCAATATTTGCATTTGTGATGAATTATCAGGATTTTTAAATGCACGACAGCAGAAAGGAAAGGATATGGCGTAAGCTAGATGAAGATTTAAGAGTGACTCATGAGCTGAATCTGTTTTAATGTGCTTTTGGGTATTACACTTCTATGGGACATTAATTGTTAACACATTTGACTTTTAAAATGCGCTCATGAAGGCGTGGTGATGAAGAATGTGGCTGTTCAAAATGTGAGAAAGTGAGAAATAAGTTTGTAATAATTTCTCCATAGAGACAGCCAGAAAAGTTGCGCAGTGCACCTTTAAATATAACTTCATTTTTGAAAACTGCAAAAAATTGTGAACAGGACCTGCAAGTTGTGAATTACGAGACTTTACTGCCTTTGGACTACTTTTATCTGGGTTAAGAGATTAGTTTTCTTGGATCTTCGAAGCCTCTTTCTTATTGTTCATGATTTCATATCTGGGTCAGTGTTTGCATCAATTCATATTTAATGTGTTTGTTTGTGACCATCTGCTGTGCGACCTGTACACTCACTGATCTCACTAATGTATTCTTTGTTTATCTGACAGGAGCTATTTTTATAAAGTACTTTCCGTGGAGCTGAGAAAGTCCTTGTATACTAATATTCAACAATGACTTTTCAGGGCCTAACAAATCATTTCCATTTTAAGTAAACAGCGCGCTTTGTTAGGAAGTCTGGACTAATGGATCTTTCCGTGAAGTTCTTCAGATGCACTCACTCTCCCCTCTGTCATCTGGACGGTTCAACAATGTGGACACTTAACTTTAACGACCTTGAACTGCTGTAGTGTTAGTGTTAATCACAACTGATATAAAAATGCAATTTGAACCGTCACAATTATCAAATCTCAAAGGCTAAATTACTAGGGATGTAACGATATCCAAATCTCTCGGTACGATATTTATTGCGATATTTTGGAGTGGCAAATATAATTCTAGATAGGACATGTTTTTACTTTTAAAATATCTTGACAAGATTTTGGTGTGAATTATTACTATCAGAATCTCAAGAAATCAAGTAAAAAACATATTTCTTTATTTTGTCTGTGCTGAAATGAATCATGGGATACGTAGTTCCCTATGTTTATTAGCTGTTCCTACTAAGAACAAGTATCTCAGTTTCGTCATGGTGCGTGTATATGCAACAGTTGAGTGTGTATCATACGGTCTATGGTGCGTTTGCGTCCAAAAGACAAACACTTTTCAGTCTTTTCATCACAACAGTAGCCAAAATAAAGTAAGAGAAATTAATGTTAAATAAAGAACTGCGCTAAACCTGCACACGTCTGATCTCTGAAAACATAAACCGTCTAAAATGCGACACACACACACACAGAACAGACTCACCATTAGCAGACATCCCTCTGTCATAGAAAGAACATATTCCACCGAGTTGTGTCCTTTAGTCCAACAGAACCTGAACCACATCAGCGCACAAGGAAAGAGCTGTTTTTTTAAATATATATATATTTTTACAGTTTATGCAAATGAGCCAAGTGGTATTAAGTTTGGTTTCTGTAAAATGTAAACAAATGTGTCAAAGCTGCATTAAACACATTATAATGTCAAACGGGCTGATGTGGCTCTAGAGTCGTTATGGTTTATATGTCGTAAAGTTGAGTTTATTTATGCAGATTAATAATAGTAATAATAATGATAATACTTTTAATATAAAAACATAAATGATTAATCGATGCTAGATGGTTAATTCTCCCGACGATCGATTAAGAAAATTTAATAGAATGCCCATCCCTAATACCTATAAGTACTCAAAAAGTCTAAAATATCATAGATCAGTCATATCTAGAGTGATGAGATGTCCTTATTTTACCGCGACAGTCTCAGCAGAATTATACAAAACCTCTGATTTGTCCCAGTTTTATACAACTAATGTTCCAGGTGTCCCTATTTTTGACCAATTTGATTCCTGCCAACAGTAAAAAGAGGCATAAATTGTCACTTGTTAAGTAAAATACAGAAAAGCTGCTTAAAAATGACCAAAACACAAAGAAAATGTGACTGTACTGACTCATGTGTGTCAGGAACAGGCCGAGTGCAGAAAAATTTTCTTTAATTACGCACTCGTTTCACAATTTTTTTATCAACCACCACAAAGTCCCAGGGTTTGATTTTGAAATCTGGTCACTCTAGTCATATCAGAAGTATGATGAGGCGCTCAGACTGTACACCAGGCTTCTACTCGACTCATCCAAAGTGATGTCTGTACAAACCTCCATTCAGCTCCTCTCGTTCCTCCCTGGAGAAAGTTCATCTCCAGGTGAAGTGGCTCTGATGTGTACGATGTAACTGAAGCCTCAGCTGTTGGAGAGGCAGATTCTCACGACCCACACATTCTCAACATAGACCCCCCAACAGGCCCCCAAAGGTAAAAATATACAAGTGTTTGAACTGTAAGTGATATGCAAAGATGAGCAGAACAAACAAAAGTACTCGGATAATACAATTTGTTGGTTGTTGATGAGTACTTTTCTAGGTGGAGTAATAAAAGATTTTGGATTTGAACTCTTTTTGACCTGTATTTGACCTTTGACCTATGAGAACTTTTCCAGTAAACCCATAATCCCAGTTCCAGGAATGTATTCTGACACTTTGAATTTAACAATTTTTCTTTATTTATGACTCACCTCTTAAACTTTAGCCATGTCAGAATGCTGTTATTTCATCAAAAACATTAACACAAGTTTGAGTAAAGCTTCATTATGAGTCTGTCTACATCTCCAAAGCTCAAAATGTTCTGTTCTACCTTGTGATGTCATGTGGTGATACAGGAAGTGCTCCACTGTGTTTTTAACCTCCATACACCTTCACTAGAAACATTTGGATCATTTCAGCCCTGGAATTGTAGCCAGGTTGGCGCTACCTAGTGCCTCATTTCTTTGCAGTGACTAGGTCAGGAATCAAAATACAACAGACGGTTCGCAAAACCCTGGAAGTGCGACTTTGGACACCAGCCAATCAGCCAAGATCATATATTGAGTGTTATCAACGATTCCAGAGATCGAGGATTTAAAGCCGGAACAAAGAGAATGTTTGGTGAATTTTCTCAAGGGGAAAGACGTTATTGTCCTTCTTCCTACGGGATTTGGGAAAAGCTTAATATACCAGTTAACCCCGTTAGCGGCGCATTACATACGTTGTGACCAAATAGCAGCTATTGGTTAAATAAAAAAGTACCTGCCTACCGTCAAGTGAACGAATTCTAATGCTGCGAGGTCCGACGGTTTCTACGAAGTGAAACTGGCTGATGAATCAGGCTACTGGAATTGCCAATCTCTACTGAACAAAGGGTAAAAGATACTACCGCTTCTTTGCATCACAAGGTGGAACAGAGCTCTTTTGGGTTTTGGATATTTAGACGGACTAATAATGCAGGTCGTGCCCATGGGACTCTAAACCGGGACGAGGGGGCTTTTTTACTCTCACACACCTGGGATGCTGTCCTAAGGAAGTGGGACTGCAGGTGGCGCTGTTGTCCTGCCTCCTAGGAAGACAGCGCCAAAACCTGTTCAAATCAGCTGAGGGACACATCACAGCAACATCACGTGACCACTCTGACCGCTAGTGAGCAGTCGAAACTGTCAGGTGTGAAAACAAACTCTTGGTCTGAAAAATAACCTAATAACATAATAATGCAGGATTTCTCAAAAACATGTGAATGAAACAAAACTCCAGGTCTGTTTTTAAGGCAAGAACAACATCCTAACATGACTAAAAGCTCACCAGAGTCAATCTAGGACCTTTAATCGTGCAGATCTTGCTCCAGTATTAGTTCTGTCGTACTTTGCATGTTTTCGGTTTATGGGGGTAACCAGAGCACCCAAAAGAAACCCACCACAAGAACACTCTGTCATTGGCGCGAGTTAGTCAAATTGACGTTGAAATGCAACAGTTTTGACATGCCAACATTTAAAAAGCCCCGTATCGTAAAACAACAAGATAAGAAGATTTTGTAGATGTGCAGATACGCTCGGTAACTCCTCTGCAACTCCACTCTGGAAGCTTGGCCTGTGTCTCCAGTGTTTTTCGCCGAAGTGTGGATCTCTATAACCCTGTAATAAGGTTGGTTAGGCTCTGATTGAATTGGGGCATTAGTGATTGTGCAGTCGTCTGGAGGAGGGCCAGGTCTGTGTGGATTTGTTCGGCCTGCATCTCCACCTCTGTACGGCGGCCAAGTGCAGGCTGATAGTGCTGTGTGAGGAACGGGGAGATGGCAGAGGTTTGATTCACACGCCAAGAAAGTCTCTGAGAACGCGCCTCCTGGTTTAAAGGGTTTTTTATGTGAAGTCGACGAGTACGAACTTTTGACCGCGTAATGTTGTTTCCTCATCAAAAACATTAGAACTTTGGACAGAATTGAGCACATATGGACACCCTTTTTGTTATTTTGACAAGACTGGACTTGAGTGAACATTGATTTTTCAGGTTTTTTTGGTGATTTTCTGTAGTGTGGAGACAGGGGTGGGTTGTTGGGGTTTTGTTTCATTTGTTTTTTTTTTTTTTTTATTACGTAAATGTCAAAATTGGATGAAAAAACATACTTAGAACACTATTTAGTAGTTACTTGCAGGATAAATAACTGTTGTGTAACACTTTAGATCAATTTTGTAATAATAAGTTAATTGTGTTTTGAGAGAAAAAAAATCAGTATGGCATTGGTTAGTATTGGCAGATATCCCCTCCAACCACCAACACTCGCACACACCACATTCCTACTGGTGGGTAAAGTGTCTTGCCAAGGGACACAACCAAAGTATGCACTAGAGCCACTGCTCTCCCTGCCAAGGCCTCCACCTTCCCAGATCAGACGAGATTCTTGAGGTGGTTTTTAGTCGATGCATTTTAACTTTGAACCTTTCACAGCTATTGTTATTAGTAGGGATGGAACAAAAAATGAAATGTTGCAAAATTGCATCGTCATAGTTCCTACAGTAATATCATGGACCATCACAATATATCGAATTACAAGTGTCTTTGCTTAAATTATGAGTTATGATGCAGCAATAGTTTAAAAAAGACAGAGGGAACTACATAGACCATGATCCTTTGCTCCATTTCAGTGCAGACTACAAGAAGAAATAACAGTTCTAACACTTTTAAGTCTTAGTTCTTTGGATTAAGTCTTGTCAAGACATTTTAAGAGGAAAAAGTAACATTAACAGTTTTAGCTGTTTGGCCTCCACAAAATATCACAGTAAACATCGTACCATGAGATGTATATCGTGAACATATACAGAGAGATTTGGATATTGTTACATCCCTAATTGTCGTATCGTACTGCAGAGGTGGGTTCAAGTCTTTGTTTTGCAAGTCTCAAGTAAGTCTCAAGTCTTTGACCTCAAATCCGAGTCAAGTCCCAAGTCCCAAGTTAGATTTTTGCTATTTATGTGACTTTTAAGTTAAATTGTGCTGAAATGGTATATAAGTTGTAGAAATGCAAATATTTCCTTTTTAAATGTCTTGTCAAGATGTTAGTGTGAATCATTATGGTCAGATCAGAAAGAATTCAGTTGTAAAAGTGCTTCATAACAGTTATTTTGTCGTGTGTCTGCACTGAAATGAAAGAATCATGTTCTCTGTACTTCCCTCTGTTTTACTGTATTGTACTGTATATTACTGTAGTACATTTAAGGATACCACATCACAGTACTTCAGTTACTGTTGCCATAGTAACAAAAAGAAGTAGGTGTGTTCCAGTTTGTTGCTTTAAAATTAAACACCACATTTATGAACTGTAAAGAGAAAACTATTTTCTAAAAACATATATTTTTTAGGAGAAGCATCAAGTCTTCTCAAGTTACAGGGCTCAAGTCCAAGTCGAGTCCCAAGTCTTATTTCATTTTATCAAGTCAAGTCTCAAGTCCTAAAAATAGTGACTTCAAGTCTGACTCGAGTCCAAGCCCTCACCTCTGTCGTACCGTGAGGTTCATACCGTGATGATATCGCATCGTGAGACTTGGACATCATTACACCCCTAGTTGTTAGCCCACTTGCCACTGCAAACGGTCACATTATCATTCGCGCCGTTAGGATTTGAGCTGATCCTCACTGCCTCACCATCGCCCTGTCTTCTTAAACCAGTTTGAACGTTTTCTTGAATTCTACGCCCGTCCCCAGCCGACGTGACCAGGACAAAACCCCCATTGTGTTTAAATGTGCAGCCACTTAACTCAACTAAAATCCTTAACCTTATAACGCGACCTGATTAGTCCTGATTGAATTTGTTCATTTAGGGTCATTTTCAAATCTTCAGTTCAACACGGTCTTTCTTCTCCTACATATCTGCAAAAAAAACATATATTGCATTGTTCTGGGCCGTTACAGCGACAACAGAAACATGAATTATGGTGATACGAGCCTTTGACAACTCGCATATTGTCTAAAAAATCTTTGTGGAAGTGGGCAAGGTCAGGAGTTCACCGTCCATTCTTTCCCATCGGAGGCCCACGTGAGAGCTGTGGCGGCGTGCCCAAAAACATTGTTATAAATCTATGCTCGCGAACAATAGAGGCTCATTAAAAATTGAAGCATTATGGATGGAGTAATAGCGTTCGTCATGTCGCCTGGAGTAATGAATGGGGGTCTGGAGGTTTTTACTCTACGCCGCTTTTCCTCCCAGTGCTGCGTTAAACATTGTAATAAATGTCATGGAGTGTAGAAATATTGAGAAGCGGCGAACGGGCCAAGTGGATTTCACAGTATGGGAGGAGAATATTGATATACTTTTCTTTACAAAATATGAATCAAATACGAAGCTGCTTTTTAACCGTTATGACACGTGACGGAGTGAATAGTGACATGTCAACACACCCACCAAGACCTGTCGTGTATGAAAGTCGGAACTATATGCTATATTTTGGGGCTCAGTATTTATCGTGGGTACATTTTCTTTGCAATAGTGTGGAGAGATTTGAGCTGTAGATTGGAGAATACTTAACTTCTAGGGCTGGGACAAGATCTCGTGACACAAAATTGCCGCAAGATCGTGCGGACGTGAGTAAAATGATCTTTTTTCCTGATGTTTTTACAGATGGATTGGAAAAAATAGTACTGGCGAACTACATTTTTTGAGAATGCGTCGTCCCAAAAAGCAAAGCTACAGTGACGGCAGAAATATTCAATAAAGTAAATAAAAAACTGTGAGGCTAAAACTGAACTGAAATGCAAATTGTATTTATTATAGCCTAAATAATGTCCAAATCTCGTCTTGTCTCATTCTCGTGGACCCAATCTTGTAGTGTGTCATCTCATGAAAATTGTGTCTCATCCTTAATAACTTCTATTGTTAATTATTAGTTAGTTCATTCTGCTATTCATTTGTTGCACCTCCTTTTAATGTTACAGTATATTTAAAAATTGACACTAGGGTAAAGTTATTTCAATATTATCACATTTCTTTGAAGCCATATATATATATCGTGCATCAAAATGTGTTATGATGACTAGGGGTGTGCAAAAATATCGAAATATTGCTATATTGTATCATTTAATGTGATGATACAGTATCGATACTGTGGGCTGTTGCATCGATATATCACCGAGTATTTTTTGGTGTATTTTAATAAATTATTTTGTTACAGCTATAGTTTTGTTGCTTGTTTACAGGAAGGAAGCTCATTTATGTGACACATTTGACACTTTCAGTGTTTTGATGATTAAAATGTTTGTGTTTCATATGAACTTTACACAAGAAGTGGCTTAACAAAGACTTTTAGTATCACAGCCACGATTTAGCCTTTATTTTTTATTGAACCGTATTGAATCAATTTGAAATATATCGTATCGAACCAAAAGTGTACTGTATCGAGATATGTATCATAATGTGGCCTATATATCGAGGTATGTATCGTATCAGTATTGGGCTGAAGTTTTAAACATTTTTTTATTTATCACAAATATGTAAGTAAGTTTTTTATTTATATAGCACTTTTCACAGACATATGTCATGAAGACACTTTACACAGCATTATTCATTCACTTCAGACCTGGTGATGGTAAACTACTATTGTAGCCACAGTTGCCCTGGGGCAGCTGCCAAACTGCGCCAACTCTGCCAAACTGCCAACTCCCCCCTCTGGCACCTGATTTTCCGGGTGTCTCCCATCCAAGTCTTACCCAGACCCAGTCCTGTTGAGCTTCTGAGATCTGACGGGATCAGGGTTTGACAAACGACATCCCACTGGAGATGGGACAAGACACGATTTTCACGAGACCAGACACACCACAAGATCCACGAGAACGAGACAAGATGAGATTTTGACATAATTTGTAATAAATAATAGCAATAATAATAACGTAGTGCAATCCATTACACAATTTTGGCTTCACAATTTTTATTTATTTGATGTAATACTTTAGTGGTCATTGCATACTGCTTTTTATAAGAATTTTATAAGAAATGAACAGAAACAGGTTATAAAGATGGATCTGCAGTGTCAATTTAGCAACAGTATCCATTTTAACCCTAAACATTTACTATTAACCAATCTACTGACTATTCAGATGGTTTTTGTAGTCCAATATCACAACAAATGTGTGCACAATCTCATGGCAGTTTTGTCTTCTGAGATCTTGTCCCATCCCTATAAATAACCTATAGTCCATTTATGTCCAAGGTCCTTTGTGTCTTTGTGTGTCTGTGCTGATGATAATGATCATTTCAGATTCTAATAAATAAAAAAAATAGCTCTGGTAGAACAGTTAAAATATGTTCTTTCTATTTAAAAATTGTGATTCAGTTTTTAGATTAGAGATCGATCGATACATTGTCCAAAATATCAGGTTCTGGTCCCAGTCTTCAGTGTTTTCCATCCAAATTACTGGATTTATTTGCACTTTTCAGAGTATCAGCCTTCAATCCCCAACATTTTTACTCTCCCAAAACATTTCATCTGCCAAGAGAATTACACACAAATCCTGAATTCTTTGGTGTTAGTGGTTCTTTTATTTGACTACAAACACTTAACATAGTAGTTGCATAAACAGACTGTGCTCCTCTCGCTCTGTCCCGGCCCTGTGGCACTGATCCGCACAGTATGTGGAGTGTGTATATTTATGAATCAGCTGATGGAAACACAGCCAAACAAACAAGGGCCCCTGTGCCAGCGGACAACTGTTGGTCTCCACGGCGACACATGGCACAGCGATGAGGCAGCAGGCAGGACACAGTGGCACAATCTGGACCCACGCCTCACAACACCAGCGCCAATGTGGAGAATGAGAGAAGAAGGAGAGAGGGAGAGAGGGAGGGATAGGTGGAATCAAAACAACAGGAGCTAAATCAAGCCCAGAGACAGAGACAGGAGACTTTGAACAGTGGAGCTAACAGAGCAAAGAAACTCAGTATGCACAAGATATAGTGCAGTGGATTAGTGTTGTCACGATAGTAACATGTCTAACTCCATGACCTGTTCTTCTGATACTACAGTGATAAAAGTACTCTTTTTTTTTTTTTTTAGACAATAGAATGTGTTCTGTGTAGTGGTGTAACGGTACAAAAATCATGTTTCGATACCTCTGTTTTGAGGTCACAGAGGTTCAAAAAGGAAAGCACAGCCCAGAACAGTTCCAGGATGAAGTTTTACTCAATCTTCATATTTTTGGACCCGCTGCAGTTACAATGTCCTCAGTGGTGGAAAATACATTTTTGCCAGGGACAGAGAAAGTGCGGATGGCGGCACGATGACCGTATATTTGTGAGGATTCGCGTGGTTTGGAGGGACGTAGTCAAGGCAGGGGGCAGATGTTGTCAAGGCAGGGGGCAAAGTCCTAATTAGCACTGCGGGAAACACTGACACCCCAATCATGGACGAGTTCCCACGTGAATATTAAAGAGCTGAGCCTCCGTGTAGCTGCACATGTAGTGGCCGAATGCAAACACATACAAATTGCGTGAACTCACTCGTGCACAGCCCTGCACCGAAACGGTTTGGCATGAATACCACCCAGAGTTCTGTGAACACGAGGGGTGGTTTATTTCTGTCCCATTTCTGTCCTGTGACTGTTATTTTATTGTTTTAGTTAGTTTACTTACTCAAATGTGTATCTTGTTTCGATTTTAGTTTTCGTATTGATTAGTATCTGATTTCTGATACTTTTGATAACCCAACATCTGACATAAATCCTCATACACTTTGCTCTCCTCTGAGGATAACATGATAATCCAACAAGTCCTCCATTTAAAAACCACCAAATACTCCTTGCCTGTCGCAATGGGAGCCCTGTGCAGTCCTCTTTATCACAAGACACTAGTATTCTGGGCCATGAGCTCATGTAGAGTCAGAAGTGGATAGCGAGTGAATGGGCCCTTGTTTGGGGCTGTGTTTTATCGTGTCAGGGCCTCCCGCAGTCGGGGCCCGCTGTGAAACCAGTGGCCCCGGGGGATTGTGGGAGAACGGAGCTTTGAGGGCTTTGGTCACATGGTTTTTAAGAGAGGAAGACGCCAACACGAGGAGAGGCAGGAGGAGCAGTCATAAGGCCTGTCCCATGAGCATTCACTTTATTAGTTTTATGGGACTAGAGATGGGATATGACAGAAAAAAAATCAAGAGAGTTAAAAAAAAAGGCAGATAAAAGGACAATCGTGATGAGAAAGACTAAAATCAAAGACCAAAAATGTGCATTTAAAAGTGTTTTGAAGTGATTATTTGTGTTTTAAAAATAGCGATTCTTTTATGTTATTGCTTTGTTTGGAATGTTTTATCGCATTAAACCGTTCTATCTTGACGAAAACCAAACCAGACCAAGTTACAGGTCAGATCTGTGGAGAGGCGACCCCGCTCACAGTCAGAACACCTGTTTTTTTAGGTATTTTTGAGCTATAAAACCACCTGTAGTTGAAAAAAAATGTAAGGTAGAGGTGTTTAAAGTCACAGTGTGGAACATTCCAGGCTGAGCAACAACATCTCCATAGAAACAAGCACGTGATGGACCCCCCCGGCTTAAAAGTTACATAGTGCACATTTAATAATTCGCCGTTAATAGGTGCATTTGCCGCCTTAGTCGATAACACGCCGTGCTCCTTTCCCCCGGGCCGGTTTCGGTTTCCCTTTTGGCCCGTGGGACGTCCCGTATCAGCGAATCATAATTAAGAATAGGCTAATCCTCCCAGTGGCCTCTGCACAACATGGGTTCTCCGCTCTGAAATCTCTTGTTTAATTACCGCTGCAGTGAAACCAAGGCTTGGAGGGAGTTTCGCTTCCAAGACTTGGTAATTGGAGGAGGATTATTCAAGCGTTGGGTCTGAGATTGGCGTGGCTCCGGTGGTCTTTTGAGGGTCTTCGGCGGTTCATTGGATCGCTTGTTGTTCGGATAAAAGCTCCATAAGATGTATTTTGTTTTGGAGTGTTGAATGGCCGTGTTGGTGGTCAGTAGGTATACACGTTACATAGGGAGACAGATAAGTAGAACAATGAGGCAGCCAGGTGGAAAGGAAAGCTCGTCTGGAGATCTGCAGGTAATAGTTTTGGAATTTGAAAGTGGAATCGTCTTTTATTGCCAGACAAGTTGGAAATGTGTTCATGGGACTCATAGGCTCCGTTCAGACTGCACGGCTTAATGCTCAATTTTTTTGTGAAAGCAGATTTTGGTGAGGTCGTTCACATTTCCAGTTAAATGCTACTTGTGTGTGATCTCCAGTGTGAACATTAAACTCCCCAAAAGTGTCCCGCATGCACGTTGGAGAACACGATGACGTCACACGCGATGAGAGTGCTCAGTGTTTACGGAAGTCGCCTAAACGCGGGGCTTGACTTCCAAAATCCGGTCCAGTTCTTGGTAAAATGGACCGGTTACACATCCACGGCCAATTTGTTTGTTTGAGTCTTTAGTCTCCTTGTATTTGGCTCGCAGGCTCTTTATTTTTTGTTGACATTGGAACCAGGCTATCATTTCAAAAACCGTCCGGTTCCGATAAGACCTCTCCAATTCAGTTTCAGGAGCACATATCCAAATGTCCTGGGTCACATTTGAAAAAATCGGATCTGTGTTGTTCAGACTGTCATTAAAAGATCAGATACAGGAGCATAGGGGCCAAAAAATCAGATGTCTGTCTCTTCACTTCTGCAGTCTGAACATAGCTTTAGGTCAGGTAGTAAGGATGCACATAAAATACTCATACATACATACATACATACATACACACATATGTATGTACAACTCAGATTAAAGGCTAACTTGAGTAACACAGCTTCAGACAGAGCAGTGCCTCCAGTTAGCTTCACCCCACCATGAAATGTTAATGATATCTGCTACAAATTCATTCATTTAATTTGATGTATTTATTTGTTTGATCCATGCACAACAAAAATTAAAAAACAATAACAAAAATGGGGATATGTACATGAACATATTTGGGACCTGGTGCTCAAAAGGAGTAGGAAGAAGTTTAAAAATCGTATATTGTACCATGAGGTTCATACCGTGATGATATTGTATCGTGAGGCTTGGATATCGTGACACCTCTAACTTGTACTGCAGAATCATACCTACTTTAAGTCCTGGAATTGAACCCAGAACCCTTTTGATGTATGGTGTAAGTAACCACTACTCCACTCACCATGCTGGACTGTGAAGTGTTTTGCCCAAGGACACAACAGATTTGAACTAACAGAACTTGTCTAAGGAGGTATAGACTTTCTTAGAAGATGAATCCTGGTTGCTTTCTCATAAAATCTACTTATTTCTTTAACACTTGTAATATCTTTCATTGAATTATTTGCATTAACTTTTTCTCGCAAATTCTCAATGGATTTGTTGTAATAGTTTCTTAAGATAACAGTGTTTTTAGCCTGCTCCGTTTCCCTGAAGCAGATCGAGTGTATTGTGTGTCAGCTGTTGCATAATGCCGCTAACACAGTGGAACAAAGTGGTAATAAAGAGAAGTGGGTCCCAGCCGCCGGCCCGTGACGCAGTACCCTGTGAGTATTTAGAGAATGTTGATTTTCTGCAGAGGAGGAGGCGGCCATGTTTGGACTGGACGGGGTCAGCAGCTCCACACACACACACAACACAACACACACACACACAAGCCCACAGGCAAGATGTGTGCTCATCTATTTTCATTTTAATGCAGTTTAGATAAAAGTTGGAATGGATAAATTGGTTCATGTTTGTGAAATAAGTTGTGATGCTCTTAAAGATGCACTATGTAACTTTTCTGGTTTAAAGGGCCCTATTATGCGATTTTTGTTATGTTTTTAAACTCCATACACATTCACTATCATTTGGATCCAGCCTGAGAACTGTAAATCTCTACTGAACTAAAGATAAAAGGAGCTGTTAACTTTTGCTTCATGACATCACAAGGTGGAACAGAGTGTTTTGAGCTTTGGAGACATCGACAAACTAATAATAAAGAATTACTTAAGCATGGTCTGTTTTTGAGGAGGTAACAACTTGTCTTAAAGCTCGCAAGAGTCAGTTTTGTGTAATGTAGGACTTTTAAAGTAGTGGACCTGCTTGTTTCTATAGAGATGTTTTTGCATTACTTGAAATGTTCCACAGTAGAGCATTAAACATACTGTATTAATCACCATCAGGCCAAGTTATGTCATGGTTTTCATGTTATTTGCTAGCCTGATTCATCAACCGGTTTCACTTCGTGGAAACCGTCTGACCTCGCAGCATTAGAATTCGTTTGCTCAACAGTAAGTGGGTACTTTTTTAATTTAACCAATTGCTATTTGCTGTTTGCTATTTGGTTGTGACTAGGGATGGACATTCGATGAAATTTTCTTAATCGATCGTCGGAAGAATTAACGATCGATTATTGATGAATCATTAACGTTTTTATATTAAAATGATCATCATTATTATTACTATCTGCACTAATCTGCATAAATAAATTCAACTTTATGACATATAAACAGTAACGACTCTAGAGCCACATTATAATGTGTTTAATTCAGTTTTGTTCAACTCTCACAGAAACGAAACTTAAAACCGCATCGCTAATTTGCATAAACTAAGCGAAGATAAAACTACAGCTCTTGTGTCGCTGATGTGGTCAACTTCTGTTGGATTAAAAGACATGACTCAGGTGAATACAGGTTAGTGTGACCATATTTGTGTTTGTCAAAACCAGGACACTGTACAGGGGGGGGGAAGGTGGGGACGTGTCATCGACATTGCGCGACTCTCACCTGGTAAAACTTTTTCCCACTGGACACAGAAACACATGTGCTGCTTTGTACACTGTGCACATGGACTCACACTTGTCCCGAACGCAACGGAAAGTGTGGAATTTCTTGTACAAATCATCGTTAAATCCACATTTGCACTTCGGTACACTGCAGACTGACCCACTGTTTGTGTCTCGCTCCTTCTGATGCAGAGAGACACATGTACAGACCCTGTTTGGTGACGCTACACACAACAACCTACATTCGGTTTGTCGATTAAAATGAACGTAATTGATGACATTTTTAATGATCAATTATCGATTAATCAACTAATCATGCCCACCCCTAGTGGTGACTTATATAATGCGCAGCTAACGGGGCTAACTGGTATATTAAAGAGATAGTTCGGGTTTTTTGACATGAATGACTTTTTTGAGGACGATGGTTTTGTGATGCAAATGTATCACTCTTTTGAACACATATTGTTTTGGGAAGAAAAACGCTTTATTATACAGTCCCCAGCCAACTTGCTGGATTACTTTCGTCAGCACCAAAAACGGACAGTATCTCGGTTCACCGGACGCTGTTGGGGATAAGTCGGTGTGGATGCACGACACTGCTGACGGGGATGCCATACAGATTCATGTCAAAAAATCCAAACTATCCCTTTAAGCTTTTCCCAAATCCTGTAGGAAGAAGGACAATAACGTCTTTCCCCTTGATAAAATTCACCAAACATTCTCTTTGTTCCGGCTTTAAATCCTCGATCTCGGGAATCATTGCCAACACAGAATGTCTGGCTCTTCGCTGATTGGCCTGGTGCCCGAACTCACACTTCAGGGCAAACCATCTAGTGTATTCTGATTCCTGACCTAGTCGCTGGAGATTTGCACCTGTAATTGAATAAATGCAAAGTAAATGATCTTAATGTCATACTGTACTGCGGAACATGTCAGGCAAAGCGATAACGAGACAGTCATCCACCAATAAATTACACAATGTACCTTTAAAGTTAGAATTCATGTCTCAAATAATTTTACACATTTGAGAAAAAAAAATGTCTACAACAGCAGCGAAAACAAGTTCTCTTTCTCACCAAAGATGAATTTAGCAGAAGTCTCCAGTGAATTGAAGTTCTCTATAGTACCAAATACAGACACTGGAAGGACGTTGTCATGGCTATTTTTTCTTCAAGAATTTCCATTTGACAATTCATTTCCTCATCTTTGGGCGTATTTATGTCTCATTCATCTGGTGCCCTTTTTAAACGAAACCAATAGTACTTAAACAGCCATTTTATATTTAGATCACAGAGCACTGAGGAATTAATTAAAAAGTTCAAATAAGTCTAACGAGAAGAGCTGCTAGAATGAAATTGGTAAGCAACAGGGCAACAAACTAATTCATTTGCCTTTTTTTTTTTTTTAAATAAGGAAGCACATTTAATACATGGTAGTAGGATTGAAGAGGCCATCTACGTACATTGGTGCCTCGCTATATCGCGGTTCACCTTTCGCGATCTTGCTGTTTCGTGGATTTCTTTTAGAGCAATTTTGGATGCCTTTTTTTTTTTTTTTTTTTTTTTTTTTTTTACAGTGTATGAACGCGCATTGTGTTCCTCTCGCTGTGTCCTGATTGGCTAAGGGACTCCTGTCTCCTGTACAGTACAGAATGCGTTCAACCAAATGTACATAAATGTTTGATCTCTAGCAGTGTGATTCTGAAGTGCTGTATGTTTGCAAGTTTTCTCCCCGACAAAACCCACAATGTCGACGAAACGTTCTGCACCAACAAAGTCTCCTGTGGTCGCACCCAAAAGCCATCACACAAAAAGTTACTTCTGGACACGCTGACGGAAGGGAGAAGTTAGTTAGAAGTTAGAGTCTTGCACCAGGTCGGGTACAAGTAGTTGCTGAAGCCAGGACTTAAAGCACGATCAGGCGACGGCCGCGCTTGTCTTCATGAGGTTCGGAGCTGAGCCGGTCCTTTCTCCTGTTGTTACCTCCGAGCATGTCCCGACAGTGAGTCCTGTTTCAATTCTGGTTGTCCTGGTTCAGTCCTGGTTTAGTCCTCCTCTTCAGTCCTGGGATCAGTCCTAGGTTAGTCCTGGGTTAGTCCTGGTTTAGTCTTGGTTCAGTCCATGGCGTATGCAGCACAACAGTTTGATATAATCTCAGGTTAATGGGCAGATGTGAGCATTTGCGGTGCTGTACTGTACGGGTGCGAGTCTCCCAAAATGGAGCCATGCAGGACTCTGCGCTGTAGGGCTCCATTACGGAATTAATGAATCGTCGGTTCATTACATAAAGAAGGAGGAAAATAACATAAGGACCACAGCAGCAATAAGTTTTAAGTCTGAGAAAAGTGTATAAAGTGTGTGGTGAGGGGTTTTACATCCTTAAAACAGATTTAATAATTATAACGTTTACAACTTTGCGGATTTCACCTATCACAGGTTATTGTTAGAACGTAACCCCTGCGTTGAACGAGGGACCACTGTACTGACATCATGCAGTGGGACCTTATGTTTTGAGCTCTGCAGGGACACACACCTATATTCTACATGTTTTGTTTTTTTATGTAGAAAGTCATAATATTGGACCTTTAAAGTTGGACTAATCTGTAACACCAGGGCAGTCTTTTGTGATGTCACCAACTACTTGAAATTGCAGAGCCCACCGAAGGCAGCACAAACTTAGATGTAGATATTTTTAATGAGAAAGCTGCAAATTGACCTAGTGTGCGTTAAAGTTTCCAAACAAAGACGAAGAACAGTAGGTGTTTCTCTTAAAACTCTTCATGCAAAGGTTAGCCTCAAACAAAAGTGGATTTAGTGTGATTTTTCCCTGAGCGCTGTCTTTCCGGCTAAACGTGTCAAAAGTGTTCATGTCCCGTTCAGAAGAGCCAGACTGCGGAGGCCTCACTGTCAGCTCAGGTAATTACAGCTGAGAGTGAGTGAGGAGAGAGATCCTGTTACTCACTTTCAAGGATCAACTCCCACAGCAAGAGGAATTTCATATTTAAACTTTTCTAGGAAGGAGGGGAGCAGACAGTTGCCAAAATGAGCTTCTGCTTTTGGTATAGCTGGGTTTACGCATTGAGTTTGATCATGGTATAGTCCTGGTTCAGATCTAGATCAGTTCTAGTTCCTGTTCTTATAGTGATATTTGTAAATGTGTTTATTTCCATCGTGTGTTTGTTAAAATGCTGTGATGCTTGTTGCTGTCACTTTGGTTTCTTTTATGAGTGGCTTCAGAGGTGTTTGGTTGAGAGACAAAAGTACGGAAACGCCACAACACAACAAAAAGCAACAACACACACCAAAAAAGTCACAACATGCCCAAAAAAAAGCCACAACGGAACTGACCGCTAGACTCTATTTTAATGCAAACGCCGCAACAAATACAAACACCACAAATGCACAAACACACTTGCAAACACCACAACACAACAAAAAGCCACAACAAACTAAAAAAAGTCACAAAAAAGTCACAATACACCAAAAAAAATCACAACGGAAGTGACAGCTGGACTCTATTTTAATGCAAACGCCGCAACAAATACAAACACCACAAATGCACAAACACACTTGCAAACACCACAACACAACAAAAAGCCACAACAAACTAAAAAAACTCACAAAAAAGTCACAACACACCAAAAAAAATCACAACGGAAGTGACAGCTGGACTCTATTTTAATGTAAATGCCGCAGCAAATGCCACAACACAAATGCAAAAGCCACAACAAAACAAAAAAAGTCACAAAAAAGTCTCAACACACCAAAAAAAGTCACAATGGAAGCGACTGCGGGACTCTTTTTTAATGCAAACACCACAACACAAATGCAAACATCACAACAAAAATGCAAATGCCACAACAAAACAAAAAGTCACAGCAAACCAAAAAAAGTCACAAAAATGTCACAACACACCAAAAAAAAGTCACCAGCATTGACAAAACATAGAAATGCCTCACTATTATTTACTGTAGCCAAAAATGTAAGGGTGTTTTCACTCCTGTTAAACAGAAATATTTCCGCTGCAACAAATACACACACCACAACACAAATGCAAACGCCACAACACAACAAAAAGCCACAACGGAAGTGACCACGGGACTCTATTTTACGACAGACCGGATCCTGGCCACAAAACAATAAATTACTTTTACTTATGTTTCCAACGTTGTTCACTTCTCCGTTCCTCTGTTACTTTTCACATTCTTGTTCTTCAACATTTCCCATTCACTTCCCGCTTGATCCTTTAACGCATCGCTTGGTCCGTCAGAAAATAGAGTCCCACATTCACTTTCGTTGTGGCTTTTTTTGCATTTGCATTTTGCGTTTGCATTTGTGTTGTGGTGTTTGTTTTTGTTGCGGCATTTGCATTAAAATAGAGTACTGCAGTCATTTCTGTTGTGGCTTTTTTTGGTTTGTTGTTGCTTTTTGTTGTGTTGTTGCGGTTGTATTTGTTGCGGCGTTTGCGTTTGTTATGAGCCCTCCTGGTGTCCGTACTAAAGGAGCAACAGACATTATGATTACAAAAGCTATAAAACAGTGCGTTCACATTTAAAGAAAGTGTATTAAACTTGTTTTTACAAAGTTACTGAGGCTGTGTGGCCAATGACTTAACCTGCGTAGAGAACACATATGTTTTTCTCATTGTCAGTATACGCACATGTGCCTCACGTGGAAGCTCAGAACCTCCAGAACCTCCCTCCCTGAGCTGTAGAGGCTGCACTAGCACTGACTCATGACTCACTGTGTGCAGGAGCTGGGGTTTAAGGAGTGACTGTTCAGATCAGAGATGCATTTTAGATTTAAATCAACTGGATTTCATGTTTGAAATTGGCAAAAAGACTCGTGAGGATTTTTCTGCTTCACCATCATCTACTTAGATTTGGGTTGAACCTTGTAGACACACTTAGGTCATGTTTAAAAATTTAAAAAAAGAAATACTGTACTGAATGAAACTAAAATCCATTGATTAAACGTCCTATATGAGACCTATAGTATCTATAGTCTTCACCCCTTTGAGCGCTGGCCTGTCCCAGTGCAGTGAACGCCTCTGTTCCTGGAGGCTGGATTGTCTGGGGATAAACCGCAGTATTGTTGGGAGCTTTGTGCTCAATCTATTCAGAAAAACTCAGGAGAGAAAGAAGCGGGTCAGATGTAAATGCAGGAATTATGCGTGCAACAATGTCCAGGGAGTGGCCACTTCAGTCTGAGGATATAGGCTTTAGGAAAGAGGAGGGGAGGCAAGAAAGGAAGGATATTCTTAGCACATGACAAGTTAGGCAAGATGAAGTTTAACTTATATGTTATATATCAAACAAGGGAAAAAGACAAAAGACAAAAAATGCTGCGTTGAATTTATGGCACCTCACTCAGAAGTTGTTGCTACTTTTGTTGCCACAGCTGCCCAGGGGCAAATGGAAGAGGCCGTGTGTGTGGCTGCCAGTCTGCAGTAACAATCTGCCAAACCAGCAGCACTCTGACAGTCAGGCTTCTTCACATAGACATTTACATTTGCCCATGAATACAATGGCAGAATGAAATGGCCAGAGCAGGATTTGTACTTCAAACTTGAGCTCAAGTTGACCAAAAAGTAAATCGTCCGACTTTATTATTGTGTTATTGTCCGTGTTAGGAGTAACTCCTTATAAAAGTAACAAATTACTGTAATGCGTTGCTTTTTGCTGTAACGCAGTAATGTAGCTTTACCCGGAAAAAAACTGTAATATTTTACTGGGTACAAATGTCAGTAATGCACGTTATAATGCTTTTTTAATCTGGTGGTGTTTTTTGTTGTTTTTCTTCATACAAACTCGCTAAAATCACCGCGATATCAGCAGTGGAGATGCGTCCGCATAGACCGTCAGGTAACCGCGGGCGAAAGGACTGGCGCAAAACTCCACGCTCCACGGGGCTAATCACAGCTGACGCCCGATCACTTCCAAGTTCTAGTCCAAGATTAGTCCTGGTTTAGATCTGGTTTAGTTTTGGTTTAGACTTGATTTAGTCCTGGTTTAGTCCTGGTTTAGACCTGGTTTAGTTTTGGTTTAGACCTGGTTTAGTTTTGGT
This sequence comes from Boleophthalmus pectinirostris, assembly GCF_026225935.1. Taxonomy (NCBI): domain Eukaryota; kingdom Metazoa; phylum Chordata; class Actinopteri; order Gobiiformes; family Gobiidae; genus Boleophthalmus; species Boleophthalmus pectinirostris. The sequence continues at coordinate 2,702,323 of NW_026571095.1, forward strand.
TTAGACTTGATTTAGTCCTGGTTTAGACCTGGTTTAGTTTTGGTTTAGACCTGGTTTAGTTTTGGTTTAGACTTGATTTAGTCCTTGTTTAGTCCTTGTTTAGTCCTGGTTTAGACCTGGTTTAGTCCTGGTTTAGTGGCTTGGCCCATGCAACGTACAGGAGGAGGAACAGTCCAGTCGGTGTACGGGAGGGGGGAACGGGAGGGGTTTAGACCTGGTTTAGACCTGGTTTAGTCCTTGGTTCTGTCCTAGTTTAGACCTATTTTAGTCCTGGTTCAGCTTTGGTTTAGTCCTGGTTTTATACCTGGTTTAGTCCTTGGTTCAGTCCTAGTTTAGACCTGTTTTAAGTCCTGGTTCAGCTCTGGTTTAATCCTGGTTTCATACCTGGTTTAGACGTATTTTAGTCCTGGTTCAGCTTTAGTTTAGCCCTGGTTTAGACCTGGTTTAGTCCTGGGTCGGTTCTCGTTTAGTCCGAGTTCAGTCCTGGTTCAGTCCATATACGGCGCAAAAGTTCAACATCTTCGCAGTTATTTTGGTGAGAGTAACTTAAATGTACTGCAGTAGTCGTGTAATGCCTTCCATTTTAAACACAGTAATATTGTAATGTAACTAATGACTTTGAAATGACACTAACAAGTCATAAATAACACATTACAGTTTTGAAGTAACTTGCCCAACAGTTGTTATTGTTCCGTAGGTCTGGGTTTCTTCAGTGCCACAGTTAAATCTCTGTTGATTATTTGCCCATGTTTTAGAATGATTGAGTTTTGATGTGAAGGAGATTGAGAATTGATTTTGATTTACTAAACAAAACATACAAAACAATGGAAAAAACAACACTTTATTTTAATCTCTTTGCACCAAATGCTTTGATATCCTTAAAATGTTCTCCGATCTGCCAGGGTAGAGATAAAAGAATTGAGTAAAAAGAAATATTTGGGTTTTGATATGATTTATAAACCTCTTCATTCTTCTGTTAGTCTGATTTATTTCACCACTCCTTTGATAACATTCCATAAGTCTGCGCTTAAGCCTTGTATACCTTTAATACGCAAAGCTTGTCAAAAGTCCAGTTCCTCCTTTGCAGCACTTTCCTTCCCCTCTTCCTGCTCCTGTCGATACATAAGACTCCCGATAAAGCTAAGCACCTCCCTATCTGCTCCATAGACAGTTTAAGAGCTCAGCATCGCTCCTATCTCCCGCTCCATCTCATCTCCATCAGTAAATCCTGCCCTGCGAGCTGGAATCAGGAGGTTCAGCTGTTTTTGTGTGCTGCAGGCAGAGCTGTGATGGATGGGTGACAGAGAGCTGCACGGGCCAGACTGACGCTGTATTGACCCGCTTCAATAAGAGCTAATGAAGTCCAGTCCAGCTCCTCAGCTCCTCTGCGCTTACGGAGCAGCGGACGTGGGTCAAAACACTGACAGAGTACGAGCGGATCTATGTACGAGCGGGTTTGAAGTAGTTGTTTTAAGATGTGGATTCTCAAGTGGGTTTTGTTTGACGTAATCCTCGTACAAACACATACACACTGCAAATTCAAGCGTTCAGTCTGGCACACGTTCTCATAATATCGTTTGAAATATTGCACTGTGTTTCTGTAAGAGCACCTTTTAACATATGGTATTAATCAATGGTCTATTTATTCACTTCAGTAGAACTTTGTCCATCTTCTCAGGTACTTATCCAGAATCTGGCACAAGTTTCCTCCAGATGTTCAGACTAGACTCCTTGTAGGGCTGTAGTATCTTAATGATCAGACCAAATATCTGTCTCAAACCGCACTCACAAGATGACAAGCTCATGGGATCCCAAGAAAAAAAGAACAGTTTATTTTAAAAAAATGACTGGTAACTAGAGATGGGCATGATTAGTCGATTAATCAATAATTAAATAAAATAAAAATTTCATTGATTACATTCATTTTTAATCGACAAAAGTTGCTGTGTGTAACGTAGGGTGACCAAACGTCCATTTTTCCCCTGGATACGTCTGTTTTCCACGTCTTGTCCTGGCCGTCCAGGTTTTTTTTATTATTATTTTTTATTATAAAGTAATGCAAATGTCCCAGTTTTCATGACCGTTTATTGAGCCATTAAACTGAGCATCTCTCGTGGTTCTCTGTAACTCAGAAGGAGCGAGCAGACACAAACAGTCAGTCTGCAACGTGCCAAAGCACAAATGCGCATTTAACACTGACTTGTACCAGAAATTCCCCGCTTTTCGTCCCGGTCGAGACAAGTGGGAGGCCATGTGCACCGTTTACAAAGCAGCACATATGTTTCAGTGTCCAGTGGTGGTGCCAGGGACCTCAAAGCACCAGGACACCGAAAAACATGAAAAAGTTTTACCAGGTGAGAGTTGCTCAATGTCGATGACGAGGCTCCACCTCCCACCCCGCGTACAGTGTCCTTGTTTTGACAAATGCAAATATGGTCACACTAACCTGTATTCCACTGAGTTGTGTCCTTTAGAAGACGTTGACAGCGCACAAGAGCTGTTTTTTTCTTTGCTTAGTTTATGCAAATTAGCCATTCAGTTTTAAGTTTTGCTTCTGTAAGACTTGCACACATCTGAATTAAACACATTATAATGTCAAACAGGCTGATGTGGCTCTAGAGTCGTTATGGTTTATATGTTGTAAAGTTGAATTTATTTATGCAAATTAGTAGAAATAATAATGATGATCATTTTAATATAAAAACATTAATGATTAATCGATAATCGATCGTTAATTCTCCTGACGATCAATTAAAGAAATTTCATCAAATGCCCATCCCAACTGGTAACTATCTTTAGACTAAGAAGCCATCATCTAACTAACCGACTAAACAACAAAGACCTAAACAGCCCCAACTTCTTGGACATTTCCAATGTCTTCTTGGAGAACACTAAGATCTCTGTCTTTAGGACCTTCTCCAAGCAGGACATGCTTGAAACGTCTCTTTAGGTGAAGTCCAGGAGACATCAGGTTTAATAACTACATGGACATCCCCACCAGAGCGGGACAGATATAGAGCAACAGTGGTTCACCTTCAAGCTCCTGGTAAATGTGCTTCTTTTAGCCACCATCATAGAGCTGTTGCAATTTCAACCGTAAGTTTATGGCAACAATATAAACACATGAGCATGACTTGTAAATTGAGAGCTTTGCCTCATGGCTCAGAGCGAGTGATGGATAAATCTGCAGGAAGCACAAACACTGTTTATTAGTTTTGCCAGAAGGAAAATGTTAGATGAAATATTTAAGATGTCACAAAAGCAGTATTAATGAAAACTTGAAAGCCATAACTCTGAGTTTTACTCTTGTGTTTGGAGTGCCACAGGGAGGAGAGGTCTTGAACATTATTCTCCAGCAGCCTCCATGTGTCGGGCTGAATCATCAAACGGACACAGGTCTGAGCTTTGACTAAGACCACTGGAGCTTCTCTCAAAATAAACTCTGCGCTGTGGTAGAACAGAGGGATCACATCAGAGTTTCCATAGATGAAAGGAAATTATCACCCAGTATTGTGATGATTTTGGTATGTGGAAAATGTTGGACTTTTATTTCATAGACTTATCACTTTACAAATTTAAATCTTCATTGTTATATCAAATAATGATTTCAGTAAATGTACATTGCTTTATTATTTTACATTTTTTACAACTAATATGATTTGATATTGCTAATTCTGATGTCATCAAAATTCCCTGGTTGTGTGATGCTAACTGTAGGCTCTGTTTTGTCTGAAGTGCTCCTAGACTTAAAGGGACAGTTCAGAATTTTGGACATAGGGCCTCATTTCCTTGTGAGCCAGAGTGTTGGAGACGTGTGGAGACACTTTTTGAAATATTCCATCCAGTCCTTGTATTTGCAGAGGTCGCTGGTGCTAGGCTAGTGCATGTCAATGGCCATAGTTATCCTGCCACTAAAAACAGTCTTACCCACTCCACAAAACACCCGAAGAAAATCTATTATTACACCAGACTGTCCATGTGAATGTCTGTGTTGATAGAATAATGTTTGAAATAAAACTAACCTTGCCTCGCATGAATTTTCGCATGTTGAGGGACTATTTTCTCATATATCAGTCCGCCACTGCCAGGTTTTCTATCAGGAAGTACAACTCGCTGCTGCTGCTCAGACATAAATCCTTCAAATGCAAAGTTGGTTTTACTTCTAAAATGATTCTATCAACACAGACATTCACATGGACAGTCTGGTGTAATAATAGATTTTCTTCAGGTGTTTTGTGGAGTGGGTAAGACTGTTTTTAATGGCAGGATAACTATGGCCATTGACATATTTCAAAAAGTGTCTCCACACGTCTCCAACACTCTGACTCACTAGGAAATGAGGCCCTATGTCCAAAATTCCGAACTGTCCCTTTAATCTGAGCTTTATTTGAAGGTGTCAGACACGACTTTGGCAAAGGTTAAGCTCTCTGCAGGAGCATTTATTAATAAGTTACAATATGTGCAAATAGTGCTAAAGTGCGTTGTGGGACTTGGCGGATGGCGTGGCCAGGTGGAGTCGAGCCAGAGGGGCACCCATGGGCGTACGAGGCAGGTCCATTTTATAGGTGTCTGGATGTGCTGGGCCCTGGTGTTCCTGGGTCACCTCAAAATAGAACAATAATGAACACAAACACGGCACAACAGGGGGCACTTTACCTTGAATGTTCAACAGTACAGCATAAAAGCATGTGACACAGGACAAAGTTACAGGTCTGTGCGGTTTATATGTGAAAAAAGTTCAAAAATACACCATTTAATCACAGTGCGCCTTATAATCCAGAGCGCCAAATAGTGCAGAAAATACTGTAAATAGAACATTTGAGTAGATTCTACCAATGGAATAACTGTGATTTTCTTAATTCAGGCAGCATTCGACAAAGAATTGTTGTTTTTCATATTTTAAGTGTAGCAAGTTGTATTTTCATACTTTAAGTACAAAAAGTCTCATTCTACTGACAAATAATTTTACTTGTCAAGTGAAATTTACTCAAATCATGATAAAACTTTCTTAATTCAAGTCATCTTAACTTGTCTAGATTTTATTTTTTTGAGGTGCATGCGACATTTGATATTTTCACTGTTTTGAGGATTAAAATGTTTGTGTTTCATATGAACTTTGCACAAGAAGTGGTTTAACAAAGACTTTTAGTGTCACAAACATGATTTAGCCTTTATTTTTATTGAACCGTATCAAATGAAAAGCTGATTGAATTGTGATATGTATCGTATCGTGGCCTGTGTATCGAGATATGTATCGTTTCGTGGCCTGTGTATCGAGATATGTATCGTTTCGTGGCCCGTGTATCGAGATATGTATCGTTTCGTGGCCCGTGTATCGAGATATGTATCGTTTCGTGGCCTGTGTATCGAGATATGTATCGTATCGGCAACTTCTTAATAATCCCCAGCCCTAGTAGTAATACTTTGTTCTAACGGTCGTCTCTGTGGTCAGTCCCTCTGCTAACTGCCCATACATGGACACAGGAGGCCCGGACACGAGAGCCAGAGGAGAGCACCACCAAGACGAAGGCAAAGAACCAAAGAAAGATAAAAATAGTCACCGTCGGAATGCTACAAGAGATCAGACATTCACAGAGAGAGAGCGGGAGAGAGGGGAAACCTGTCCCAGAGCCAAGCCAAACAAAGGAATCGAGAAGAAACCTGGCCTCCATCTCGTCCTTGGGTGAACCACGGGCCGAGATCTCAGGGTCGAGCGGGTCGGGGTCAGAGGTGAAAGTTCAGAGGGCGGCCATGTCGTTAGCCTCCCCACGCAGCGGCGACCTCGGGCTAACAGGTGCGCCGCTCATTTAGTCTGGTGTTAATGAAGACTGTTGAAGCTAATGGTCAAAGTGACAAGCTGCTAATGGACGGACAGGTTTGTGCAGATGTGCGAGCGCGTGTTGGGTCATTTTTTTCACCCTTAATCGTATTTTGTTGTGAGAAAGCACCAAAATGAGTTTTTCACGGTTTCTGTGGTTCAGTTCTGATACATTTAGAGCCAGACGTGAATACAGATGTCGCAAGAATCAGCTACTTTTACGGAGTTTAAAGTCGGGATGTGACGATATCCTAATCCCTCAGTACGATATTTTCCCGATATGCATCTCATGGTACGATATTTATTGTGATATTAGGTGGAGAATTACAAACAAAAGCAGACAAAATTCGTAATCCACTGCGTAATAACAGTTATTTCATCATGTAGATTGGACTGAAACAGAGCAAAGCATCATGGTCTATGTAGTTCTCTCTGTTTTTAGCTGATGCTGCACAGTAACAATTAATTCAACTTTTAATGTGATGTATTGTGATGGCTTATAATATTATTATTGTGAGACTTTTGACGAGACAATATCACGATATTTTTGGTTATTGTTACATCCCTAGTGTAAAGTTTTCTGCTTGTTTCCATTGAGATGTCTCTCTCTGGAATGTCCCTTAGTAGTGTATTAAACTTATCTATATTTCCATGGAGTCAATAAGGTGATTCCCTCAGATCATGTCACAAGTCAGATCTGTAATGCTCATGTATAAGAATAAATACAAGATAAATTCAATGCCATACTGTGGAACTTTGCTTCCACATGGTAAATAGTCACATTTTTCTATGGCAAGGCACTCAAAGCACTTTATAAGAAGGAACCACTCACCCATTCACACACACACTCATTCACACAAGTGTATGCAGACACTGGGGGTGAGGTGGGTTAAGTGTCTTGCCCAAGGACACAACAGCAGCTTTCATATGTGGGAGCTGGAATCACACCAGCCAAAATGTGGGTCAGTGGATCTGACCACTCAACCCATGGTGTTTATGTCGAGAGTGGGATTCGAACCGCTAACCTTCAGATCAGTGGACAGAGCAGTAGGGACGGTGCAAGACCTCATGCCACAAGGTCTCACCAAACAGAATTGGGGTTGGTGAGTTACATCTCTTACATTTCCTAAAAGCAGGACTAGAACGGAAACAAAAATATGAAATCAAATCAATTAAAATAGTGAGGCCAAAACTGGAAACTGAACTGTGAAATGTATATCTTAGGCATTATGTTAAAATCTCATCTTGTCTCGTACTCGTGGACCCAGTCTCGTATCTCGTCTCGTCCCTACAAAGCAGTAATTAATCCACAGAGATATGTACGATTGAATTGTGTTTAATTGTTGTCCTTTTTAGTGGGATAGACTGATGTGGGCTTCCTTTTATTTCCTCACACTCTCTTCTTTTTTCTTAAAATTTATATTTCTTACAAATCTCAGCAAGACTTGGGTACACCTGTCATACAGACAAGTGCATGATGGACACCTCACTACAAAAGTTAGATGTTGATATTTGGTGATCAGTTCCTCCTAGAAATGATTATGATTGAAGATGTACGTGGGTTGAGCATTTATCCACTGACCGCAAGGCTGGCACTTCATATACTTTCATTGTTTGTTTTTGTGCCAGAAAGATCATTCACCTTAAATACCCGCCAAATATTGACCGTTTTTTGGTAGATTGATTCCGCATTAGTTTGTCATTCATCAATTGCTGTTTCTGTTGCCCCAATGTGTGTCACTGGAGCTCGGGGCAAAGTGCTAGACGGTGTCCCTCTTGAAAATATGTCAGCTATGCTCAGCTCTGCAATGCTAGACTGCCCTGAACTATGCGCTTTCTAAAACTGATTTACAAGCCGCACTCTGAAATGTATCTGAACCCAGAATGTGGCTCTTCCGTCTGTGTCATCCAAGACGTTAAGACATGGTTTGTGTCTAATAGGGATGAAACAATAACCCAAATATCATGATATCGTATCGCCAAAGATCTCACAGTAATATCGTGGACCATCACAATATATCGAAGTCTAAATGAAGAGTTATGGTGCAGCAATATATCACCAAAAAAACTGAGGAAACTACATAGACCATCATCCTTTGCTCCATTTCCGTGCAGACTACAAGAAGAAATAACAGTTCTTTCTTTAATCATATTTTTTTTTATTAAGAAGAGTACATGATATACATTCCAGTAGACAAATCGACAACTGTTGGTTCTTTTTATTTTTTTTTTTAGAGCTTTTTTTTGTCTGCTTCTTTTTTTTAGAACCCCCCCTCCACCCCTCATTATTATTATGTACAGTGTTGGGGAGTAGCTGATTACATGTACTGGAGTTACGTAATCAGAGTACAAATTATGAGTAACTGTATTCGGTTACAGTTACTGTTTCAGGGAGTGGTAATTGAATTACAGTTACTTTGTTGAAATAAAACTAAACTAGATCTCAACCAGGTCTAAACCAGGTCTTAAACCAGGACTAAAACCAGATCTAAAACAGGACTAAAACAGGTCTAAAACAGGACTTAACAGGACTAAATCATGCTGCATGGACGTGTCTCCTCCTCTTCTATCAATAATATTTTTAATACGGTTCAGTAAAGTCTGGGCTTTTTATTTTTTTCAGACATAACATCTTATGTGAAGATTTCCTCATCTTTGCTTCTCTACAGCAAATCAAGTAATCCAGAGTATTCAGATTACGTTACTCACTTTAAGTAATTTAATGGATTAGGTTACACACTACATTTTGGGGTATGTAATCTGTAATCTGTAGGGGAATACTTTTTAAAAGTAGCCTTCCCAACTCTGATTATGTATCATTTTGAAATGACTTTTGCAGATCTCTTATCAGTTGAGTCCAGAGTTCACTTGTATCAGGTGCTGCATTATTAATCCGTGCTGAAGATAGTTCCATGTAAGCATATCCATATGTCCATAAAAAATGAAGCCAATGAGTAAATGACACGTCATTACTTTTCCGTCTTTAAGCAATAATCTTCTTTATGTTATTAGGTTCTTTTTACAGACCAAGAGTTTGTTTTCATACCTGGCAGTTTCTATAAACCGGGACGAGTGGGCTTTTTTACTCTCACACACCTGGGATATTGTCCTGAGGAAGTCGGACTGCAGATGGCGCTGTCGTCCTGCCTCCACCGGTAGGAAGACAGAGCCAAAACCTGTTTAAATCAGCTGAACGAAACATCACAGCAACATCACATGACCACTCTGAAGAAGAGCGCTAGTGAGCAGTCGAAAGGGTCAGGTATGAAAACAAACTCTTGGTCTGTAAAAAGAACCTAATAACATAAAATATCGGAAGACCAAATGAACCTCGTTGGACTAATAATCTTTTTTGATGTTGTGAGACCTGTCAGACAGATTTTACGTGTCCTTTTCTGAAGAGATATCCGTGAGTCATCGTCCAAAATGTGCTCTGCTGGATCCATGGGTAGATTAACTCCTATTAATGCACTAAAGTAGTTCACCATTTCCCCCCAAAGTTTCCTGAACTGCTGGACATTCCCAGACAACATAAATAAAGGAACCTACAGCCCCTGGGAGACAAAATGAGCAGTAAGGATCAGATGCTCCCCCCATTCTAAGAAGAAATAACACTTCTAAGCACTTTTAAGTCTTAGTTCTTTTTTCTTAGGGTGGACAGGGCCTTCTCTGTGGTCGGCCCTAAACTCTGGATCACTCTGCCCCCCCACGTCTGAACAGCCCCCACTGTGGAGAGTTTAAAGTCTCGTCTTAAGACCATCTTTTAGTCTCTGGCTTTTAACACCGTGTGTGGATTAAACTAGGTCTAAACCAGCACTAAAACCACGACTAAAACCCAGACTAAATCCAGGACTAAACCAGGTTTAAACCAGCACTAAAACAGGACTAAACCAGGATTAAACCAGGTTTAAACCAGCACTAAAACATCACTAAACCAGGATTAAACCAGCACTAAACCAGCACTAAAACCAGGACTAAACCAGCACTAAACTAGGACTAAATCCAGGAGAAAAACAGGACTAAAACCAGGACCAAACCAGGTCTAAACCAGGACTAAAACCAGGACTAAAGCAGAACTATAACCAGGACTAAACCAAGACTAAACCAGGTCTAAACCAGGTCTAAACCAGCACTAAAACAGGACTAAAACCAGGACTAAAACCAGGACTAAACCAGGTCTAAACCAGCACTAAAACCGGGACTAAAACTAGGACTAAACCACAACTAAAACTGGGACTAATCCAGGATTCAACCAGGACTAAATCAGGGCTAAAATCAGGACTAAAACCAGGTCCTGGTCCACCACTGTTATATGACATTAAACGACTTTACCTTCCTCAAAAATACTTTAAAAAACAGACATTCTGACTGATAGCGAGGTCGCCTCTCCACAGCAGGGTCACCTCTCCACAGATCTGACCTGTATCTTGGTCTGGTTTGGTCTACACAATGCACCTTTAACCATTAACCCTTGTATTCTGCACATGTTAATGATGAGGTATTTTACTTCTCGGGGGTATTAACATATTTAGATCACTATGTTAACTTTTTATGGTTATGAGAACGCTATATTCACTGAAAACTTTGCCTTAACATGTTTTTGATTAGTTTCACTTTCATATTTGATGCTCTGAGTCTCTCTTCCCTTCGTATCTCCCCCTTCAGAGCGCCATCACATTATTACTCACTAATGAAACTCCTGCACATCACACGAGCTTTGGGAAGTCGTTGTGTACAGTTTTGTGTCGCGTTTTTGTATATTTGTGGAGAATTGTCGCGTGGGAGTGTTGGATGACGTGCGTGCTGAGCAGCTAACCGCAAAGAGAGTTCGAACTGGGCCCTGGAGAGATCACTAAATCGCTGAAACATGCGTGGATGACTCGAAAACCTCTTTAGGGATGTTTTTGATGAGGGAATAACATTATAACATGGTAGAAAGCTAATGGAAATGATAAAATGATGCATAATACGTCCTCTTTAAGGTTGTAGTATCGTTTTGGTGGAGATGCTGCCGGACCAGACCGAGGTGGCACACACTAAGTTCATTCAGAGTTCACTATAGGACACACTGGGCGGATTTCTCTAGACCAGTGGTTCTCAAACTTCTCACACCAAGTACCAGGAAAGAAAAATATTTAGTATCAGGTGTACCACAAGATCTAAACCATGCCTAGAATAGATCATCATGACTACAATAGTTCTAAAAAAGGGACTAACCCAAATAAATTGTCTCAAAGATAAACACGACTTGCAGAAGAATGACCATCCTTCTTTTAAGATACACTATGGAACGTTTCCGGTGGAGCGGCTGCCACCTGTTTGTCTCCATGGAGATGTTTTAGCTTTTCTGTCTATACGGAGACGAGCAGATGACTCAACAAGCAAAGTTACAGGTTAGATCTATGAAGCAAGGAAGTTATGTTTTGTCTTTTTCTAGTAATAAAACCTACAATAGTATACATGCATCCCAAATTTCTATTGTCACAGTCAATCTTTTTAAATCTTTTGAACTTATCGCTTTTGTTTCTGGTTCTGATATTGTCATATTTTAGTTTTGGGATTCGGACATCGTAATTGTGTGGTTGTTGGATCCTAACGGCGGAAAATGGGCTTCAGAAGTTTGCGAACTCCATAACTGCAAAAGGGAATCAGATGTGTGTGACTCAAACCTCTGTTCAAACTGTTTCTCTTCCCAACGGAATTGAAAAATAGTGAAAGGTGAAGGCGATGGGCAGGATTGATCCACAGGAAGAACCAAAAAGGAAACCTTTGACTGACTAAGAAATCATCTCGAGTTTGCAGCGAACATTTTGTATGTGGAGCGACAACAAAACAAAATCCAGTTTGTTAAGTGAGAGGAGCAGAAGACAAACAGACTGAGCTGCACTTTCTTGTTCTTGTGGTTTTACAGCAAACATCACGTCTTGGTCTCTTTGCAGTGGAAGGTGTTTCTTGGTGAACAGCTGGTGCCTTTTTGCTTTTGGCGTTGACTTCGTAACCAAGGTTGAGCAAGGGATCGGGATTTTGCTTTGTTGGTGCTCCACATGCAAAATGTTCGCTGCAAACTCGGGATGATATTCTTCGGCAGTCAGAGGTTTCCTTTTTGGTTCTTCCTGTGGATCAATCCTGCCCATCGCCTTCACATTTCACTATTTTTCAATTAAATTGGGAAGGGAAACAGTTTGAACAGAGGTTTACAGTCACACACATCTGATTCCCTTTTGCATTTATGGAGTTCACAAACTTCCGAAGCCCGTTTTTCCGCTGTTAGGATCCAACAACCACACAATTACGATGGTCGAATCCCAAAACTAAAATATGACGATATCAGAACCAGAAACAAAAGCGATATGGTTCAAAAGACTTGAAAAGATCGACTTTGACAATAGACGCATCCCACTGGGAAAACAAACATGCAGGTTTGATGCTCACTTTTTTAGAGGATCCTTCCCAATATGCATTACGCGATGACCGGAAGTCTGAAATTCAAGATGCATGTATAGGGGCAGGATGTAGAAATGTAATACCATTGAACCGTCCGAGCAAATAAAATAATAAGAAAATAACATCTCCATTGACACAAGCAGAAAACTTACAGAGTGCACTTTAGAAGAGTATCACCACAGCTCAGTGCAATAGTAGAGTTTTTGTCATAGGTAACTGTCAGGAGAGAGAACATTTTGCTGGAGATTTCTGAAATGCTGTGTCAAATAGTCCAAATCTGCAAAGCTTGAACAGAATAAATAACAGTGTGGAGGCGGCAGGTCATTAGCAGAATGCTGATTTCCCCCGAGATTTCAATTCAAAACCAGAATTCTTTGAACTCTTCGTGCAAAAGTTGCTCGCTCCATACATGTCACTGCTGTTGTCACCGGACTCCTCGTCTTTTTGCAGGCACCGGTAAATATTAATTGGACGGAGAGAGGAAGTCTTGACATTGGTGGTTCTGTGGGGACCTAATTTGTCATTGTCTCGTCCTCAACAGTAAAAAATAATTATGTTTTTTTATTTCACTCTCAGGAATTCACGTTTTATTGCCTCATATCGCGGAGGTTGTCCTTTTTCGACAGTTAATCTCGCTTATGAGTTTGGGGTCACGTCTCTGCCAGTTTAGACCAATCAGATGGCGGTATACGAGTGAGAGGGCAGGTCTTATACATGTTGGCTAAGATCTTATACACTATTATTATCAGTGAAATATTAAAAAGCTATATTACGCAAAACTGACTCTCACAAGCTCCTCACAAACAGACCTGGAGTTGTGTTTTGTTTCAGTCACACATGTTTGAGGAATCCTGCATTATTAGTCTGTCTACATCTCCAAAACTCCAATACAAAACAAAAAAAAGATGTCATGAAGCTGTATTTTTCAAGTTAATATCTCCTTTTACCTTTTGTGTGTTAGAGATTGGTCATTCCAGGGCTGATATGATCCAAATCGGGGGTCCGCATGCCGTGGATCGTTTGGTACTGGAAAGTACTGTAAAGTACGGAAAGTACGAAAAGTGCGAAACCCCCTCCCCTCCAATCCCTTGTGTGGACCGTCCCTCCTCCGGTACGCCACGTGGACGTCCGAATACCCCTCCGGTACGCCGAGCGGACGTACTCCTCCCCTATGTGCATGAACTAAACCAGGACTAAACCAGGACTAAACCAGAACTGAACCAGGACTAAACCAGGATAAACTAAAGGACTAAACCAGGACTAAACCAGAACTGAACCAGGACTAAACCAGGTCTAAACCAGGTCTAAACCAGTCTAAAGGTCTAAACCAGGACTAAATCAAGTCTAAACCAGGTCTAAACCAGGCCTAAACCACGACTAAACCAGGTCTAAACTAGGACTAAAAGAGGTCTAAACTAGGTCTAAACCAGGACTAAACCAGAACTGAACCAGGACTAAACCAGGTCTAAACCAGGACTAAACCAGGTCTAAACCAGGTCTAAACCAGGTAAACAGGACTAAATCAAGTCAAACCAGGTCTAAACCAGGTCTAAACCAGGCCTAAACCACGACTAAACCAGGTCTAACCAGTCTAAACTAGGACTAAAAGTCTAAACTAGGTCTAAACCAGGACTAAACCAGAATAAACCAGTCTAACCCAGGTCTAAACAGGACTCCAGGTCTAAACCAGGTCTAAACTACTAAACAGGACTAACTAACCAGGTCTAAACTATAAACAAACCAGGACTTAACCAGGACTAAACTAGGTCTAAACTAGGACTAAACCAGGACTAAACCAGGTCTAAACCAGTATAACAGGTCAAACTAAAACGGGTCTAGGACTAAAGACTAAACAGGACTAAACCAGGACTTAAAGCTAACAGGTCACTAAAACAGGATTTAGCCAGGACTTTACCATTTCACACTGTGCCTCCTCCCATACTCCCCGGTCCGCGAAATATTGTCGGATATAAAACCGAAAAAAGATTGGGGACCACTGATCCAAATGATTCTAGTGAAGGTGTATAGAGTTTAAAAACACAGTGGAGCACTTCCTGTATCACCACATGACATCACGAGGTGTTTCTGTTTGAGAAATGAGCCTAAATGTGCAGGTTTTGTGTGTTAAACATGTGTGAATGAAACAAAACACAGCTCCAGATCTGATTTTGATGAGAAAACATTATAACCGATCAGAAAATAGTGTATAAATTTAACAAATCAAAACGCAGAAGTATCTCGTAAACCATTACAGATGTTATAAATCCCAACTGACCACAATTCTGTTTCAAATTTATATTTTCATGGCATAGTGGCGTTTTGTTTAGCTATGTCAGAAAAAATGATTTAATTTCCTTCATTTTTTTTCCAACAGCGAAATGAGTCCACTTCTTTTTCAAAACAAAAAGTTGATTTTCCAGCGGTACAACTTATTATTGGAAAAGTGGCTGTGGTTAAGCTAAGATATTTATTCCAACTTGTTTGAGTGCACTGTCATCAAATATTAATGCGCAAATGCTTCTTGGTTCAGAGAGGATTTGGGATCTTTAAGGCCTGGATCATCACATTGAATTTGATTTTAGCTTTAAAGGGCCTATGCATTATTCAGACTACTGCGACTGCTATTATATGCATTTGCTTTGTTGTTGTTGTTGTAGGTCATGTAGGTCAACCTTGAATAATACATAAAATACATTAAAATCCTGATGACATTTCTTTATAACGTTGACAATTAACAACACTAAATGATAATGCGAAAGTTGGCTTTAGTTTCGAAACTAATGTGAGATCTGGAGAAATTGCGTGCGTGGATTTTAGAGCTGAAAAATAACAGACTTAATGAGGAGGATTTGGACACAAAACTCCAGACATATTTAACAAAATTCACAATAAAAACCTCTCCCTTTTATTGTATCAGCTGTATTACATTTCTGCAAAGGGTAACAGTGACGAGCTTCTTTTTACAACAGACAACAAGCACTCAAAGATTAGACAGAACAATACAATAACAATACAAAACAATACAATACATGTAACGGAGTGAGTGAGTGTGCGTGTGTGTTTATATGTGTAAGAGAGTGTGTATGAGCAGTGTTGGGAAGGTGACTTTAAAAATGTATTCCCCTACAGATTACAGATTACATACACCAAAATGTAGTTTGTAACGGAATCCATTCAATTACTTAAAGTGAGTAACGTAATCTGAATACTTTGGATTATTTGATTTGCTGTAGAGAAACAAAGACGAGGAAATCGTAACATAAGATGTTTTATCTGCTAAAAGAAAATAAAAAGCCCAGACTTTACTTATCCGTATTAAAAATATTATTGATAGAAGAGGAGGAGACATGTCCACATGGCATGATTTTGTCCTAGTTTAGATCTAGTTTAGACCTGGTTTTAGTCCTGGTTTAGTCCTGGTTTAGATCTAGTTTAGATCTATCTTAGACCTGGTTTAGTCCTGGTTTAGATCTAGTTTAGACCTGGTTTTAGTCCTGATTTAGTCTTGGTTTAGATCTAGTTTAGATCTACTTTAGACCTGGTTTTAGTCCTGGTTTAGATCTAGTTTAGACCTGGTTTTAGTCCTGGTTTAGTCCTGGTTTAGATCTAGTTTAGTCCTGGTTTAGATCTAGTTTAGATCTAGTTTAGTCCTGGTTTAGATCTAGTTTAGACCTGGTTTTAGTCCTGGTTTAGTCCTGGTTTAGATCTAGTTTAGATCTAGTTTAGTCCTGGTTTAGATCTAGTTTAGATCTAGTTTAGTCCTGGTTTAGATCTAGTTTAGATCTAGTTTAGACCTGGTTTAGTTTCCGGCAATGAGTGGAATTACAAAACAAAAAAAAAAAAAAAGGGGGGGGAAATACCGTCGTGTAATCCATTTATTTCAACAAAGTAACTTTAATCGAATTAGCACTCACTGAAACAGTAACTGTAACTGATTACAGTTACTCATAATTTGTACTCTGATTACGTAACTCCAGTACATGTAATCTGTTACTCCCCGACACTGTGTATGAGTTTCACCAAAATATTGTGATGTTGTATCGTCTCACAATATTATCACAGACCATCACAATATGTCAAATTACAAATTTCTTTGCTTAAATTCATAGTTATGGTGCAGTAACAGCTAAAAAAACAGGGAGAACTACATAGACCATGATCCTTTGCTCTGTTTCAGTCCAATCTACATGCAGAAACAACGGCTATTAATCACTTTCAAATTTTAATCACTGTATTTTTCGGACTATAAGTCGCTCTGGAATAGTCGCATCAGCCAAAAAATACAAAATGAAATGAAGAAAAACACATGTATAACTCTTACTTTTTGGGGGGAAATGTATTTTATAAAATCGGAGACCAGGAACCGACATTTCCTGTTGAAAGTCAAGTTCTAGTAATAACAATGGATGAGAGAACAACAGACTGTTAACATCACATATGAACAGTTCTTCAGATAAACTATAACATAAACAACAGAACAGAACAAGTTTACCAAACTCTCCATCTCACTCCAGATCACTAAATCCATTCATTTCTTCATCCTCAGTGTCACTTCAGAGCAACTCCACGACCTCCAGAGGTAAACAGAGCGCCGCCTTCTCTTCTGTGTCGCTGTCGTCAGACTCAGCATCAGTTCCAGTTAGAATTATTCTGGCCTTTCTGAATCCAAACAGGATGGTTTCAGTGTCACTGAAGTCCAGGTTTTGTCCATCCATCCAGTGACTTCAGGAAAGCACGGTGCATCTTCTTGATGTCACAAGTTTCTCTCTCACTCCAAACTTTCTGCTTCTCAATTACTTAATTAATTTCGGCTGCAGATTTCACGACTTGCAGCAGGACACATGCACAGTAGAGCCAACTGACAGTGGTACAGGAGTAATAGTCGTAGCAATACTGACAAACAAGAAGACTAGAGCCTCTTGTGACTGTCAGCGTCAAAGTGTTAATATATAAGTTGCACCAGAGTATAAGTCGCAGATCCACCCAAACCATGAAAAAAACTGCAACATATAGTCCGAAAAATACAGTATTGATGATTGATGATGAGATAAAAGTAGCATATTCACAATTTTGTTTGCCTCCACAAAAGATCACAATAACTATCATACCGTGTGTCAGTAAATGTAAATGTATCTATAGTAATGTATAGAGTGTCAACAGGATATTGGAGGGATCAACTCAACTTTGAGAATAATGATACTTATATATTATGAACTACATGCTATTACTATAGTAATGTTGAAACAATAACAGTACATGTACGTGTCTATATAGCTACAAGTGAGGTCTTATATTACACAAAATTGACTCTTGTGAGCTTTAAGCCATGTTACATCTGCATTATTTCCTCCACACACTCACACGCGCTGATAATCGTCTATCTCTAAGCGCTTGCTGTCGGCCTGACACCTGATTTCTCCATCGAGTGCTTCCTTCAGATACGCGCTGGTATTCGCATGTGCTTCTGTGCGGTGGGCCTGTCATTTTAGTAGGTCAAACTGACTGGTCCCGCGGTAGACGAGAGGAAATGAGGGAAAGATGGATGGAGAAATGGATAGATGGAGGGAGGGAGGAGACGGGGTGTCCCAAGTGAAGAGGCAGACCTGTGAGCCTCTCGGGCAGGACAGCTGGATGTGTAAAGGCATCAAATATTCATACTATAAAAGCTACCTGGTTTGTAGAGTGGACTAAAGTGGACGTATCGAGGGCTGGCTGATCACTGCACTAGAGCTTAATGCATTTAGGGTGTACTTAAAGGGGTGGGGGTGAGGGACACTAAACCTGCATAATTAACGCATATTTATAATGTAGAATCCACTAAATAGTTTAAGTTATAGGGAATTGGTGGTTTTCAGATACTGGAATGTGGTGATGTCAGACTCTAAGATGGTGGAGAGACTTTTCTACTAAATACTTGACTTTATACATCGTACTTTCCCATGAATGTTGAACCTGATTATGTCTGGTCAGTGTTGGGATTAACATTGTCAAAGTAATGATGCATTGCTTTTTGCTGTAATGCAATAATGTGTGGCATTAAAGGGGAAAAATGGTAATATTTTACTCAGTACAAATGTCGTTACAATGCTTTTTTAACCTGGATTGAAGTGGTGGGTTTTTCATTTTTCTTCATACAAATGAGCTAAAATCACCGCGATATCAGCAGCAGTGGGCCCAGAGGTGCGCCCACGAAGATCCTCGGGTGACCGCAGGCGAAAGGACTGACGCAGAACTCCATGGCGCAGGGTTAATCGCAGCTAACGCCCAATTGCGCTTTGCGGGCACGCTGCTCCACAGGTTCGAGGTTCTCTCAGGGGCAGTCTTGATTCCAAGTCCTAGTCCAAGATTAGTCCTTGTTTGGACCTGGGTCAGTCCTGGTTCAGCTCTAGTTTAGTTCTGGTTTAGTCCTTGTTTAGACCTTGTTTTGTTCTTGTTTAGTCCTGGTTTAGTCCTTGTTTAGACCTTGTTTAGTCCTGGTTTAGTCCTTGTTTAGTCCTGGTTTAGTCCTTGTTTAGTCCTTGTTTAGACCTTGTTTAGTTCTTGTTTAGTCCTGGTTTAGTCCTTGTTTAATCCTGGTTTAGTCCTTGTTTAGTCCTGGTTTAGTCATTGTTTAGTCCTTTTTTAGTCCTGGTTTAGTCCTTGTTTAGACCTTGTTTAGTCCTTTTTTAGTCCTGGTTTAGTCCTTGTTTAGACCTTGTTTAGTCCTTGTTTAATCCTGGTTTACTCCTGGTTTAATCCTGGTTTAGTCCTTGTTTAGTCCTGGTTTTGTCCTGGTTTAGTTCTTGTTTAGTCCTGGTTTAGTCCTGGTTCAGTCCTGGTTCAGTCCTGGTTCAGTCCTGGTTCAGCTCTGGTTTAGCTCTGGTTCAGTCCTCGGTTCAGCTCTAGTTTAGTTCTGGTTCAGCTCTAGTTTAGTTCTGGTTTAGACCTGGTTCAGTCCTCGGTTCAGGCGTAAAAGTTGGGCATCTTTGCTTAGTTATTTTGGTGAGAGTAACTTGAAGTGCTGCAATAGTTGTGTAATGTTTTACATTTTAAATGCAGTAATATTGTAATATAATGGATTACTTTGAAATGAACAACCAGTAACAAGTCATAAATAACACAGTTTTGAAGTCACTTACACAACTTATCTGGCAGTGACTAAACCTGTGTTACAACTCAAATCTGCATTTTAACAATATTCATTTTAGGTGCATTGTGTAAGTATTTTGGTGGAGCATCCGTCAAATGCTTTTCTTCTTTTTATTGCTTTGTCTGGAATGTTTCACAGTATGGCATTTAACCTTTCTATCTTCATGGAGACCACACAAGACCAACTTCCAATTCAGATCTGTGGAGAGGCGACCCCCGCTCACAGTCAGAATGTTTGTTTTTCTAGGTATTTTGGAGCTTATTATAAAACCACCTGTAATTGAATAAATGTAAAGTCGAGCTTTTTAATGTCACACTGTGGAACATTCCAGACAGACCAGTGATGTATCCATAGAAACAAGAAGGTGACGGACCCCGCAAACATAAAAGTTACACAGTGCACCTTGAAACTTAACTACCTCCACGGAGACCAGACCACGTTACAGTTCAGATCTGTGGAAAGGCGTCAGAGGAAGAATGCACATTTTTAAGTACATCTTTAAGCAATAAATAAATCCAAGATACTTTTAATTAACGCCATAATGTGTAACACTTCAGGTTCAGAAATAACATCTCCATGACGACAAGCAGGGAGCAGACCCTTCAGAAAAGTTCCACAGTGCTCCTTTAAATATTATTGGCCTGTCGAATGCTGTGATGTCATCTAAAATCCAACAAAAGTATTATTTGTAATTCTTAAACACTAATTCAGATTCAGCGCTCTGTTGCATCGGTTATAAATTACAATATAAAATGTATGGAAGCCTAAAAGGGACACTTTCTGAAAAATATAGATTTAAAATAATAAAAGTAAATAAATAAATTCAATAAAAAAAAGAAAAGTAAATGACATATTTGTGGGTTTCAGCTTCTTGTTAGGCAAAATTTTCAGTCCTTTTTAACATTCAAAACATTATTTTTCGATTGTCGCTATGGCAACAGTCCAACAGAACTATAATTTCTCATCATTCTGAAACCCTCTATATTCAGGACTAAAAGTAATTTCATGTTTGATAAAATGATAAAACCTTGTGTAATATTATTTTATATCATCGCACCTAATCATTTTACATAATATATTTTTATTCTCTAAACCTGACAGACCCTGGAAATACAGAATGTTAAATATGCACGGTTATGGAATCTCAATTTGAGAGCGTTTCAGAGGAAGGAGACAGATGTTTCCGAGCAGATGTTTTAGAGCTCAGAGATTTCCACTTGCTTGTGTCTGTTGGCGTCGGTTACATTTCAGTGCGTATTTCAAAATGACTCCAACCTGTTGTCATCATCAGTTTATTTTATACACTCAAAACACATTTGGCTCGTATCAGTGGTTCAGCTAAATCTCTGCAAACTGTTTTTTCAAATACTTTCTGATTTCTGGATTGTTACTGAATGTGAGTTGTTGGTTTGGGTGACTCAGATGATTGTTTTGATTCATCAATAACTGGTATTATTCAGGACAAAATATTAGGGACGTAACAATAGCCAACAATATTTTCACAGTCTCACAGTATGATATTTATTCCAATAAATTTAATAAAACTGAATATGCTACTTTCTCTCATCATAATCCAAAATAATTCAGAGTTAAAAGTGTTTAATAACACTGAAACAGAGCAAAGGATCATGGTCTATGTAGTTCTCTGTTTTTTAGCTGTTGTAACAATTAATTTAAGCAAAGAAACTTGTAATTCAATATATTGTGATGGTCCACGATAACATTGTGAGACTTTTGATGATATGACATCACGATATTTCAGTTATTGTTACATAATATACAAAATGTGGTAGTTTAGTCTTTATTTGAAGAAACAATGTACAGAGACATTAAGGTCATAAAAATATCTTTCATTTACTGTATTTTTCAGACTATAGTTTGCTCCGGAGTATAAGTCGCACCAGCTAAAAAATGTGTAATGAAGAAGAAAAAACATATATATGTTGCACTTTTTGGGGGAAATTTATTTTCTAAAATCAGAGACCAGGAACCGACATTTCATGTGGAAAGTCAAATTCTAGTAATAACAACAGAACAGAGAACAACAGACTGTTAACGTCACATATGAACAGTTCTTCAGATAAACTATAACATAAACAACAGAACAGAACAAGTTTACCAAACTCTCCATCTCACTCCAAATCACTAAATCTATTCAGGAAAGTTGCATGGTGCACCCGGTTACCATGAAGATATGATGCTGTGTTCTCCATCCTCGCTTTCTGTCAGTTTCTCACTCACTCCAAACTTTCTTTCTGCTACTTTATTTATTTATTTATTTAATGACAGGGACATTGTACAATTTTTACATGAACCTTAACAGGAGAGATGTTTGTACCAGGTTGTAGCACCAGTGCTCATTTCCACCTGTTGTCCCTGGGCAGATTCATTGATTGATTGTATTTAACTGACCTTGGCTATCAACTGTTTACCATTTTTGGCTGAATATTTCACTACTTGCAGCAGGACAGCGGCTTTTTCTGCAGGAGACATGTACAGTAGAGTGAAGTGACAGTGGTGCAGGAGGAACAGGAGCAGCAGATCCTGACACACAAGACTAGAACCTCTCGCGGCTTCAGTCTGAAAATTGTAATATATAAATCGCACAGGAGTATAAGTCACAGGAAACACCCAAACCATGAAAAAAAGTGCGACTTATAGTTCGAAAAATACAGTAGTTCATAATTCGATTCAATCATTATACATTTCATACTTTCTCGCAATTGATTAAAGCATCTGTAGTACTTCAGTATGTTTCACCTCATCTCTTCATCTTCATCTTCATCTCACTAATAATAAGTGGTCTGAGTAAGGGTGGAGCTCAGTCTGGTTCTGGTCTGGTTCTGGTCTGGTTCTGGTCTGATTCTGGTCTGGTTCTGGTTTGGTTCTGGTTTGGTTCTGGTCTGGTTCTAGTCTGGTTCTAGTCTGCTTCTGGTCTGATTTTAGTCTGGTTTTAGTCTGGTTCTGGTCTCTTTCTAGTCTGCTTCTGGTCTGCTTCTGGTCTGATTTTTGTCTGGTTCTAGTCTGGTTCTGGTCTCTTTCTAGTCTGATTCTGGTTTGGTTCTAGTCTGGTTCTGGTCTCTTTCTAGTCTGCTTCTGGTCTGGTTCTGATCTGCTTCTGGTCTGGTTCTAGTCTGGTTCTGGTCTCTTTCTAGTCTGGTTCTGGTCTGGTTCTGGTTTGGTTCTGGTCTGGTTCTGGTCTCTTTCTAGTCTGGTTCTGGTCTCTTTCTAGTCTGGTTCTGGTCTCTTTCTAGTCTGCTTCATATCTGCTTCTGGTCTGGTTCTAGTCTGGTTCTGGTCTGCTTCTGGTCTGGTTCTAGTCTGGTTCTGGTCTCTTTCTAGTCTGGTTCTGGTCTGGTTCTGGTCTGGTTCTAGTCTGGTTCTGGTCTCTTTCTAGTCTGGTTCTGGTCTGGTTCTGGTCTCTTTCTAGTCTGCTTCATATCTGCTTCTGGTCTGCTTCTGGTCTGGTTCTAGTCCGGTTCTGGTCTGGTTCTAGTCTGGTTCTAGTCTGGTTCTGGTCTCTTTCTAGTCTGGTTCTGGTCTGGTTCTGGTCTGGTTCTAGTCTGGTTCTGGTCTCTTTCTAGTCTGGTTCTGGTCTGGTTCTGGTCTCTTTCCAGTCTGCTTCATATCTGCTTCTGGTCTGCTTCTGGTCTGGTTCTAGTCCGGTTCTGGTCTGGTTCTGTCTGTTCTGGTCTGGTTCTGGTCTGCTTCTGGTCTGGTTCTGGTCCTGTTCTGGTCTGGTTCCTCACAGTTCTGGAGTGTCGGTCTTGCAGCTGTCTCTCTGGATGTTCTTGGAGGGAGGGTTGAGGGGGGTGGGCTGGAGAGTTGCATTGTCAGCGTGCCGGAGCTTCCATGTCAGTCTGTCACCACATCCCCCCGGAGGACCACCTGCCAGGGGGAAAACCACCCTGTCAGGACCCCTCCCCCTCCATCTGCTCCTGTCAGCGCTGATATGATCGCCGCACAATGACTGTATTTACACATCAGGAAGACACTTGGGAAGGAAAATGCTGGTGTGCAAAAGTTTTCTATGGACAAAGGAGCCGAGTTTAGATTAGCACGGAACAGCCTGGAAAACTTTGGAATGGTTTTGTTTGCGTGAAGAGCAACTGAACTTGACCCTTGAACTTTAAGCCCTAATAAAGTGCTGTTGGCTCCTCCAAAACAGACCTGGAGTTGTGTTTCGTTTCATTCACACACATTTCATTAACCCTTTATTAATTTATTAGCTCAAAATGCTTTGTTCCACCTTGTGATGTCATGAACTGAAGCTGTAGTTTTCAAGTTCACAGCTACTTTTTGCATTTAGTTCAGTAGTGATTGGCAATTCCAGGGCTGAAATTATCCAAATGATTCTACTAGAAGTATGTGGAGGTTAAAAACACAGTGGAGCACTTCCTGTATCACCACATGACATCACAAGGTGGGAAGAAAGACAGAAGAAAGAGCCTAAATATTCAGGGTTTGTGAGTTAAACGTGTGAGAATGAAACAAAACACAGCTCCAGGTCTGTGTGATGAAGAAACAACTTCATAACAGATCAGAAAACAGTGTAATATGGAGCCTTTAAAGCCACATTATGTAACATATTTTCCGCACTATAGAGCGCTCTGGATTATAAGGCGCACCGTCATTGAAGGGTCTGTTTTCAAACTTTTTTTCACATATAAACTATAAGGCACACTAAACGAAACACAACAGTTCGATAAGTCAGTCAAACTTTATTTAACGCGTTCACAATAACTCTCAACTTTGTTCAATTGTAATGCGTAAAAAAAATACTGTCTGAGACGCAAAATTTTTAGCTTATTCACAATAAGTCATAATTGTTCAAACATGCCTGCATCCCTCTCGTCATGATCCGAGTCAGTGTGGTTACTGTTCCCTGGCAGTTCAGTGATGATTCTGGTCTTGGTGAAAGCTCGGACCACAGTTGATACTGATCCTTAGTCCAGGCGTCCACGATCCATTGGCAGATCGTGGCGTAAGTTGCTCGGCGCTGTCTCTCTGTCTTGGTGAATGTGTGTTCTCCTTCTCTCATCCACTGCTCCCACACAGCTCACACTTTCACTTTATAACAGCCTTGAGTTTAAAGTGGGTGTTGTGAGCGTGTCTCTTGACAGGTGCATTTTGATATTAAAAGGAATCACAGTATGTTTTACTCCTGATGCTCCTGACTACAGGAGCTGTAACGCTGCAAGTGGTGCGGCTTTGTAGTTTACTAAAGTCGTACTAAGACACTTCAATAAATTCATATACAAGGCGCTCTGGATTATAAAGCGCGCAGTCGATTTTGGATGAAATTAGTCTCTAAATCTGACAAGTCTAAGTCTTTTAAGTGCACCCTGTAGTGTGGAAAATACGGTAACTTTCTGGAGGTGGCACATCACCTGCATGATTCTATAGAAGCATCTATGAAAGTTTAAACCATATTTTGTAAAATTCTTCATGGACATGGACGCATTTTATGTCACACTGTGGAGAATTCTAGCCACATATTGAGTCAAGAGAACAATGTTTCCATGGACACAAGCAGGAGGAGTCAGGTTTGTGGAGATGCAAGCATGCTCACAATAAAAACATGCAAAAAAACACATGCTTTTATTTTAGTCTGGCCTAAAAAGTTACACATGGTGCCTTTAAATGACTTGAAAAATGGCAAGGAAATGAATAGGTCTGGTGGGTGGTCCAAATGATATCGTTAGAAATTTTTTTTTTTTAAAAACTACTCGAGACAAAAACAACTTTGGTGGATATTAATAATGTATTGTTTGAATTTTCTGCAGGCTACAAACTGTCATCCGCGTTCAGTTTTTGGTTACATAAAGTCAGAATCTAAATGTTTTCATCCAGACATGTACAATAACCAGTCATGCTTTTCTTTATGGAGCTCCGGCACAAGATACAGGGCGGCTCATGTTGCCATCTCCCTGCGGGATTGTGGGAAATGTAGGCCTATTGTTAGCGTGTGTAGGCTAAGGTTTCCAGCGAGTGAAAGAATGATGTCAGTGCGTTTTGTTTGTCTTTGTTTGTCTTCCTTTTTGCCTTTAGTGAGTTAAACTGTCAGGATGGTCACCGGGGTTCTGAAACAGGAAGTGTGTGTGCTGACCCCGCCCTTTTTACATGCTAGTACAGTTTATTGTCCAAAAAAGTCCCTCTGCATTTGACCCAAGCTGCTGGGGCGACCTGTCAGGAGCCCAAACTCTGAAAACACTGCACAGAAATAGCGACGAAGGACTTGAACCTAAAACTTTCTTGCTGTAAGGCGTCACAGATTTTTGTGTTTTTCGCGTGTTCTGCCAATGTTTGCGGGTTTTTTTTTTCTGCAGTTTTAAAGAACGTTTTCACACCTTAGTATTACCGTATTTTGTGGACTATAAATCGCTCCAGCCAAAAAATGCGTAATGAAGAAGAAAAAAGCATATAAGTCACACTTTTTGGGGGAAGTTTATTTTATCAAATCAGAGACCAGGAACCGATATTTCCTGTGTAAAGTCAAGTTGTAGTAATAACAACAGAAGAGAGAACAACAGACTGTTAACGTCACATATGAACAGTTCTTCAGATAAATATAACATAAACAACAGAACAGAACAAGTTTACCAAACTCTCCATCTCACTCCAGATCACTAAATCTATTCAATTTTTCATCCTCGGTGTCACTTCTGAACAACTCCATGACCTCCGGAGGTAAACAGAGCGACACTTCCTCTTCTGTGCAGCTGTTGTCAGACTCAGCATCAGCTCTCTCTCTCTCTCTGCTCTCTCTCTCCCTTCCTTTTTCTTCTCCCTGCTCTCTACTCTTTCTCTCTCTCTCTCCTCCCTCTCTCTGCTCATTCTCTCTCTATCCCTTCTCTCTCCCCCGTCTCTCTGCTCTCTTTCTCTTCCCTTCTATCTCTTCCCTCTGCTCTCTCTTCTCTCTGTCTCTGTTCCTTATCTCTTCTTTCTCTCTGCTCTCTCTCCCTTCTCTCTGCTCTTTGTCTTCCTTCTCTCTGCTCTCTTTTGCTCTCTTCCTTCTCTCTGCTCTCTCTCTCTCTTACCTATTTCTTCTCTCTCTCTCTCCTTTCTCTCTGCTCATTCTCTCTCTGTTCTTTCTCTCTCTTCTCTCTGCCCTCTCTCTCTCTTTCTCTTCTCTCTCTCCCTTCTGCTCTCTCTCTATTCTCTCTCTCTGTTCCCTCTCTATCTCCCTTCTCTCCTCTCTATCTTTCTTCTCCCTGCTCTCTCTCTCCCTTCTCTCTGCTCATTCTCTCTCTATACCTTCTCTCTCCCGTCTCTCTGCTCTCTTTCCCTTTCCTTCTCTCTCCCCTCTCTTCTCTCTGCTCTCTGTCTCTCTTCCTTCCCTCTGCTCTCTTTCTTTTCTCTGCTCTCTCTCTCTTCCCTGTCTCTGCTCTCTCTCTTCCTTCTCTCTGCTCTCTCTCTCTCTTACCTATTTCTTCTCTCTCTCTCCTTTCTCTCTGCTCATTCTCTCTCTATTCTTTCTCTCTCTGCTCTCTCTCTCTCTCCCTTCTCTGCTTTTTCTCTCTGTTCTCTCTCTCTTCCTTCTGTCTGTTCTCTCTCTTTCTCTCTTCTCCTCTCTCCCTCTTTTCCCTTACTTTCTCCCTCAGCCTCCCCCTCCCCTCTCCTCTTCCTCTCTCTCCTTTTCTCCCTCTCTTCTTAGTCGTTTTCTCTGTATTACAGTGTAAAACTCTGACCACACAACTCTGGCAGTGTTAAAGTGTTCAGAGTTTGTTTCGGTCACAGAGAAGGTCCCGTCCTGCTGGTTTTTAAGTCAAGGCCCCACGATCTGGAGCTGAACCTCGGACCTCAGAGCGCATGGGGGGAGGAAATCTGAACGAGACCCTCCACCCGAAAAGTTCCACAGCGCACCTTTAATGCTGTACGTGACAGTTCCTCAATCGCTGACGTGTTTTGTTGACAGTTGCTGAAACGCTGACGTCTTTTTTGATTCGGTTTCGTTCTTGAACTCTCCCGTAAACGGACAGACGCATCTCATCGCTCTCCCACGGCGAGCCCGGGCGTGTTCGTGGTTACCTGGGAAACGGCTGGCCTCCCTTTCGCCCTCTGAAGCTAACCGCCAAAACAACAGAGATAACAGCCACCAGTATTTACAGTCACGACGAGCTCCAGGCGTGTTTTTACTCTGCTTCTGGAAACGCCGGCATTCCTGAATTATCAAAGGAGACAAAGGAGATACTTTTTTAACTCTTCTGTTCATGACAATAGGGATGGGAATTCGATTAAAATTTCTTAATCGATTGTCGGGAGAATTAACGATTGATTTTCGATTAATCATTAACGTTTTTATATTGCATGGCTAATAGGGATGGGCATGATTAGCCGATTAATCGATAATTGATCATTAAGAATTTCATCGATTACGTTCATTTTTTATCAACAAACCGAATGCAAGTCGCTGTGCATAGCGTAGGGCGACCAAACGTCCATGTCCGGGGATAAACGGGTCCGTACATGTGTCTCTCTGCACTCAGAAGGAGCGAGACACAAACAGTGGGTCAGTCTGCAACGTACTGAAGCACAAATGTGTATTTAACGATGACTTGTACAAGAAATTCCACGCTTTCTGTTCTGGTCAGTATAAGTGGGAGGCCATGTGCACAGTGTACAAAGCAGCACATATGGTGTAGTTGTCCAGTGGGGAAAAGCTCACCAGGACACCAAAAACATGAAACAGTTTTGCCAGGTGAGAGTCGCTCAATGTCGATGACGAGGCCCCACCTCCCTCCCCCCGTACGGTGTCCTGGTTTTGAACTGCATCAGCGACACAAGAGCTGATTTTTTTTTTAAAAATTTTTTCAATTAATTTATGCAAATTAGCGATGCGGTTTTAAGTTTCGTTTCTGTGAGAGTTGCGCAAAACTGAATTAAACACATTATAATGTGAAACGGGCTATTGTGACTCTAGAGTGGTTACGGTTTATATGTCGTAAAGTTGAATTTATTTATGCAGATTAGTAGTGCAGATAGTAATAATAATGATGATCATTTTAATATAAAAACGTTAATGATTAATTGATAATCAAATGTTAATTCTCTCGACGATCGATTAAGAAAATGTAATTGAATGCCCATCCCTCATGGCTAATTTGCATAAACTAAGTGAAGGAAAAAAAACAGCTCTTGTGTCGCTGATGTGGTTCAACTTCCGTCAGATTAAAAGACATGACTCAGGTGAATACAGGTTAGTGTGACCAGATTTACGTTTGTCAAAACCAGGACACCGTACGCGGGGAGGGAGGTGGGGCCTCGTCATCCACATTGAGCGACTCTCACCTGGTAAAACTTTTTCATGTTTTTCTGTGTTCTGGTGCTTTGAGGTCCCTGGCACTAACACTGGACTCCGAAACATATGTGCTGCTTTATACACTGTGCACATGGCCTCACACTTGTCCCGACTGGGGCAGAAAGTGTGGAATTTCTTGTACAAGTCATCGTTAAATACGCATTTGTACTTTGGCATGTTGCAGACTGACCAACTGTGTCTGCTCGCTCCTTCTGAGTGCAGAGAGCTACAAGAGACGCTCAGTTTAATGTCCCAATGCAAGGAAATGAAAACCTGAACACTGAACATTTGCATCACTTTATAAAAAATAAAAAAACCCGGACGGCCTGGACAGGATGTGGGAAATGGACACGTCTGGGGAAAAATAGACGTTTGGTCACCCTGTGCTACGCACAGCAACCAACATTCAGTTTAAGCCAAAGATGTTCATTTTGTCTTCTTATATACTTTAACTTCTTGGGTTCTTTTTAAAGACAATGCAGTAAAGTGTGTTAACCTTGACATGTTTCGGCTGCTGCTGCGAGCCATCTTCAGAACTGTCCCTGGTATTGGTGTTGACATGTCGTCTATCAGCTTCCTGTAGTCGTGGTCAGACCTGATGGACCTGCAGGTCGCTCAGACTGACCACGCCTCCCGTCGCCCGGTGTCTCTGGAGGAGGGTGTCCCAGGTGTGTGAAAGGAGGAACGCTCCGTCATCACGGTTAATGCTGTCTCTGCCTCGTTTCCTGATTTCAATGGCCTCCTTGATCCAGCGTTTGAACTTGTTGTTTGAAACATGTCAACAAGGTAAACACACTTTAGTGCATTGTCTTTAAAAAGAACCCAAGAAGTTAAAACAACATTCAGTTTGTCGATTAAAAATGAATGTAATCAACGAAATTCTTAATGATCAATTAATCATGCCCATCCCTACATTCTACAGGGAAAAGTGAAGCATTATTTTATTTATTATATTGATCAATCTCTAATTAGTATTTTTCATTTCGAGAATAGATTTCCTGACAGACTTTAAATCGTTATCGTTATTTCATCTTTGCTCTGTTTTCTCCTCACCCGCATCTTATTTGTTTATTTGATTTAGACTTTTGTACATTTATCTAGTTACGCTTTATTTGTTTCCTTCATGGTAGATTTACTCTGGAATATTCGAGACAAAACAATAATATTTCCATGGAGACGAGCAGGTGGTGGACCCTGCGCTAGAAAGAAATGTTACGCAGTGCAACTTTAGATCACTTTTAAATTATCAAAGAAAGTAAGGGAGTGCCTCTTTCCTTTCTCCCCTTATCGTCCTCTCTTTCCCTTCTCTCTCTCTCTGTCCCTTCTCTCTGCTCTCTCTCTCTTTCCCTTCTCTCTCTCTCTCCCCCCATTCCCATCTTCCCTTACTCTCTCCCACTCATACCCTACTGTCAACCTCCCCCCTCCCTCTCTTCTCCTCTCTCTCCTTCTCTCACTCCTCTTCTCTCTCTCCTGTCTCTCTCCTCTCTCCTCCCTCTCGTCTTCTCTCTCCTTCTCTCACTCCTCTTCTCTCTCTCCTCTCTCCTCCCTCTCGTCTTTTCTCTCCTTCTCTCACTTCTCTCTCTCTCTCTCTCTCTCTCTCTCTCTCTCTCTCTCTCTCTCTTCTCCCTCTCTTCTCAGTCTTCTCTCTGTCTTGCCGTGTGTTTTCATGTTCTCCTCTCAGATTGCCGTGCAGAAGTTCACGTGGATCGATTTGAGTGTGAAATAAAGACGAGGAGCTGAGGAGGAGAGTTTAGATCAGAACGAGAAGCTCTTCACCAAATCCACTTCATCACACGTCATCGATTTGAACGATACAGGAGCACAGCTCCCAAACCCGACAATCATTCCAAACAACAACGACAGTAAAACTGCTCCTGCTCTGAACCATCACCCAGAACCAGAGGAGACGTGAGGATAGATGGACCAGAGGAAGAGACAGAGAGAGGAGAGGGGAAGAGAGGAGAGAAGAGAAAGGAGAGAAAGAGGAAAGACAGGAGGAGAGATGCACAAAAGGGGATGTGAGAGAAAAAGGAATAGGAGAGAAGGAAGAGAGAGAGGAAGATGAGAAAAGAGAGAGAGGAAGATGAGAAAAGAGAGAGAGGAAGAGGACGGAGGGAGAGATGTGAAATACTGTTAGTCTAGTTTTTTGTTTTTTTTTGTTTGTTTGAGCAAAGTACATTACACATATAAAGATATGTACAAGTACAAGTACAAGTACAAGTCCATGTACACGTGGGAGACACATACAGACATATGTATCTATGTACATACACATATATACACATATATACCTGTACATACACACATACATACATACATATGCATAAACACATATATGCACTAATATATTTCCGTTTTGTGGTTGTAATAATAATAATAATAAAGAAAGCACATAAATGAATCATTTATGATTGTAGAAAATGAAGAATAAAAGCTGAAACAGGCGTGCAGCTTTGTGCTGTGTGTTTTCTTTGTTAACATTATTTCTGTTGCTCCGACTGACCTGGACCTGATTTTTTATGGTCTTTAAAACCGTGAAAAACAACTTGTGATTTTTGAATGTTTTTAGAAGTTTTTCCTCAGTTCTGCATTCTGAGCTTCCTAATTATTCCATAATGAGGTGATGAACCCTTCTGACGTCTTTATATTTTATGACCTGTTTTTCATTTACATAAGTATGTCGTATTAGACACTTGTCTCTTGTTCTTTTTCGCTACTTACAGTATTTACAATTTATTATTCCCGTTTATATTTTAGCTCTTTGTTCTGATCTGACCACAGCAGCTCACACATCACAATATAAGATCATTTCCCTGTGGATAAAGACAATAAAATTTGTCTAAGTTTAAGTCTAAAACACAGTTTATACTCCACTGTGCTTTTGCCTTGAGCCTGAAATAGAGCAGCTCAAAGTCCAGCATCAGTGTTCTGTTAGTTTCATTCTGCCATGTTTTATTTCCAGTGCCCAAACTAAAATAATACCGGTCATTTACCACAGACCAAAAATGAACAAAGAGCTTATGCCAGCATGAGCTCATGTATGTCGTATACTCTTCTGCCCACATGTGGTCAGCTCCAGCTGTTCAAACACACAGAGGTGTTTCCAAACCTTCAAGGACACTGACATGAACCTGTGCTCTAAATGTACTTTGTGTATTTAAACCTCGACCTGTGTTTTATGGAAGCTTCATCTTTTGTCATCATTCAGCGGCATAAACTAAAAATAAGTTTTGGACATTTGTCATCTCCTCTGTTTGCAGTTGTTGTCAGTTTGTTGTTCTTTTTGGGGTCTGGTTAAAGATACAGTATGGAACTTTGCTGGTACATGCATGGATATGTTGCTATGCCTGGAATGTCTTCAGTTCACTTCAACCAGGCCATCAAGAAATTAAGGTCAATATAAAAATAAATGGCATACTGTGGAATGGTCCAGGCATAACAACAAGAAGCGGGAAAGTTACAATGAAATAAAAACTGTAGAACTCAACAACTCAAACAGCCAGAGGAATAGTTGGTGGTTTTGTTAATTGGTTAGTTAGGGTTAGTATCCTCCTTTCACTGGGAAAACTTTACAAACAAAACCAATCTGATATGCAAGTTGTATATTTCAGATCAAATTATAATCTTACTGCTAACTCAAATCTGAAAATGACAACCTAGTAGTCGTCGTGGTCCTGGAATCGGTATTGAGTAGGGTGACAAGAATTTTTAAAATTTAAAACTAGGACTCCCCCGGTTTGTGTTTTGTGTTGGTTGGTAATAACAGAATTGTGAAACAAGTGTGTAATTAAGGAAAACTGCACTTTCATGTGAGTCAGTATAGTCACGTTTTCTTTGTGTTTTGGTTGTTTTTAAGCAGCTTTTCTGTATTTTACTTCAACAAATGACAGTTTATGCCTCGTTTTACTGTTGGCAGGTGTCAGATTGGTCCAAAATAGGGACACCTGGGACATTTCTTAATAATAATAATAATACATTGTGCTTATATAGCGCTTTTTTTGGACGCTCAAAGACACTTTACAAACAAGGTTATGGACGGACTTGTAGGTGTTGAGGAGAACCTTGTATTGGATGCGGCATTGTAAAGGGAACCTTCTTGTATAAAACTGGGACAAATCAGTCGCAGCATTAGGATCTGTTCGCTCGACAGTAGGCAGGTACTTTTTCTCATTTAATCAATCACTGCTGTTTGGTCGTGACGTTTGTATCGCGCCGCTAACGGGGTTAACTGGTATATTAAGCTTTTCCCAAATCCCCTAGGAAGAAGGACAATAACGTCTTTCCCCTTGATAAAATTCACCAAACATTCTCTTTGTTCCGGCTTTAAATCCTCGATCTCGGGAATCATTGCCAACACAGAATGTCTCGCTCTTTGCTGATTGGCTGGTGCCTGAACTCACGCTTCTGGGGTTTTTGCGAACCATCTAATGTATTCTGATTCCTGACCTAGTTGCTGGAGAGAAATGAAATTGAGTAGAGGCACAGGGAACACAGGGCTCAAAACTGGGACTGTCCCGGGGAAACCGGGACATCTGGTTGTGCTAGTATCATGTATCTCGAATTTGAAATGTTCGTATCACAACAGCACTCTGTTTATCATTTGATTTAGAAACCCCAAAGTCCACATATCAGTGTTTCTCATGAATACAGGAGACTACAGTGGTCATTCACAGTCTAAAAACAACCAGAACTTAATTGGCCTAGCAAAATTAGACCTTGTATTGTCATAAACCAGGACCTGCAATGTGCACTGGGGCGGTTTGCAGCCGAGTGTGAAGCGGCTGGGGTGAAGATCAGCTCTTCCAAGTCCGAGGCCATGGTTCTCGACCGGAAAAAGGTGGCTTGCCCTCTCCGGGTGGGTGGAGAGTCCCTGTCTCAAGTGGAGGAGTTCAAGTATCTCGGGGTCTTGTTCACGAGTGAGGGAAGGATGGAGCGTGAGATTGACAGGTGGATCGGTGCAGCTTCGGCAGTGATGCAGTCGCTGTATCGGACCGTTGTGGTAAAGAGGGAGCTGAGTCGAAAGGTGAAGCTCTCGATTTACCGGTCAGTCTTCGTTCCTCCTCTCACCTCTGGTCATGAGCTCTGGGTAGTGACCGAAAGGACAAGATCGCGGATACAAGCGCTCGAAATGAGTTTCCTCTGCAGGGTGACTGGGCGCTCCCTTAGAGATAGGGTGAGGAGCTCAGTCACACGGGAGGAGCTCGGAGTAGAGCCGCTGCTCCTCCACGTTGAGATTAGCCAGCTGAGGTGGCTCCGGCATCTGTTCTGGATGCCTCGTGGGCGCTTCCCTCGTGGTCCCCCCAGAGGAGCTGGAGGACGTGTCTGGGGTGCAGGAAGTCTGGGAGTCCCTGCTTAGACCTGGCCCCGGATAAGCGGAAGAAAATGGATGAAGGGACTGTCATAAACTTAAAGCCACAGCAATTAAAAGACTAAATTATTCAAATAAAAATCATTTGTGCAGCCATTGTGTCACTTTTCTGGCAGAGGGTTCATCAAATGCGTGTTTCCATGGAGACGTTATTGCTTTGTCTGGAATGTTTAACAGCATGGTATTAAACCTTTCTATGTACATGAAGACCAAAGGTCAGATTACAGGTCAGATCTGTGGAGAGGCGACCCCGCTCACAGTCTGAATGCCTGTTTTTCTGGGTATTTTGGAGCTCTAAAACCAGTGTAAATGAATAAATGTAACACAGAGCTGTTTATGTCTGAGTGATAAATCCAATGCGCCTTTAAAATAATCTCTGGAAAACACTGATACATGTTCGTGCTAATCCGCAAACCTTTTATTACCATCCCAGACCGACATCATTAAAACATCTGGAAACCCTGATGGACACTTCCCACAGAACCTCCCAGCCATTACGATGAGTTATTAAACGTGAGCTTTGACTGCGCTGGAGAGGTGTCAAGGGCGCCGTGGACATAAATACATGCAGCAGTGAGATAATGACTGCTCCAAGTGGATTCCAGTGACACGGTTAAGCTTTCATTAGACTCTCCACACTGGTAACATGGCTCCAGGCTCCTCTGCTGCATACAAAGAAGCCAGGGCCACAGAATCCTCCGCTCCGAGACGACGGGAGGTGCACGAGGGGAAACGGTGAATGGGAGAAATGTAATCAGGGCACGATAATGTATTTGTACAGGAGAGATTGAAAGATGAGCGCTGTATGGAAAGAGTCGATTGGAAGTTGAGAGCATTGGAGGACATATTGTGTTGATACTTTTGTTTTGGCTGGACGAGTTATCAGCGCCTCGACCACGATAAGGCTGTCAGAAGTGTCCAAAGTCAGACACTAACCCGTCCATTAAAGGTGCACCGCGTAACATTTTTAGTGAAGGGTCCGTCACCTAGCCTGATTCATCGGCCGGTTTCACTTCGTAGTAACCGTCTGTAATGTAGCCAGTCCATTACTTGGGCCTAGGGCTAATTAAAAGGTAAAATAATGAGGAACCGAAACAAAGTTTTAGAAATGTTTATTGAAAATTAATTATGTGCAGATTGAAGTTACCTGTAAAAGAAAAGGAAATAAGTCAAAGGAAGTGCATTTAAATCTAAGTAATTGTGTTAAAGTAATTGTACTTTGCCCTCTGGTGGGGTCTGCCTCAGGTGCTCCGGCCAAAAGAGTCCCCGGGGAGCCAGAGCACCTTAAGAAGGTTCCAGGGCAGCCAACCATGTTGTTTGGAGGAGGGGAGCACAAGTTTTTAACTTTTTCTATTTAGTATTTTAAATCATTAAACACTGCTAATTTAAATAAAGAGATATATATTTTTGTAATTAATGTAATTAGATATTGTTTGGACACTGTTTTGATAGTTACTTTTACATTTAATATCTAAAAGCTATGTGGAGCTTACCTAGTCGTTAAAGTGGGCTCACCCAATTAGGACAGGGCTTTTAAAAGAAGCCAGCCTCACCTTGTTCAGGGGAGGTGCTGTGTGAGCGCAGGTGACTGCTATGCCTGTTTTTAACCTTTTTGGAACTTTTGTAAATATTTTTTTTTTGTCTTTGTCGGGAATAAATGCACTGGGATCTGCACTGTAAACCGGCTCAACTTGAATCTGTTCCTTCTAAAACCGCTAAGGTTGCCACCAGGCTATTACACCGTCTGACCTCGCAGCATTAGATTTCATTCGCTCGACAATAGGCAGGTACTTTTTTATTTAACCAATCGCTGTATGTAATGCGCCGCTAACAGGGCTAACTGGTATATTAAGCTTTTTTTTTAAGGATAAAAGCAAACTTCAGAACATTGTTAAAACCTGCTCGAAAATCACAGAGGTGAAACTGAGGGAACTGCACTCTCTGTGGGAGGAGCAAGTGCTGAGGAAAGCCAAGTGTCTCCTGGCTCAGCCCCTCCATCCTCTGGCTCCTGATTTTATCCTGATGCCTTCAGGATGTCGGTTTTATGCTCTGATACGAAAGACTAAATGGTTCTCTAATTCTTTTGTGCCCTCTGCTATTAAGTTGTTAGATTCTAAGGGTACAGTTTTATGAAAGTTGTGCGCTGTAATTTGTAGTTTATTCTTGATCCACTGGTGGACTGGTTTGTGTTTGTGTGTGAGAAGTGA
The DNA here is from genome assembly GCF_026225935.1 of Boleophthalmus pectinirostris. Taxonomy (NCBI): domain Eukaryota; kingdom Metazoa; phylum Chordata; class Actinopteri; order Gobiiformes; family Gobiidae; genus Boleophthalmus; species Boleophthalmus pectinirostris. The sequence goes on from NW_026571095.1 coordinate 2,738,590, forward strand.
GAAGTGCTCTGAGATGCTGCTAATGAATTGCCTTATGTGATCAATAAAGTTTTCTGAATCTGAATCTGAATCTCAAATCCCGTAGGAAGAAGGACAATACGTCTTTCCCCTTGGTAAAATTCACCAAAGATTCTCTTTGTTGCAGCTTTAAATCCTCGATCTCGGGAATTGTTACCACCACAGAATGTATGGCTCTTTCCTGATTGGCTGTTGCCCAGACTCGCACTTCCAGGGTTCTTGCAAACCATCTAGAACAGGGGCGTCAAACTCATTTTGGTCCGGGGGCCGTATCCAACCTACTTTGATCCCAAAGGGGCCGGATCAGAAAACTCATGTCATATAAACCCCAAAAATAACAATAAGTTCAAATATTTGTGCAGAGAAACACAAATCTATTACAGAAATCTTTCTTTTACAAAATATTATAATATTATGAACCACCTGAAACTTTAAGAAAAATGCAAATTCAACGCAATGTTTTAATATGAACTTGTCTGTAAGCAGGAATAAGTCAATTTTTCTTGTAAAATCCTGCACTCGGCTCCACTTTTCTCACGTTGGACATTTTTCTGATGAGGGTGTCACGGTCAACAGTCAAAACGATCGTCCTTTAAGAGCGTTTGGAAAGAGACAAGTCTTCATTTGTGCTGCTCTGGTGGGAGGGGCCACGTACAGAGACATTGGAGACGCTGCTGTGAGAAACACCACAGAAAATAACAATATTTTAATACAAAATATAATTCAAATATTTTAGTAGAAAATCAGCCGAGGGCCACATTAAAAGTCTTGTAGGGCCGGAACTGGCCCCCGGGCTGTATGTTTGACACCCGTGGTCTAGAATGTTCTACAGTATCAAGCAGGTCATGTACTTTGCTACATTACAATTCAGGTCTGTGGAGAGTCGCCCCTATTCACAGAAGGAATGGCTGTATTTCTGAGCAATAGAAACACCCGTAAGGAAGAAATGCTCCATGGTGGGGGTGTAACGATTTTGTTATCATGATATCGTCGTAGTAACATTGCCACAATAACGTCGTGGTCTTGTCATGGTATTAAACTGTGCGTCTTCAGGCAAAAAAAGAATTTTCAGTCTGCTCCTGTAGTGTATAGCACAGTAAACTACATGGACCATAATCCCATAATCCTTTGCGGTCGCGTCATCGGCCTGTGCGCCTGTTGTGGACACACCAGCGGCTTTTAAGTCTGAGGTCTAGAAGCATTTTGGGTTTGTCGTGACATGAAACGAAAAAGGAGAAAAGGTGACAGACAAACAACAGACAGTGTCAGACACAATGCAGCGTGTGGTTCACCTCAGGAAATACTAAACACGAGAAGGACCTTGATAAGACAACACATTGAAAACATTCAAGAATGTGTTTAGAAAATCAAGTCAGGACAGAAAACTATACGTGAAGCATTTACAACAGCGCTGCCTCACAACAGCTCAAAAAATAATATATAAAAAAATATATAAAAATATATCGCAGACTATAAAGAGTGTGATTTGCACCATTTTCCATAGTGCAAATCATTGGTTCCATGGAGCCAAAATATAAACTGCCATTGCATTTAAGTTTATTTTCTTTATTTCTTTTGAGGAGGACTCAAATATACATTGAGTAATAATGTGTTTAATGCAGCTTTGACACATTTGTTTACGTTTTACAGAAATAAACCACATGGCTCATTTGCATAAACTCTGAAAAAAGCGCTCACTCCTTGTGAGCTGATGTGGTTCAGCCTCTGTCAGACTTACTCTGCGAGGCTCCTGACTACAGTTTTATTCCAAATGTTTAATTGTTACTTGAATTTTGCACTTGAACTTCAAAGACTTTTGAAGCTGTTCAGAATGTCACTGATATGAACATGACAATCAATGTTTTACCAAATGATGCTCAAAACATTTTATAATATCGAAATATCGTGAGCTTTCCCACGATATCACAATAAATATCATACTGTGAGCTTCATACCGTGACGATATTGTATCGTGAGACTTGGTTATGGTTACACCACTACTCACCACGTGTATGTTTAATGTCATACCATGGAACATTCCATACAAAAGAATAGCATCTGCATTCAGAGTGTGCAAAAAAATCACATTAACGAGACACTGGAGTTTCAGTGTTTTATTGGAGCTAGTATAAGATCTTGTGGTAACATAGAAAGTGCTATTATTTTCTGTATGAAAGTACCATATTTTCCGCATTATACAGCGCTCTGGATTATAAGGCGCACTGTCATTAAATGGTCTATTTTCAAACTTTTTTCACAAATAAACCGTACTGGACTTTAAATGAAACCCAACAGTGTGATGGGTGAGTGGTTTTGTTTGTTTGTTCGTTCACGGTGACTCTGGGCTTTGTTCAGTTGTGGCGTGTAGGGAGGGTGCATCTGGGGCCGCTGGATTGTCGGCGTGTTCGCAGTGACTCAGTTGTTCAGTCGTGTCTAGAAGTGGCACGTTGCACTCGCTTTTTCGGTTCGTTCCTCCGTTCCGTTCCTCGTCGGCGTGGAGTGATGAGTGTCTGTGGGTGTTTTTCGCTGTGCGGTCGCTGTCTGCTCCGTGTGTGTTTGTGTGTTCTGCGGGTGGTGTGGCTTTGTTGTTTGCTGAAGTCGTGCTGGGACACCTGAGTGGATTCGTGTATAGGGCACTCTGGATTGTGGGGCATTGTTTGTTATTTTTTGATGGGGTTGGAGGCTTAAGAGCGCGCCCTATGGTGCGGAAAATACGGTTACAAGCTATTACTAAAAAAGGAACATGTTTATCTTCATTGTGATGTCATAATCTGTATCCAGTTGTATGTCAATTTCTTAGTATCGAAATAGAGTCTGAAATTTTGATCAAGATTAATATGTGCCAAAGTTTACAGTTTTATTACTTTTAAATGGAATGATCCTTTCTTTTGTTTGAAGGTTTGAATGCCTGGAATGTCTGCCTAGTTTTGTTCTTGGGCAAGACACTTCTTCAACTTTCGTGTGTAAAATAGTCAGAATTTGTAGATGAAATGTGTCATATCATTTTAAACATAACGTCGTACAATTGTTTTATTATGTTTGTGGTGCAGCTCCATTACGTTCCACAGTGTGACAATAAGCTTATCTCCACAGAGACAAATTTATAGGTCAGATCTGTGTAGAAGCGACCATGCTCACTGTAAGAATGTATGTTTTTTGAAGCACTTTTGAGCTAATTTCTGCAACTGAATATTTGGAAGTCAGATATATTCAGTGCCATACAGCGGAAGATTCCAGACAAAGCAGTAACATCTCCATGGCGACGAGCAGTAGGCTGACTCTACACTACAAAATCTACATTGTCCAGGAAAATATCTGACGACCTGTTTGAATTACATTTGCGTCAACAGTGTGTCTTTCGTTTACATCTGTATGAACAGTCTCCCCGTATCGTCCCAATCTTCTTAAATGACAGTGACGACTTGAAAGCGGATCCGTATTTCCAGGTTATTTTCTCCCGCGCTGTATTTCCCGTCGTGCAGATCCTCTCCAGACGTCTGCAGCTGGATCCGTATTAGCGATTTTAACTGAAACCAATCCGACGTGCGCACGCGATGGCTTTTTCCGGTTTTATGGGACTTAATGGGCTCGTCTAAATGTAAATGAGCGGCGAGCTGGCTGTCTCCTGTCTACGCCGGGGACACCATGTTTAGAAAAATCACGTTCCTTAGACTCTCGGTTCAGCTGAGTTCACACCACTGCCCCGAGTCCACTTCTAAAGGCACTTAGACGAAACAGAGGAAATTGAAATGTGGATGACAGAGCTGGTGGTGGGACGTGAACTATGCATACAATTATGGGTATTAAAGAGGACGGTCCAGGGGAAATTTCTCTTTTTATGTTTTGACAGGCTGTGTTTGGAAAATAGAATCTTTCTGTTGGGCAGAGCGCTTTGTATAATGGAGGTTTGTGGGGAAAAATGACTCTGCATGTTATGAGAAGAAGATGTTTTTCGTATTCCGTAACTATGTTTTGTATTGTGATACTACGATATTATTGTGAGAATAAACTGAATAAACTTTTTGGCAAGCTGAGATAAATAAAAACAAAAAAATCTATAAATTTACTAGTCAAACTGCGTCAAAACTAAAACATAACAGGGACTAAATCAAGAGCAAAATGCCGAGACAGAGTATAGAACTGAAAAAGGAAAATCATGACTTTTGTCCGTTTTACTGTAAAGGCGACTTTTCTGTTGATGTAACTTTTCTGGTAGAGGATTTGTCACAGTAGTCTGATTCATCAGTCGGTTTTACTTCGTAGAAATCCTCTGACCTCACAGCATTAGAATTCGTTCGCTCAACAGTAGGCGGGTACTTTTTTAAAAATTTAACCAATCGCTGCTGTTTGGTCGTGACGTTTGTAATGCGCCGCTAACAGGGCTAACCGGTATATTAAGCTTTTCCCAAATCCCGTAGGAAGAAGGACAATAACGTCTTTCCCCTTCATAAAATTCACCAAACATTCTCTTTGTTCCAACTTGAAATCCTTGATCTCGGGAATTGTTGCCAACACAGAATGTCTGACTCTTCTCTGATTGGCTGGTGCTCGAACTCACACTTCCAGGGTTCTTGCAGACTGCCTAGTGCATTTTGATTCCTGACCTAGTTGCTGGAGAGAAATGAAATAGAGCGGAGGCACTAGGTGGCGCCAGCCTGTCTACCGTCATAGTTTTAAAGCTCAAAAATACCTAGAGAAACAGACATTCTGACTGTGAGTGGGGTCGCCTCTTCACAGATCTGAGATTTAACTTGGCCTCATGAAGATTAGAGGTGTGCAAAAATATCAACATATCAATATATCATATCGTTTAATGTGATGATACAGTATCAATATTGTGTATTGGCTGTATCACCAAGAGTATTTTTTGGTATATTTTACTAAATTATTTTGTTACAGCTACAGTTTTGTTGCTTGTTTAGTGGAAGGAAATTGGTTTATGCAATGCACATTTGCCATTTTGACATTTTCACAGTTTTGATGATTAAAATGTTTGTGTTTCATTTGAACTTTGCACAAAAAGTGGTTTAACAAAGACTTTAAGTGTTACAGCCATCATTTAGCTATTATTTTTTTTATTGAACCAAGTCAAATCGATTTGAAATATATCGAATTGAAAGTGCACTGTATCGAGGTATGTATTGTCTCGGCAGCTTCTTAATGATACCCAGCCCTAATGAAGATAGAAAGGTTTAATGCCACACTGTGAAACATTCGAGACAAAGTAATAACATCCTCATGGAGAAAAGCCTTTTACGGACCCTCCACCAGAAAAGTTACACAATGCACCTTTAACATACAACGCATTTCAGTAAAATTGAGAACTTTCTTGCGAACTTTCAGCCAGTATTGTAATATCGATATTATGTGATAAATTGTGCCGTCCTCCTGAAACTGTAAAGTTCAATTCCAAAAAAAAAAAAGACAATTTGCACTTTCTCTTTTGATACATCTACATTTCAGAATAGAGATTTTCTAAGTTACTTACATCTGACATAAGATTTTTAATTTACAATGTGAATTTAACAGTAACTCACCACTATAATCTTGTCTGAAGTGAAATAACTCAAATTGCATGAAATAAAGAATGGTTGAAATGTAATTATTTTGTCACAGTTCACATCCATATCTATAGAAAGTTTTTTTTTTTTTTTAATTAGACTTTTGTTTTCTTTATTTTTCAGTAGAACATGAAATACAAGATTATCGTTATAGTAGAACACTTGTATGAATATGTTTTTGTGACATCCTGACTCATAATTACTAAATGATTGATTATTAAATTGATCCGTAGCCATGGGTGAGATCTCCAAATATTTAAAGGTGCATTGTGTAACTTTTCTGGTCTCATAGTATCTCACTTGCTCGTTTCTATGGATATGTCATCTCTGACTGTAATGTCCAGATCTACTTTTACTTTTTACATTTGTTCAGTTCTTGCGGTTTTAAAGCTCAAAAATACCCAGAAAAACAGGCATTCGGACTGAGAGCGGGGTCGCCTCTCCACAGATCTGACCTGTTACTTGGCTTCGTCTGGTCTCCATGGAGATAGAAAGGTTTAATACCGGACGAATAAGGATTGGGAACTATTATGTAAAATGCAATGGAAATCCACATGTTCGATAACTTGGAGGGAATTCGGGTGGAAAAATGTTATCAGATTTTTTATTTCTCCAGTTCAAAAAAGCCACCAAAATGTAGGAGGTGAATATGAGGCAGCTCAGAGGCCAATCATTATCATCTGTTCTGGACATGCCCAAAAATCATACCTTTCTGGAAAGAGCTGCTTCAATGTTCCCTTTGACTTCCTATATATGTACTTAAGCCAGGAGATCCCAAATGTCACTACGGGAGCAGACAAATACCTATTAAGAATTATTTTATTATCCGCAAAGAAAACACTGACAAGAAAATGGCTTCAAACTGAGGTACCAGTAATGGAAGAGTTGTACAATACTGTTTATGAAATATTTCAGATGGAAAGACTTACAATGTCACTGAGGCTTCAAAAGGAAAAATGTAATGTGTTTTGGCAGAAGTAGATCCAATATATAAGTGTTTTGAGACCTGATTTTGTATGAATTGGTTGTCTAACAGAAAGGAAGTAAGGAGAGGAGACAAGGTTTTTAAAAAAAAAAATTTTTCACTTGAATCTGTGCATCATTCGTTCAATTGTTTTTCAATATAAAACTAAAAATAAGAAAACAAAAAAACAACAGTTTTCTTCATTATTTGTCTCCAAACCAAAATAAAAAAAAACAGATAATGATTGTTTTTTCAGTTTTCGATTTTGTGTTAAATGAAGAATGGAAAAAACGTCCGTTTCCCGTTTATGTGACTTCCGGGACTGCGATGCCGGACTTTTGCGCTGCATACGGACTTAACCAGGACTGATCCAGGTCTGGGACCAGACCAGAACCAGACCAAGACTGAGACGGGACCAGAGCGGGACCAGAGCAGACTCCGAGCTTTGACTCCGAGCCTCCGCGGGGTTTGAGCCTCAGCTTCGAGCTCCGGCCCTGCCGTGGGCTCTGAGCCTCCGGTCTGGTCCCGGCCTGGTCTCGGTCTCAGTTCCGGTCTCAGTCTCGGTCTGGTCTCAGTTCTGATCTCAGTCTCGGTCTGGTCCCGGTCTGGTCCCGGTCTCAGTTCCGGTCTGGTCCCAGTCTGGTCCCGGACCTGGATCAGTCCTGGTTCAGTCCGTACGCGGTGCAAAAGTCCGGCATCGCAGTCACGTAAAGGGGAAACGGCCGTTATCTGTTTTTTCCATTCTTCATTTAAACACAAAATCGAAAACTGAAAAAACAAATCGTTATCTGTTTTTTCATTTTGGTTTTGGAGACAAATAATGAAGAAAACAGTTGATTTTTCGTTTTCTTATTTTTGGTTTTATATTGAAAAATGAATAAACGAATGATACACGGATTCACTTGCCCTTTTGTTTTTTGGTTCTTTTGTGTATTTCTTAACTCCTATGTTTTTATTTAAAAAGGGAAAAAAAAAAAAGTCATGTCAAGTAACATAGATTGTGTTTGTACAAAAAGTGCTCTATTTTTCTCAATAATTTGTGCTTCCAATGTAATTGACTTGTACAAATCCATTAATAATAATAATAATAATAATAATAATAACAAAAAGTTTAATACCATACTGTGAAACATTCCAGACAAAGGAGTAATCAGAAAAGTTACACAATGCACCTTTAAAATCAGATGAAGCACAGAATTTCTGGCCCCAAAATAGAAATCTGATGCAATGTAGATCTATAATAATGATGTATGACCAAAACAAAGAAACACTTCCATATTTACTCAGTGATCTATAAAACCTCTAGATGTGAGAGTGCAGTGCCAGTGGAGCCAGCCTGTTATATTTCTGTTGTTAGCCAAATGGTGATTGTTATTCACAACACCGAGATTCCCACAGAGTCATTTTTAAACAGCCTATCTCATTGGGGCAGCTGCTCCTGGATCAGCCCCGTGAGCGCGCTGGCCTCGACGCGCACATGTGGCTCTGGAGCAGATGCTGTGAAACTCGATCTGTGGGGCCAGAGCTGAGGTCAGCGGAGGTGTCCTGGCGCTACATATCTGCAGTACAGTGTCCGTGTAAACCGGTGCATTGTGGGTAAAGGCTCGGAGGGGTCAGGAGTTCACGCTCTGGTGGGACGTCCCCGTTCAGCTGCTGTTGTCTTACTCAGTGGGAAAAGAAAGCAACTTATTTTGGAGTGAAACGCTACAGCAACTCCCAGAGCCGTGCAGGGATAAGTATGTTGGCAACCGTATCCATGGAGACCAGCTTCCTGTTTATAGGCCACAATGGCGCGTTTACATGATGTTTTTAATTCCAAATGAATTGTTCTGAATTAAATAGTTCTAAATTAAAAATATTCTCCTTTGAGTTTACTTGGAAATAATAATTCTGATTTGAGGTTTACATGGAAAACACGTTAAATCGTCTTTATTTAATTCCGCTCAACATCTGGGGGTGAGGAAGGTTTCTGGAACAAAGTCGATCTTTTCAATTTTTTAGAACCATATCACTTTTGTTTCTGGTTCTGATATTGTCATATTTTAGATATGGGATTCGGACATCGTAATTGTGTGGTTGTTGGATCCTAACAGCAAAAAATGGCTCGAGAAATGAGCTTCTGAAAGTTTGCGAACTTCATAAATGCAAAAGGGAATCAGATGTGTGTGACTGCAAACCTCCGTTCAAACTGTTTCTCTTCCCAACGGACTTGAAAAATAGTAAAAAGCGAAAGCGATGGGCAGGATTGATACACAGGAAGGACGAAAAAGGAAACCTTTGACTGCCTAAATCATCCTGAGTTTGCAGGGAACATTTTGTATGTGGAGCGCTCAACCTTGGTTATGAATTTACAGTATTTTCCGGGCTATTAGATGCTCTTAAGCCTCTAACCCCATCAAAAAATGACCGTGCACCCCGCAAGCCAGAGTGTCCTATACACAAATCCACTCGGGTGTCCCAGCACGACTTCAGTAAACTACAAAGCCGCACCACCTGCAGCGCACGCAAACACACACGGAGCAGACAGAGACCACACAGCGAAACACACCCACAGACACACTCATCACTCCACGCCGACGAGGAACGGAACGGAGGAACGAACCGAAAAAGCGAGTGCAATGTGCCACTTCTAGACACAACTGAACAACTGAGTCACTGCGAACACGCCGACAATCCATTGGTCCCAGACAGCACCTCCCTACACGCCACAACTGAACAAAGCCCAGAGTCACCGTGAACGCCACAAACAAACAAAACCACTCACCCATCACACTGTTGTGTTTCCTTTAAAATCCAGTGCGGTTTATTTGTGAAAAAAGTTTGAAAATAGACCATTTAATGACAGTGCGTCTTATAATCCAGAGCACCTAATAGCCCGGAAAATACGGTAACAAGTCAATGCCAAAGTGAAAGGCACCAGCTGTTCACCAAGAAACACCTTCCACTGCAAAGCAACTAAGACGTGATGTTGCTGTAAAACCACAAGAACAAGAAAGTGTGAGCTCGACCTGTTTGTCTTCTGCACCTCTCGATTAACAAACGGGATTCCACTTTGTTGACGCTCCACATACAAAATGTTCACTGCAAACTTGGGATGATTTAGGCAGACAAAGGTTTCTTTTTTCGTCCTTCCTGTGGATCAGTTCTGCCCATCGCCTTCACCTTTCACTATTTTTCAGTTCCGCTGGGAAGGGAAACAGTTTGAACGGAGGTTTCATATAGATTCACAAACCAAAGCCCATTTCTCGAGCTCTTTTCCGCTGTTAGGATCCAACAACCACACAATTACGATGTCCAAATCCCAAAACTAAAATATGACAATATCAGAACCAGAAACAAAAGTGATATGGTTCAAAAGACTTGAAAAGATCGACTTTGACAACAGACACATCCCACTGGGAAAACAAACATGGAGGTTTGATGCTCACTTTTTCGGAAAATCCTTCCCAGTATTGATTGCGCAGTGACCGAAAGTCCGATATTCGTGATGCATGTATTGTAAAAGTGATCGGCAAGAATGTCATCATACACATAAAAAGTACATTTCACTGAAACATGTGACAACCATTCAACAGTTTGTCATATTATTTTACTTTCAGTCACACCTGCATATTTTCTCTGCACCATTTGAGCTCCTCTGGTTTATAAAAAGACGACAAGCTGAAAGGCCGATCTCCTCCCTTTTGTTTGATATGACAAAGACGCGCCCTCTCTCCACTCATTACCGCCGACCGACGAGTGGAAAAATCAACTTTTTTATGTAAACTCTGAATAGTTCCCGTGTTTCTTTCGGACAAGGACACCGCCACGTCTCCACTGGCCAATTATTCAACGCAGACGTTCTCAAAGCCGGAGACAGTAGAGCAGACTCGGTGACCTCCTTTTGTGGTCGGCGATAATGATCCGCGCTCAGCTGGAGTCGAATCAGAACATCCATATTCCCTGTGTGAGTGTTGGCAGCCATCTTTGCTTTGGGCACAGGTCTGGAGTGTGGAACAATGGGAGGGAGGGATGGGGAGTCGGTAGGACCCAGAGGAGCTTTGCGCCGCAGTTGAGGTGGAAATGAGACACTTATTGTACTTTTATTAATGGCGGACCAAAAGCTAGAGTGTCCAGCTGGGACTGTAAAGGAGCGAAAGGTTTGCTGGGGTCTGGCCAAGTGTCGTCTCGTCTGCAGATGTGGATGATGCAGGTTTGTTCAAGAGTTTCAGTTTAGTTTAGTTTTTTCTATTTTTAAACCACAAGTCTAAATTAAATATATGTCCATGTATTTAATCAAAATGAGTCCCGGTACAGCTACAGTGTGTTGTATCAGCTGCTCTTGGAGTCTAAATCAGTTTGCTGTGTGCTGTCTGCATCTAATTAGAAAGTATTTTGTTGTCCAGTAATCAGGAAGTGTTGTAGCATTACAGTCACCGCAGAACTCCGCCCTGGCATCTGAGAGGTGTGAAAAGCTCTTATGAGGGTGAATAATTAGGATGTTCAGAATGCGTAAGGTAAATGAGGAAGAACTTTGGACCACTGCAAAACATTTAAAATAAACTAGTTCTGTTTTTCGTGTTTAAAGACAGTAAAAATCAGGTGAAGTGCCGTTAAGATACACACCAAAAGTGTTTGAAACTGTCAACATATCAACATTACACGAGCTGTAAAATTGTTATTGATTTGAACATTTATCAGTTTAAAACCCTCTCAGGCTCAAATTAAGTTTTAGTAACAGGAAAAATCTGATATTTGGGGAAAATGATCATATGGGGTAGTAATATACAATCCTGACTTTTTTTTGAGAGAGACCTTCACATGCAGTGCGTTCTGTAGCAGATTTGCAACATTGGTCCGGTGTGGTAAATTAACAGAAGACTGAAAATGATACGAATGCTAACTTTATTTGTATATCACTTTTCACGACAATAAAAACAAAAAGCACAGTGTAACAGTGCTTTACAATGACAGAACAGAATCAAAACAACTTGGTATATAGATCACTTTTTCGTGTGGTACTCCAACAATTTTTATCCTTTGTAAATGAGGAGAAAATTCAGTTTGTCGACTGGACAAAAGTTAGTTGGTTGAAGACGTTTCGCAGCTCATCCAAGCTGCTTCTTCAGTTCAGAATGCTGGTGGACACTTCTGTATATCTGCAGGGAGGAGCTAACTAACTGAAACTAATTGACCTGTACAGGGTGTGGGGGTCTAATTATTATAACAAGACCCCACACCCTGTACAGGTCTATAGGGCGAACTAACTAACAGAAACTGTAAACAAGTGTGTGTGTTCGTTTCAGTGTAGTTAGTTCCTCCCTGCAGATATAAGGAAGTGTCCACCAGCGTCTGACCAGAACTGAAGAAGCAGCTTGGATGAGCTGCGAAACATCTTCAACCAAACTAACTTTTGTCCAGTCGACAAAGTGAATTTTCTCCTCATGGATTTTACCTGGACGACTGAGGGATTCTTAACATCTCCTTTGTTAAACACAAAAGTACTTTGCACTTCTGTCAGGCTGTTTGCGTGTAGCCATTCTTGCACAGTCTGCATCGTCCACGTTTATCAGCAGGGATGGGAAAAAAGGCTCCTGATTTAAAAAAAATGGATGTGGAGTAAGTAGGTAATTGACATTTAGCTGTTCCCTTGAGAAAGACTTTTAGTGTCACAGCCATGATTTTTTATTGAACCATATTGAATCAGTTTGAAATATATGATATCAAGTCAAATCGAAAGCTCACTGTGCCAAGATATGTATTGTATCGTGGCCTATGTATCTTATCTGTAACTTCTTAACAATACCCAGCCCTGATTAGGAAGAGCACGTTATTTGAGATTGACGTGGGTTTTTTCATGGCCAATGCTGATACTGTTTAATTAAAATCCAGAGAAATGGATGGTCACTTTTGGGTCGATGTGTAAGGCTGATTTTGATCATTTTCCGGATACTAAAGGCCGTCACACAATACCGGAGAATTTGCCCGATTTTTGCTCAGATTTTTTTCTCCCCGAATTCCGTTAGGCGTGACCCAACTTTGTGTCTTCGTGTGCAATTTTGAAGCCACTGCTCCGAATGTGTGGTATCAGTGTCAGATTGTAAACACCAAACATCAGCAACGCTACGGTAACAGCCAAAAAAACACTGAGCGTTTAAAGTGCAGCATCTCATCCACATTATCCATAGAAAATGTCCTTTGCAAATAATGACATCCAGTCCACAAAACAGCGCTGTTACTCCAGTTTAAGGCGTTGTTTAAAAGTAAAAAGGCAAGAGTAGTTCCTCACGTGTCTGTTTACATTCACACAGCGCACAGATCGAGGTGAAGCTCTGTCAACACGGAAGAAGCTACGCGGATGAGTGACAAAACACATTCACTCTAAAAAATAAAAATAAAAAATTGTAATGGACATACAGTGATGTTTGAAATGTTGTTTTTGTTTTTTTTCTTGAATGATTTGAGGTGTCACACATCTCATCTAAGCATTTAATTGAACAATTTCCATGCAAAAGAAAACATTTTCTGAATATTCATGTTACAAAAATTTAATCCAATGTATATCTGATTACAGTGGCTAATTACTTGTTTTCTTTCTTTTTTGTCTCCTCTCTTGCTGTGGCCTGACTGATAACGATTCTTCACCGCTTCCTCCTAAAAGGTAAGAAACTGTTATTTAAATGCCATTTTTGTTGTGCCTTGACTAAAAATAATAACTTGGCATGATATTTTCCTGTAATTTTCAACCACAAACTCCTCAAAATAGAAATAATTTTTGTTACTTGTCCCTGGATCATTTTGGCGTTTCTCTCTACTTTGATATTGTGTTTTTACCTTGTTGTACTTTGCACAGGTGGGTAGTACTTGTGTAATATGTGGGTAGTAACTTTAAATTAAACTTTTCAGACACCATACTTTGACTCCGGGTTCCCACGGTCATGGAAATCCTGGAAATATCATGGATGAATGTCATTTTTTGTCATTAACCCTCTCAGGCTCAAATTAAATTAATTAATTAATAAAAAAATCTGATATTTGGGGGAAATGATCATATGGGGTATTAATATACAATCCTGACTTTTTTTTGAGAGAGACCTTCACATCCAGTGTGTTCTGGGATGTTGCAGATTTGCAGCATTGGTCTGGTGTGGTAAATTAACACTGAAGACTGAAAATGATATGAACAATAACTTTATGTGTAAACCACTTTTCATAACAATGAAAAGATAAAGCAGAGTGTAACAGCTTTACAGTGGGAGAATATCATCACTTTTTCATGTGGTGCTCCAAGAAACAATTTTTATCCTTTGTAAACAACAAAAGTACTTTGCACTTCTGGCAGGCCATTTGCATGTAGTCATTCTTGCACAGTCTGCATCATCCACGTTTATCAGCATGGATGGGAAAAAAGACTCCTGATTTAAAAAAAGCTCATAAAATATGGATGTGGAGTAAGTAGGTAATTGGTATTTAGCTGTTGCAAATCTGCAACGCCTGCCTGGCGTAAAGGTGCACTAAGTAACTTTTCTAGTGGACGCTCCATCTTCTGCTTGTTTTCATGGAAATATTATTGCCTAGATTGTTTCATCAAATGGCATTAAACTTCTATCTTGTATTTATTCTATTACGAGTTTTTGCTGAAAAATACTTTTAAAAACACACATTCTAACTGTGAGCAGGCTTGCCTCTCCACAGATCAAGCCTGGTGGAGTCATACTGTGGAATTTTACAGGCAAGGCAGTAACATCTAGTTACTTAGTGCCTCCAATTAATTTCATTTCTCTCCAGCGACATTCAGAATACACTAGATGGTTTGCAAGAATCCTGGAAGTGTGAGTCCGGGCTCCAGTCAATCAGTGAAGAGTCAGACATTCTGTGTTGGCAACAATTCCCGAGATCAAGGATATAAAGCCGGAATAAAGAGAATGTTTGGTGAATTTGATGAAAGACGTTATTGTCCTTCTACTTACGGGATTAGGGAGCATCTTAATATACCAGTTAACCCCATTAGCGGTGCATTACATACGTTCCGACCAAATAGCAGTGATTGGTTAAATATAAAAAAGTACCCGTTTACATCACTTTCACTTCATGGAAACTATCACATAACGTAACATCGCCATAGTAATCACCTGGTGGCAGATCCAAAAAAGCTTCATAAAAAGCTTCATGGTCCTTTTAACATTTTGTGTGGAAAACACCACAGAGCATATTTCACCGTGCAACTGCTGAGAGCAACTTAACTGCTGCGAAAACATACTCATTTTTACAGTCCCTGCAACTTTGAAATAAAATAGTCCAGCTTTTTATTGCACGTTTCCTCTTGAATTTTGGAGCACTGTTAAACAAGTCTATCTCTTTTCTTTACAACACCTTTACAGTTTTATGTTTTTATAGACAGTAGTGTTGTCACAATAGCAGTGTTGGGAGTAACGTGTTATAAAAGTAACAAATTACTACAATGTGTTGCTTTTTGCTGTAACGCAGTAATGTAAGGGATTACAGGGAAAAAACTGTAATATTTTACTCTGTACAAATGTCAATAATGTGTGGTTTAGTCCTTGTTTAGTTCTGGTTCAGTCCTGGTTTAGTCCCGGTTCAGTCCTTATACGGCACAAAAGTTCGGCATCTTGGCACAGTTATTTTGGTGAGAGTAACTTGAAGTGCTGCAGTAGTCGTGTAATGTCTTACATTTTAAATACAGTAACGTTGTAATGCAATTGTAATAACTACTTTGAAATGACAGTAACAAGTCACAAAAATAACACATTACAGTTTTGAAGTCACTTGCCCAACAGTGCACAATAGTACTGTACAATTTCAAACTCGATTTCAGTATTAAGGAATACTCGATACTTATTTTTGACAATAGAATGTAACTTTCAGCATTAAATTGTAGCAGTTTTTTTTTTTTTTATATTCCCACGTGGCCTTATGTGTGTTTAATCCGGTGTATACTTTTTCAGATTTAGCTCGAGATCATTCTAAAGATACTCAGGAAAGGTTCAGTTCTGTCCTGTGAATGTGACTTTTTTAGTATTGATACTTGCTAAAATGAGGATTAAGTTAGTATCTGTTTTTCTGTACTTTTGGCCATAGACGGCTCCAAATATCGAGTTAGAAATCTGTTTAAATAGTGTGTGAAGTGCAGGTACAGCTCTGTAAACATCTGCTCCACACGTGACTCCTGGATCATTCTTCTCTCCTCTCTTTACACTTATAACTTCTCTCCGCTGTCAGCCCTGTTTGTTTTGGTCCGCTGCCTTAAGTGGCTCGGGCCCTCACTTTGGGGGAATTTCTGTGTTTTTCGAAGCACCTCCTAACTCCATTAAATCTCGTCACGTGACCGCTGTAAAACCGAACCGACTCCTGGAGCCCGCAGAAGAAAAAAAAAAAGTCTAAACACTGGAGAAGAGGAGAAGAGAGAGGAGGGAGGGAGGGAGAGGAGGGTTTGAAGGCTCGGAGATTGAAGCCACATTGTTTTAGCAGCACGCGTTGGTATTTCCTTTGCGCTCGGTTCAGGGTGGAGCAGGAGAGAGAGGCAGAGAGAGTTTGTTCACTTCAGGGTGGTTTTCATTTCAAACCAGTGCTCTGATGTAAAATATAGGCTCCTAGTAAAAGAATGAGAGCAATGTTTTATTTTTACATAGGGGACTTTCGTTTGAGTTTTGATGCTGAAGTATTTGAATGACAACACGCTCTACATAACTCAGGATCCAGAAACTCTACGGACCTTAAAGCTACCGTATGTAATCAGACTGGCCGACCCGCCCCTGTTGTATTCTCACATACCACCACTAGATGCTGTCTATGTTACTGCATCAGATCAGAGAGGGGAAGTGGGAGCAAGTTTCACATCTGTCATCTACTGCTAACAAAAAAATAAATAAATCAAACAAACTAGCAGATTGTAGCTTTAAGTGGGATTAATGTAGCTTGATTCATCAGCTGGTTTCACTTCGTAGAAACCGTCTGACCTCGCAGCATCAGAATTCATTCGCTCGACGGTAGGAGGATACTTTTTTATTCAACCAAAAGCTGCTATTTGGTCGTGATGTATATAATGCACCACTAACGAGGCTAACTGGTATATTAATCTTTTTCCAAATCTTGTAGGAAGAAGGGCAATAACGTCTTTCCTCTTGATAAAATTCACCAAACATTCTCTTTATTCTGGTTTTAAATCCTCGATCTCGGGAATCGTTGCCAACACAGAATGTCTGTTTCTTTGTTGTTTGACTGGTGCCTGAACTCTCATTTCCGGGGTTTTTGCAAACCATCGAGTGTATTCTGATTCCTGATCTAGTCGCTGGAGAGAAATTAAATTGAGCGGAGGCACTAGGTGGTGCCAGCCTGGCTAGAATTAACGTGTCACAGTTGGAAACATTATTGCTTTACTTACACGAACAGTGAATTTAAATGGGCTGTACTTGATTATTTTAAAGTAAAACAGTACATGTATATTGTAAAAGCAGACAGTTAGATGCTCTCTACATCTAAGTTTAAGTGAAAGAGTCCATAAGAGTTGCGCTACTAATCCAGCTTGAGGTGTTGTTTAAAAGTAAAAAGGTGGGAGTAGTTCCTCAGTGTGTCTGTTTACATCCACACAGCGCACGGATCAAGGTGAAGCTGCAGATTCACCACAGTGACTCTACTTCCCCAGGACTTTATCTCCAATCTTTTATGCTTTAAAAATCCTGTAGTTCAGCCACATTTCACAAATAATAACATAGTTGGACTTGTATCTAAACTAGAAGTGCAGAGCTCTGAAGAGTCTCAGAGTGAGTGGTTTTACTGCAGACAGGAAAAAACTGATGCAATCACTCTCACAACTTTGTATCCTGTGGTCCGCAGACAAATCCCGCTGCAGTCTTTGCGATTGGAGATTTTAAGTCTCATAAGATTCTACTCGTGTTTAAAAATCGTTTTTGACCGAAAAATCCTGTAAAGTGTGGCCTCCGTTATGAACTCATTAACAAAATCAGAACAGAAACTTTTTATTCGGTCTGATATTGTCTGACGTAGCACCATTCTACAAACTCAAATTATTTTTCGCGTGTGCAAAAATATCTAAATATTGATGTATCGTATATCGTTTAACATGATGATACAGTATCGATATCGTGAGCTGCTGTATTTATATATCGCCAAGAGTATTTTTTTGGTATATTTGACTAACTTATTTTGTTACAGCTACAGTTTTGTTGATTTGAAATATATCGTATCGAGTCGAAAGCGCACTGTATCGAGATATGTATCGTATCGTGGCTTGCGTATCGAGGTATGTATCGTATCGGCAACTTCTTAATGCTACCCAGCCGTAAATCCAGTGACATATGGCTGAAGGTGATGTCATGACACAAGATAAGTGGATTAGAATAAGACTATACATTTTAATCCAGTAATGCTATGTAAATATATTCTTTCATTTTCTCTCACACGGTCTGTATTTGACATTTTTTTAATCATTTCCATTACTCACTTGTACATTTTATTTCACCAGTTTTCATTTTACTTCACATGTGTGTAAATGTGGGACGCGGTCTGGCCTCTAAAGCGACATTAATCCAGCCGGAGTATAAAGAAAGACGTAATAATCCAGTGTTAAATCGTATGTATGTGCTTCTCGTGGGATACAAACATAATTTATAGAGAGGGAAGACTGGGCGAGAGCGTTCAGACGTCTCTGATTATATGTTGTGGATGTTACAGTGTTGTTCCCAGACAGTTCATGAGGTACACGTCTGTTTTGTGGGGTTCATGTTTGATTGGTTGGCTCAGTCTATATTAAAATTGTTTATAGAAAAGATTAGATGAGAGTTTAGGCAAGTCGTTTTAAAATCCATATGACAGGTTTTCGTGTTTTTCTAATTATTTTGTGGGATTGTACCTATTTATTGTATTTTTATTGTATTTATATCACTTTTTTGTAACAAGGAAGGCATTTTTCTGATAATTTAAACACTTATTTAACACAATAAAGATGTTGTAATTTATTTGTATTACTGAAATAATGGTTAATGTGTAAATTAGACATGGTAACAGTTACAGAATTATCTCTATGCAATTCATATCTGCTGCCATTGTCCAACCGGGAAGTAAAACTGTAAACTTCACCACGATCTTAAAGTTGCATTGTGTAACTTCTGGTGAAGGGTCTGTCAGAAGCTTTGATGATGCTTGGAGATGTTATTGCTTTGTCTGGAATGTTCCACAGTATGGCCATAGGCGGACTTTGTGTGTGTGTGTGGGGGGGTTAAATATAAATATATATAAATAAATATTGATATTTATATATATAAATAAATATTTATATTTATATTTACTTTTAGAAAATGTATTAATATTTTAAATACGTCAATAAAACAAAAGGATTGTATGAAATAAATATGAATCCTCGTCTGAACCAGGACTGAACCAGGACTGAACCAGGTCTAAACTAGGTGTAAACCAGGACTAAACCAGGACTAAACCAGAACTAATCCTGGACTTGAGACAGAACCCTGCGTCCGTGGAGCAGGGTGCCCACAAAGCGCGATTGAGTAGCAGTTGCGCTTTGCTCCGTGGGTTTGGAGCTTCGCGTTGGTCTTTTCTCGGTCTACGCGGGCACACCTCCAGGCCAGTCCTTGTTCAGTTCTGGTTTAGTCCTGGTTCAGTCCTGGTTCAGTCCTGGTTCAGTCCTGGTTTAGTCCTGGTTTAGTCCTGGTCCCTCTTGGTTGTTTTCACCGTTGCCAGTAGCTCTGGTTTAACATTTATCTTGTTTTTTTATATTTTATATTTTAATATTTTATATTTGTTTGTTTTTTTGAACGACGTACCCCCGCGTACCACGCCCACTACACCCTGATCATGTGTGACGCTCTGTGTAGTTTGTCTTTATGTGAGGCTTATGAACACTACTGTTGTATGTGTGATAGTGTTGTTACTAAATACTGTAACTATTCTGTGTAATGTCACAGAATAACTATAATGCACAGCGGTGTGAACAGTAAAGCAATCATTTCATTGGACAGTGCAAGGTGTTTCCTTACTGTGCACATGGTAATACACAGTTTAAATCTTGAATCTAGTGCCCTGACGTTAAAATGTTTGCCTCCCAGCGCAAAAGTCAAACTCCACCTATGAGTTAAACCTTCTGTCTTAATGGAGACTAGAGCCCGACCGATATGGATTTTGTTGTGGCCGATATGAAACCGATATAATGGGAGTTGGAGCTGCCGATAGCCGATATAATCACCGATATATTTAGTGATGTAAAAATTCAATGTAAATCTTGAATTGATTAAAAAACTTAGGTTTGGCTCTAGTGGATTCTAAATTGGGTTTATTTAGGCAACATTTATTGTTATTTTGACTCTTTACATCATATTTACATACAGTAGATTGGCCTAATGGCATTTTTGCATCACATTCTAGCTACTAGTGATGGGTATTCCAGTTTTTTTTTTTGGTTTTTTTGGAGAACCGGCTCTTTTGGCTCGGCTCACTAAAGCAGCTGGCTCTTTCGGCTCCCAAGCGACTCTTGAGATTGTTTTGTTGCAAGCAGGACTAAACCAAAACTGAACCAGGACTGAGTGTCGGGACTCGGTTTCTATCTCTCTCCTGCACTCGAGCCCAAGATTAGTCCTGGTTTATTCATTTTATGCTGAACTGCAGCCAAATATGCACTTTTTTTTTATCCTATGCACACGCAGATTTCTGAAAGTTTCGTTTTCAGCCGCTGCTGCTGTCAAACTACGGGTCTACATGCGGCATGAAGAGAAAAAAGTGAGAAAAAGAGAAAACACGGCTCCCAATAAGAAGCAGGCTCCCGTTGTTCGCTCTAAGAGCCGCTTCGATCGCGACCGACCCATAACTCCTAGCTAGTAAACTATCGCTATTAGCCTTTAGCCGTAAATGCTGCGCAAAGCGGTAGTTAATTATATGCATAAATGTGGATCCTTCACACATCTATTCACAGCTCATTTACATATCAATACTGGTCCAGTAACAAATATATGGCCAATATAGTCACTTTACAATAGACCAATAGAACAGCCTGTTTATGTGCGGGAGCTACAGCAGCTAACCGCTAACAAAACCTAAACTAGCTTCAAAGTCGATGCATTTCCAACACTCACCGCTCACACAGGCTCCTCCTCACATCACAAGTCTGCACTAATAAATGTGCTTTTAATCCAGACTCAAACCGATTGTCCGAAAAATAATAGAATCTCAGTGTTGCGCACCGCTGCGGGTGTAAACAAACACACGCGAGTGAAGTGACGTCACTCTGGTGGTGTGTTCAGGGACAGTACGGACACAGACAAATTACACCGCAGATAAATACTGATGCGGAGCCACATATTAGGACATTTATCTGTCTGTAAATTGGATTAAATGAACATAATGTAGAGAGTCTAAGCTTTATAACGAGGTATAACATGCCCACGTGAAATATCGGCCCGGCCCATATCAGCAAGCATATCGGCCGATAGCCGATATGTCTCCAGGTGCCCATATTGGCCGATAATATCGGCCAGCCGATATATCGGTCGGGCTCTAATGGAGACCAAACCAAGTTGCAAGTCAGATCTGTGGATGTAAGGTTGAGCTGTTTAAAGTCATGCTCTGGAACATTCCAGGCAGAGCAATGACATCTCCATAGAAACAATCAAGTGACAGACCCAACCAAAAAGTTATACAGTGCAAAACTTTAAATATAATGGTGTTACAAATGTTTTAGTGAAATGAATTGTCTAATCTGTCATGTACACTTTTCATAAATATACCATCATTCTTTCATGTCCCAACCCTAAACCAAACCAAGTCTACCCCAAGACGATAAAAAAGGACCAAACTAGGCCCAAACCAGGACATGACACAAAGCACCGTGCTGGATTTGAACCCGAGACCTTCTGGTGTGAGGGACGACCCTGCCGCTGCTCAAAACATCTGTTAAAAGCTGTATCTATTCTTACAATCATCTTAAAAACATATTGAGTTTCCGCCTCGGCAGCTGTCCGTGCCCGGTCTCTTCCCCAGAGGTCACGGAGCGCTCACTTCCTGTTTCCTGCCTGATCTGGAGCACAATCAAACATGGCCGCCCGCCCGTGTTTTCTGAATGGGGGAGCGGAGGAAAGAGGAAGTGCGACCTGTTGTGCCTGCTGTTTATCTTGGAGGAGAAGTGAAGCTGTAGATCAATAAAGGGCGCGTGTGTGTTTCATATTTGAGAGAAAATTTATGCCAGCTTTGCATTTTTACTCTTTTATTTATAGAAACATTTGTGTAGCAGCTGTGGATCTGCCCGAGTCATCAGATCTCCATCGAGTTTACTTCCCCGTGTCTGTTTTTGATGTTCTTAGACTAAAGCTTGTTCTGTTATATTTTAGTGTTTGTTGTGTCCTTTGGCAAGACATTTAAAAGTGGACTATGTAACCATGTAATTTCTTGTTGGGTTTCTCCATCTCTTAACCATGTTATTATGTTGTTTCATCCTCAAAAACAGACCTGGAGTTGTGTTTTGTTTCATTCGCACATGTTGGAGAATCCCTTTATTACCGTAAATTCCGGACTATAAGCTGCTACTTTTTTCTCACACTTTGAACCCTGCGGCTAATAAAACCACGCGGCGAATATATGGACGGATTCTTTGTTTAGCACATTGTCCATTCATATATACTCTCTATGGTTTTCCGACACTGCAAATACACACAGTTGAGAACAGAAAACGCCGCTGTGTGGTTACATATGGATCTAGGGTTGCTACACTAGTTAGTGATATTGTCTGTATATGAATATGCTAAATAAACATTAGTGAGGGGGATACATCTCACTTGTATGTGTATATTATGTGGCCATAACGGCTTGTCAAAGCCTGATCCCAAGGCCGGGCCTGGTTAGTACTTGGATGGGAGACCACTGGGAAAATCAGGTGCCAAAAGGGGCCATCAGTCATAAAAAACAAACTGTTGTTGTGTCTTTAGGCAAGACACTTCACCCTCATTGCCTAGTATGAAAGTGATGTGTGTGTGAGTGATGGTGGTGGTCGGAGGGGCCGATGGTGCAGATTGGCAGCCTCGTTTCCGTCAGTCTGCCCCAGGGCAGCTGTGGCTACAGTAGTAGTTTACCATCACCAGGTCTGGAGTGAATGAACAATGCTCTGTAAAGTGTCTTTGAATGTCCAAAAAAGCGCTATATAAAACGATGCATTATTATTATTATTAAATGACGAGAAGAAACGTCTCAAACTTCAGTAGCCGGACATTCACTCATACCTGATTGACAGAACTAGCCCCGCCCCCGAGAGAGTCTGAAATCTGCTGAAATCCTCCAAGACACTGACATGATACAGACAGAACAGAGACTCTTTCTGCAGGAGACATGTGCAGTAGAGCGCGAGGAGAGACGAGGTGATGCACCGAGGAAGATGCTGTTTGTTTGTGTTTTGAACAGTTATTTTGTGCTTCACACACACACCCTCCTCATGGAAAACACACGAAGAAATGCAGATGATGCAGCTTTTAAGTTAAAGGTGATTGATGTGACTGTGGAAGAAGGAAACAGAGCTGCTGCACGTGAACTCGACATCAATGAGTCGATGGTGAGACTTTGGTGACGGCAGCGTGATGAACTGACTCAATGCAAAAAGACAACAAAAACTTTCAGAGGTGATAAAAACAGACGACCTGAACTTGAAATGTTTTTGAAGACGTGGACACCTGCGGCTTATATTCAGGTGCGGCCGATATATGTACAATTTTTTAATTTTGTTAAAATTTAGTTGATGTGGCTTATATTCAGGTGCACTCAGTAGTCCGGAAAATACTGTATTAGGCTGTCTGCAGCTCCAAAGCTCAAAATGCTCTGTTCCACCTTGTGATGTCATGAACTAATTGTTTTCAAGTGAGCAGCTCCTTTTCCCTTTAGTTCAGTAGAGACTGGCCATTTCAGAGCTGGAATTATCCAAATGATTCTAGTGAAGGTGTGTGGAGTTTAAAAACACAGTGGAGCACTTCCTGTATTACCACATGACATCAGATGAAAAAATAAAAAATAAAAATAATAATTGTACATATATAGGCCGCACTTGTCTATAAGCAGGTGTCCACGTTGTACGTCGCTCTTGCACCCCCCTAGAGGCCTTAGTCTGTAAAAATCTATAGAGGGATTATCAAACTACGTCACTTCATGATCTAATGTGCATGTCTCCTGCAGAAAGAGCCTCTGTCCTGTCTGTATCGTGCCAGTGTCTTGTCGGGTTTCACCAGATTTCAGTCTCTCAGGGGACTGGGATAGGTGTATAGATCAGGTGTGAGTTTGGAGTGAGCAAATTTGAGTGAGTGAATTTTCTTCGTCTTTCTTCATCGGGAGAATTAATGGATACATTTTTGATTAATCATTCACGTGTTTATATTCCAATTAGGATTGTTGCAGTTAGGGAATTTCTCCTGCGGTGTGGTATAGCGGTGGTATATAACTCAACAGCGCAGTATGTGATGATATCCCACCCCCTCCTCCACCCCCCCATCCCCCGGAGTTACAATATTTCCAGCGGCACTGAAAACTCTCTCTGATATTATGATTGCACACCGGTGTGTAGCCACGCCCACACCCGAAAGTGGGTCACGAGGTCAATTAAGGACAGACAGATATTTAACACACTGAGTGGTACAGTGATCTGCAAGGAGCCAGAGCCCGAACACAGCAACCTACATTTGGTTTGTCGATTAAAGATGAATGTGATCGACAAAATTCTTAACAATAGGTCGACTAATCATGCCCATCCCTAATCAGTGGATGTCTACTGAAGTTTGAGACGTTTCTTCTCCTCATTTAACACATACGGGTCATTAAGACGAATCCCACTCACTTAACGTTCATTTAACATCAGAACTTATTTTAACACACAGCGATAAGAGTTTTAGTGTTGTAACTTCATGTTAAGCGCATGTTCTGCACGCATCTACTGTGTTTATAAACTAATAATCCATCCATATATTCACCGCATCGTTGTTTAAGCCGCAGGGTTCAAAGTGTGTGAAAAAGATAGCCGCTTATAGTCCGGAAATGCCTGTACCTCAGCCTAAATATGCAGGGCATGTGTGTTCAACATGTGTGAAGGAAATACAGTTCTGGATCTGTTTTTGATGAGGAACATTATATCACAGATCAGAATACAACATAATATGGACCTTTAAATGTCCCACAGTAGTGTATTAAACTTCTCCATTTGAAGTTTAGCCAATTTTGTTTTTTTATTGCTCAAAATAGCTTACAATTTGTGCATATGCATCGGTTTTGTTTTCCATGTTGCACTAATTATCATAATTTACTGTAAAACGGACATTAGATTTGGTTACCACATATCTGCCAAACTTTTCCTTTTACCAGACATCGATCAGTGTAACGTGTTTCAGCAGTTTAGCCCCATCTCCAGCTGCACAGCATGTTGCAAAAGAAAACAAAAAAGAAAACACAGGTCTAAGTTTGGACATGTTTGGAGTTGCTACACAGATGACAACGGCTTTTGGATTTTGAGAAGAACTGTTTGTTTTTTACATATTCTACAACGGACTTACGACTAAGCTCCGTCCTCTCAGCCTACTTCTTATAAATGTATTTGTTTCAGCTTCCTGTTTGAGGATCACTCTGAAGCTCGTACACATCGATGTCACAATCGCAATCTTGAGTGTGTGTGTAGTTTAGTTGGTAAGTTTCTGCTTCCTGTTGGATCCACTTTGACTTTTCCTCATTCAAACCTTACAGTATTTAGTTTTAAATTGTTAATCGCTATGGCAACAGTCTTAATTTCTCATCATTCTGAACCCCATAGAGCTGAGGGTGACCAGGTTTTCAAAATTCAAAACTGGGACTCACCTGGGTTGGGATGTTTGCTATAAATAAAATAATGAAAAGAGCGTGTAACTTTGTGGATTCTCGTGTCAGTCATAATCTGAGGGGCTTTTGTTGCGGCATTTTTTTGCTTTGTGTTCATTTGCAAACACAGCAAAACAAATGACAATTTATGCTCCTGTTTAATGATGGCAGGATCAGATTACCGTATTTTTTGGACTATAAGTCGCTCCAGAGTATAAGTTGCACCAGCCAAAAACTATAAGTCACACTTTTTTGAGGAAATTTGTTTTATAAAATCAGAGACTAGGAACTGACATTTCATCATGAAAGGCAAATTATAGTAACAACAATAGAACAGAGAACAACAGACTGAATAGGCGTCTAGTATGTTAACATCACATATGTACAGTTCTTCAGATAACTAAAACATAAACAAGCACAATCAGAGAGAGCAACCAGGTCCCCATGAGGCATCGGTGGGGGCAGTTCATCACCATGAAAGCCGGCTTATGAGGAGCCCAGCCCATACCCCGGTTATGTGTGTGCCAACTTGTGTGATGATTGGGTGAATATTTTAGCCCGCAGATGGTTCAGAAATTGTTGAAATTGCCGATCCTTTATAATGGCGTGACCTTTCAATTGACCCGTATGACCTCAAATGACCTCAGATCGTCACGAAACGACATCGGGCACAGCGGCATGACCCACATACCAAATTTGGTGACAATCGGTCCATAAATGGCAGAACGGTGTCATTTCTGAGCAACTCGGCCACGACCTCCGGAGGTAAACAGAGCGTCACTTCCTCTTCTGTGTAGCTGTCATCAGACTCAGCATCAGTTCAAGTTAGAATTATTCCGGCCTTTCTGAATCCCGACAGTATGGTTTCGGTGTCACTGAAGTCCAGGCTTTGTCCATCCATCCAGTGACTTCCAGGAAAGTTGCATGGCGCATCCTCCCGGTTCCCGTGAAGCTGTGTTCTCTAACCCCACTTTCCATCAATCACTCACAAGTTTCTCGCTCACTGTAAACTTTCTTTCTGCTGCTCAATTACGGTTTTTAGCTGAATATTTTGCTACTTGCAGCAGGACAGAGGCTTTTCCTGCAGGAGACATGAAGAAAACTGACACACAAGCCTAGAGCACCCTCTCGTGGCTGTCAATCTGAAAATTTTAATGTAAGCCGCACCAGAGCATAAATCGCAGGAAACACCCAAACCATGAAAAAAAGTGCGACTTATAGTTCGAAAAATACGGTGGTCGAGAATTATGACAGTCCTGTTTTAGTCCTGGTTTAGACCTGATGTAGTCCTGCTTTAGTCTGAGTTTAGTCCTAGTTTAGAGCAAATTGGTCCAAAAATAGGGACACCTTGGACAATTTTGTAGAAATCCGCTGGGACATGGGACACAGGACTCAAAACTGGGTCTGTCTCAGGTAAACAGGGACGTCCGGTCACCCTAAGAGATCTGCCGTTATTTTAGCTCAACACACACTGCATCTTTATCCTCAGTACCTCCACAGATGCAGTCCTGCGCCCTCTGCTGGTGTGTTGTATTCGCCACAACAGCAAAACCCTGGAGGTATTTTCCGTTTAGCATCGTCATGTCTTTGAACAGAGCCTCGATAAATGATTTCTGACAGTTACGTATCATTTCAGACGGTCGGCTTGGGTAGTCGCTGGTTCTGTTCCCGTCACAGTGGCTTCTTTGTTGCGAGTCGGGTCAAAGGTCGGCCTCTGATGCTGCTGTTTGTTAGCTTTAACGTTAGAGGCTAAACCAGTCGGGTCGTAGGTGTCAGAGGGTGACGGAGGGGCTGGGGAAAAACACACTGTCATTGTGAGTTTAGCGCCTGAAGACAAACAGAATGTGATGGATCGACATGACCTATACCAGTAATTTACCGCTCAACTGATACTTTGGAGTCGGTGTCATCAACATTCCCTGGGCTGTGATGCTGACTGTAGGCCCTGAACTGTCTGAGGCTTTATTAAAACTTTCATCTGCTTTATTTTAACACAAAGAAGTGAACATAAAGAACCGACATAGCTGCTCACACATAACACCACAGACACAAGCTCCCGAGCATTCTAGCTGTTATTATTGAAGAAAAACTTACAAGAATTACAATGCATACAATATATACACAGTAAAATTGCAGGTTTTAGGTAAGGCCAAATATTTTCTGGACGAGAAAGCTCTACAGACACTTATTGTTCTTTAACCGCACCAGATTTGATGTACTGTGCTGAGATCTGGGGTAATAATAATAAAACAATATTGGAACCACTTTTCATATTAGAGAAAAGAGCACTATGGATAATTCATAACGTTGGGTTTTATGACCACACCGACCAGCTATTTAACACTTCAAACTATTTAAAACTTAAGGATCTGAAAAGCGAGCCAGGCTGGTGCCGCCTAATGCCTCCGCTCAATTTCGTTTCTCTCCATCGACTAGGTCAGGAATCGGACACTAGACGGTTTGCAAGAACCCTGGAAGTGTGAGTCTGGGCACCAGTCAATCAGCGAAGAGACACACATTCTGTTTTGGCAACGATTCCCAAGATCGAGGAAGAGAATGTTTGGTGAATTTTATCAAGGGGAAAGACGTTATTGTCCTTCTTCTTACGGGATTACTACAGGCTAAATCATGGCTGTGATACTAAAAAGTCTTTGTTAAACCACTTGTGCAAAGTTCATATGAAACACAAACATCTTACTCATCAAAACAGTGAAAATATTAAATAAATGAGTTTTCTTCCTCTGAACAAACAACAAAACTGTAGCTGTAACAAAATAAGTGAGTAAAATATACCAAAAAATACTCTTGGCAATATATCGATACAGCAGCCCCCGATATCAATACTGTATCATCACATTAAACATACGATATATCGATATTTAAATATTTTTGCACACCCCTACCAAGGACCATAAACGCTTTTATTGTTGAGAGGCTCCTGAAAATGTGTTGTTTGAATCCATTTTGTGTTTTTCTTGAGTTTTCAGACTTAAAACCTTTCCTGACAACGTTTGCTTGTGTGCATTGTGTCACCATGGTAACTCCTAAACATTCCACCATTGGAATTTAGGGGTGATATGATACGATATTGTCATGGTATGAACCTCACGGTACGATATTTGTTGCGATATCGTTGGGAAGCTCATGATAATGTGATATTCTCTACATAATAACAAGACTGACATTATATAAAATGCTTTGACCAGTCATTTGCTACATTTATTGTCATATTCTAGGGATGTAACAATATTCAAATCTCACAGTACGATATTATCACGATATGCATCTCACGGTACGATATTTATTGTGATATTTTGAAGAGGCTAATAATTTAAGATGGGACACTTTTTAGCTTTTAAAATACCTTGACAAGATTTTGTTGTGAATTATTACCATCATAATCCCAAGAATTCAATTAAAAAACATATTTCTTCTTGTTGTCTGCGCTGAAATGAATCATGGGATATGTAGTTCTCTGTGTTTATAAGCTGTTGCTACTATAAAACCATGTATTTAATCAAAGGAACTTGTGATTCGATATATTGTGACAGTCCACGATATTATTATAGGACTTTTGACAATACGATATTTTGGTTATTGTTACATCCCTATTGGAGATACATGTAGAACACCCCCAGCGTGATGTCACTGTAAAGTTTAAGATGAGCAAGTGAAAGAGCAGTGAAGTTGAAAAAAAGCAACTGCAGCTGCCTTCACCCACCTTCATGGACTACAAAACCCAAAGTCATGACGGGAAATGCAGTTGTAAACAGTCACAATTAATAATCTGACATTGCTTTTATTGTTATTCATTTTTTGTGAGATATGCCAGGCCCCATGAACAATTTCACTTTATGAATTAGCCTCTGCACTGCGCTGAGAGTCCAGAGCCAAGGACAGCATTCAATATCAAAGGTTAACACGAGTTATTTAAAGACGTGTTACTGTAGAGCTATCATTTACACATCCCATAATAATCCTGTGTGTGTAGTGCGCCCAGGGAAGTATAATAAGATCTGGAAGGTGAACCAAACATGGCGACGTATTGGTCCAGAGTTATTGACACGTAGGACAAAAATGATCTTTTCTTGGGCTTTACTTTGTCAGTGTTACGACAGAAACGTGCACAGAGCGATAACTAACTTTTAGACGCTTTGCAGGTACGGCTTTGTAAATTCACGATGTAAAAACAGAGCAGGATCCTCACAAAATCTGACCTTTGTGAAAGCTGTCGGTGCTCTGTCAGTTGAACGTGGGCAGGTTGTGTGAGTTGGAGCTGCAGGACTTTCATGGCGAGGGCACTAATCGAGTTCGCATCAGGACAGAGGGGAAGGCGTCTTATCCAGGGCTTATTATAGCTCCTTGAGTTAATGTACCTCGGTGACGCTGAGAGGGATCTGGCTGCAGACCTTCATCCAGACGACCCAGCCCGCACACTTCAACCAGGATTAAGCTCATGTGACTCGCCTCCACCCGCAGGTGCCGAAAAGTAAACAAAAGAGTGACCACGCCCACACAGAGCCACACAGAGCCACACAGAGCCACACAGAGCCACACAGAGCCACACAGAGCCACACAGAGCCACACAGAGCCACAGAGAGCCACACAGAGCCACACAGGGCCACACAGAGCCACACAGAGCCACACAGAGCCACACAGAGCCACACAGAGCCACACAGTGACACACAGACACACAGAGCCACACAGAGACACACAGAGACACACAGAACCACACAGAGCCACACAGAGCCACAGAGAGCCACACAGAGCCACACAGAGCCACACAGAGCCACACAGAGACACACAGAACACACAGAGACACACAGAGCCACACAGAGACACACAGAGACACACAGAGACACACAGAACAGACACAGAACACACAGAGACACACAGAGACACACAGAGACACACAGAGACACCACACAGAGACACACAGAACAGACAGAGACACACAGACAGACACAACAGAGACACACAGAGACACACAGAGACACACAGAGACACACAGAGACACACAGAGACACACAGAGACACACAGAGACACACAGAGACACACAGAGACACACAGAGCCTACAGGCAACACATTCATGGACAAAATACTTATCTTATTTGCATTTGTGTTCTGACAGTAGGGGTGTGCAGAAATATCAAAATATCAATATATCGTATCGTTTAATGTGATGATACAGTATTGATGTCATGGGCTGCTGTATCAATATATCACCAAGAGTATTTTTGGTATATTTTACTGAATTATTTTGTTACAGCTACAGTTTTGTTGCTTGTTCAGAGGAAGGAAACTCATTTATGTGACACATTTGACATTTTCAGTGTTTTGAGGATTAAAATGTTTGTGTTTCATATAGGATTTCATATATGGTATTACGGTATCCCGCGGTATCAAAAAGTAGCAACAGTATCAGTTACATTACAGTCATTTAAAAAATCTGCAGCGCATAAGGACCTAATATGATATTATAATTTATTGATGCCTGCATGTGTTTGCTCTGCAGAAATGAATGTGTGGTTGTATTTTCAATTGAATGCATCACAATTTAAAACGAATAGTATCTATAATGTTTCTTTTAACTGTGTGGGGAGATGACGTTCCATTAGTTTCATTCTGTTGTCACGTGACGCTCATAAGAGAGACCAAGACAAGACGGCAAGTCCAGACACAAGCGAATTGGTCCCAAAAAAAATACTAGTACTTCTGAAATTTGGCAGCAATTTGGCTTTAGGTGCACATTTTACAGAAACAAAACTTAAAACCACATGACTCATTTGCATAAACTATAAAATGCTGATAAAAACAGCTTTTTCCTTGATGTGGAATCTGCGTATCACCATATCACCGTTTTGGAAACCATCTGCATCTAGACATGTTGTTTCTGTGTCCGCAAGCCTTCCCTATCCACACAGGTTTGAGCATATTTGTTTACGTTTTACAGAAACAAAACTTAAAACCACATGACTCATTTGCATAAACTAAGTGCTCAAACAGCTCGCTATTGTGTGCTGATGTTCAGCTTCTGTCGGACTAAAGGACACGACTCAGTGGAATATGAGTGTTCTTTCTGTGACAGAGGGGTGTTCTGCTGATGGTGAGTCTGTTCTGTGTTTCTATCACATTGGAGATGGTTCATGTGAATCTTTTCATAGATTATAAGTCTGCAGGTCATACACATAGATCTTACAGCGGTGCGGCTTCGTAGTTTACCAAAGTCGTACTAAAACAGTTTGGTAACACAGTAACACCATATATCCCTGTAAAATCCTGAGAAGGTTTAACGGTATCAAAATTTGGATACTGCCCAACCCTAGTTTCATATGAACTTTGCACAAGAAGTGGTTTAATAAAAACTTTTAATATCACAGCCATGATTTAGCCTTTATTTTTTATTGAACCGTATCGAATTGATTTGAAATATATCGTATTGAATCGTATATAGAATCGTAAGCTCACTGTATCCAGATATGTATCGTATCGTGGTCTGTGTATCGAGGTATAAATCGTATCTGCAACTTCTGAATGATACCCAGCCTTATTTGACAAGGTTTAACATTTGTGAGAACATGTTTTAACCTGCTCCAACGATAACATTTAATCGCAAACTAAGGAAATAAGTGATAAAAGGTGTAATTAAATTGCTTATAAAGAGTAAACTCGTGAAAATATGTGGACATGGTGGAGTCTAGGGTCGTCTGGCTGACATATTTGTTGTTTACCATCGCTGCTGTACTCCAGATATAAACGTGCTAATGTTCCCAGCGCCCTGACTGACTGTACAAATCAATTCCCATGTTCCAAAGCATTAATGTGAACTTATATAAAAATGTCCTGCAGAGTGACAGTTACATAAAATCATTGCATGCCACGTCGTGTTGTCACTAATAACTAGCTTTGCATTAAGGCCACTGGAATAAAGGTTTGAATCGCCCTTTAGTCACGCTTTATATTTCAAAGAGCGGCACGTAGGCCTTTCTGTAAATATAATAGGCCTTTCTATAAATATAATGGAGTGTAACAGACTCATGACATGGACAGTGACCTATTGACCTACATGTTGGAACGAATCACATAAAATCACAAGACAGGACTTTCCTTCAACAACTTGCTTTACACAGTGAGTGTCGGAGTAAAGTGTAAGTCCTGACTCATCTTTTCCATCACTTTAAAGTTCCAGTTGTTAAAAATACAAATATAGAAGCTGACAGAGAGCTTTTTCTCAATGAAATGTGGATCCAAATTTGTTTCAAGTCAGATATAGTCGTGGATAAGGCTGGGTATCATTAAGAAGTTGCCGATACGATACATACCTCGATACATAAGCCGCGATACGATACATACCTCGATACAGTGAGCTTACGACTCAATACGATTCAGTACGATACATTTCAAATCAATTCAATACGGTTCAAGAAAAAATAGAGACTAAATCATGTCTGTGATACTAAAAGTCTTTGTTAAGCCACTTCTTGTGAAAAGTTCATATGAAGCACAAACATTTTAATCATCAGAACAGTGAAAATGTCAAATGTGTCGCATAAACAAGTTTCTTTTCACTAAACAAGCAACAAAACTGTAGCTGTAACAAAATAATTTAGTAAAATATACCAAAACAATACTCTTGGTGTTATATCAATACAGCAGCCCAAGAAATCAATATTGTATCAGCACATTAAATGATGCAATATATCTATATTTTGATATTTTTGCACACCCCTAGTCATGGAAAATGTTAAGAATTAATATCTAGTGTTGTCCTGAAACTAAATTTGGAATAGACTTGATACTCAGTAATAGAGCTCGTATCTGATATGAGCAAATAGTTCCCGAAATGGACGGGTTTGAACATTCTGAAATTTTACCGGCGGCTATGCGGATGGGTAGAGATTACACACAGGTGGGTCAGGACTAAACCAGGACTAAACCAGAGGGACTAAACCAGGACTAAACCAGGACTAAACCAGGACTAAACCAGGACTAAACCAGGTCTAAACCAAGACTAAACCAGGTCTAAACCAGGAATAAACCAGGTCTAAACCAGGACTAAACCAGGTCTAAACCAGAACTAAACCAGGTCTAAACCAGGACTAATCTTGGACTTAAGAGTGAGAACCCCAAGCCCACGGAGCAGGGTGTCCACAAAGTGCGATTGGGCGATGGCGGCGCTTACCTCCATGAGGTGCGGAGCTCTATGTCGGCCCTTTCGCCTACGGTCACCCGACAGTCTACACGGGCCAACTTCGAGCCCGTCTCGACAGTGAGTCCTGGTTTAGTCCTGGTTCAGTCCTGGAATCAGTCCTAGGTTAGTCCTGGGTTAGTCCTGGTTGAGTCGCATCTGTGAATTCGTGCTCGTACTGAAGAAAGTGTAACCGTTTCATTTCATTTCGTGATTGTAATTCTAGAAGTTGTAACTTTTCTGTTCAATTCAATATTCTGATTGATGCTTCAGCTGATGTAATGTAAGATGTAATGCAGGCATGTCCAAACTATGGTCCGTGGGCCAAATGCGGGCCTCAGATAATTTTTTCTTGGCCCTCAGGAGAATTGCAGGAGAATTGGCCCAGATTCCCTTGCATCAATGAAAAATTTACTTTTTTTTGCAAGTTTTTTGAAAATCTACCATGATAAAGCCAATATTTAATATTTAGTGTGTGGTTTTAAGGATCTTAGCATGAATAAAAACTGATGGCTCATTCTAACATTAAACATGCACATATTTCTATTATTCAGTGTATTGAGCACCAGTCTACGGCCCTCGATCAGCCCTCTGTGTTTAGATATGTGGCCCTCGATGAAAAAACTTTGGACACCCCTGATGTAATGTTAACGGGTCCAGATTTAACTTTGATATAATCCCGGGTTAACAGGTGGGTGCGGGTCTCCATAAATGTACTTGTGCAGGACTCTGTAAAAGATTACTTAAACGTGTGAATGAAACAAAACACAAGTCCAGGTCTGTTTTTGGGGACGTATCAGCATCATCGTACTTCATATAAGAACTTTAAACCATTGCCAAAAATAAAAATAACAAAAAGATAGCTGGATTCTCTCTTGTGAAAACACTTGAGACTGTCTGGAGCGTGTCATGGCTGCTGGCATCTTTCTGTAGCCTGTCTCATGCAAGTCAAATGCCGGCCCTCTGCATGCTAATGGAAACATGCAAATTTATACCATTCTCTACAACTATTTTTAGCTCCAAAACTAACAAAAGTCTGTGGCATTTATAACGAAAGGTTCAAAACAACCTTTAAAATGAAAATGTTTGGAAATCCCCATCAGAATGCCTGTGGTTTAGAGCAGAGCACCCCAACCTTTATAGAGCCACGGACCGGTTTAATGTCCGACAGTATTTCACAGACCAGGGACTACGGCAGCACGGCATGGTTTAGACCTGGTTTAGACCTGGTTTAGACCTGGTTTAGACCTGGTTTAGACCTGGTTTAGTCCTGGTTTAGACCTGGTTTAGACCTGGTTTAGACCTGGTTTAGACCTGGTTTAGTCCTGGTTTTAGACCTGGTTTAGTCCTGGTTTAGACCTGGTTTAGTCCTGGTTTAGACCTGGTTTACCTGGTTTAGACCTGGTTTAGACCTGGTTTAGACCTGGTTTAGACCTGGTTTAGACCTGGTTTAGTCCTGGTTTAGACCTGGTTTAGTCCTGGTTTAGTCCTGGTTTAGTCCTGGTTTAGACCTGGTTTAGACCTGGTTTAGACCTGGTTTAGACCTGGTTTAGTCCTGGTTTAGACCTGGTTTAGACCTGGTTTAGACCTGGTTTAGTTAGTCCTGGTTTAGACCTGGTTTAGACCTGGTTTAGTCCTGGTTTAGACCTGGTTTTAGTCCTGGTTTAGACCTGGTTTTAGTCCTGGTTTAGTGGTTTAGACCTGGTTTAGACCTGGTTTAGACCTGGGTTTTTAGACCTGGTTTAGGGTTTTAGTCCTGGTTTAGACCTGGTTTAGACCTGGTTTAGTCCTGGTTTAGTCCTGGTTTAGACCTGGTTTAGACCTGGTTTAGTTGGTTTAACCTGGTTTAGACCTGGTTTTAGACCTGGTTTAGTCCTGGTTTAGTCCTGGTTTAGTCCTGGTTTTAGTCCTGGTTTAGACCTGGTTTAGTTTTGGTTTAGACCTGGTTTTAGACCTGGTTTAGTCCTGGTTTAGTCCTGGTTTAGTCCTGGTTTAGACTGGTTTAGACCTGGTTTAGACCTGGTTTAGTCTGGTTTAGACCTGGTTTAGACCTGGTTTAGACCTGGTTTAGTTGGTTTAGACCTGGTTTAGACCTGGTTTAGACCTGGTTTAGACCTGGTTTAGTCCTGGTTTAGACCTGGTTTTAGACCTGGTTTAGTCCTGGTTTAGTCCTGGTTTAGTTTAGTTCCTGGTTTAGACCTGGTTTAGACCTGGTTTAGACCTGGTTTAGTCCTGGTTTAGACCTGGTTTTAGACCTGGTTTAGAACCTGGTTTAGACCTGGTTTAGTCCTGGTTTAGACCTGGTTTAGTCCTGGTTTAGACCTGGTTTTAGACCTGGTTTAGACCTGGTTTTAGACCTGGTTTTAGGGTTTACCTGGTTTTAGTCCTGGTTTAGACCTGGTTTAGTTTAGACCTGGTTTAGATTTTAGACTGGTTTAGCCTGGTTTAGACCTGGTTTAGACCTGGTTTAGTCCTGTTTAGACCTGGTTTAGTTTGGTTTAGACCTGGTTTAGACCTGGTTTTAGACCTGGTTTAGACCTGGTTTAGACCTGGTTTTAGTGGTTTAGTCCTGTTTAGACCTGGTTTAGTCCTGGTTTAGACCTGGTTTAGACTGGTTTAGACCTGGTTTTAAACCTGGTTTAGTCCTGGTTTAGATCTGGTTTATTTATGGGTTTAGACCTGGTTTAGATCTGGGTTTAGACCTGGTTTAGACCTGGTTTTAGGCCCGGTTTAGTCCTGGTTTAGATCTAGTTTATTTATGGTTTAGACCTGGTTTAGACCTGGTGTAGTCCTGTTTTGGACCTGGTTTAATCCTGGTTTAGACCTGGTTTTAGACCTGGTTGTTTAATCTTGGTTTAGACCTGGTTTAGACCTGGTTTAGATCTTATTTAGACCTTATTTAGACCTGATTTAGTCCTGGTTTAGTTCTGGTTTAGAGATGCATATGGGAGCAGGGGCTTTGCACTTTCGCTGCTCAGTACCAAACGACCCAGGACCTGGTACCGGCCGCGTCTCGGGGGTTGGGGGACACCTGGTTTAGAGGCGACATTACATCAGAACTTCCCAATTTTTGTCATGTTAAAGGTGCATTGTGTAACTTTTCTTGGAGGACCTGTCAAACTCTTTTCACTGTGGAGATGTTATTAATTTGTCAGGCATGTTTCACCGTTTTTTTTCTGTTTTTGAGCTAGAAAACCACCTGTACTTGAATAAATGTGAGTATAAATCATTTGAAATACATAAGTAAGAATAAATAAAAGTGACACATTGCAGCATTAATGTGAAAATGTTTGGAAATCCCCATTAGAATGCCTTTGGTCTCTAGACTACATTACATCAGACACCCCGACTTCGGTCACGTTAAGATCATTTTGTGCAGCGGAAATCTCTGGAGAAATCTGAGCTGATTGAATTTGACAGTGTGTGTGTGTGTGTGTGTGTGTGTGTGTGTGTGTGTGTGTGTGTGTGTGTGTGTGTGTGTGTGTGTGTGTGTGTGTGCGTGTGTGTGTGTGTGTGCGCGTTGTTGCCGTTCCGTGGCCTTCTTTCTTGTTGTTGGTAATTAAATGACTGAATTTATTTCTGCTATGTGTATTTTGTCTACTTCCTGTTGATGGTGGTCGTCATGGTAACTGGTTATAATGGGAGGAATAGGAAGATGGTGATGGGACTTTAAGATGTGAGTGTGTGGTTTATTCACACAAACACAAAACACACAACTTCAAAACTGGGACTAAACCAGGACTAAACCAGGACTAAACCAGGACTAAACAGGACTAAACAGGAACTAGAACAAGGACTACTAAACCAGGACTAAACCAGGACTAGAACAGGACTAGGACTAAACAGGAGACTAAACCAGACTAACAATAAGGACTATAAACAGGAGACCAGGACTACACCAAGACTAAACAGAAAACCAGGACTAAACAGAGACTAAACCAGGACTAAAACCAGACTAACTAGGACCAGACTAGACTAGGGACTAGACCAGGACTAGAACCAGGACTAAACCAGGACTAAACAGGACTAGAACAGGACTAGACCAGGACTAAACCAGGACTAAACCAGGACTAGAACAGGACTTAGAACCAGGACTACCAACCAGGACTAGACTAGAGGACTAAACAGACTACTAAACAGGACTAGAACTAGACAGGACTAGGACTAAACTAGAACTAGACAGGACTAAACCAGGACTAGTTGTAAACTAATAAACAAATATCTCTAAATATAATGCAAAACTAATCAACCAATCAAAAATCATTTCAATTTCTTTCAATTACTGAAAATTTGTGGACCTACTCAAGAAAAATACATGGATAAAAATGTACTCTATTACAAGTCGGCCTACAAAATATCATTACTGCCCAAAAATAAATAAATAAATAAATAAATCTTAGCCCTACAGTAACTTTTTAACAGTTTTTTTTTCTTTTTCCTAAATGTAATCCCCCCAAAGTGGACTGGATTACAGTTACTTGAGTATTTGTACGTTGTTTTTTCCTGCGCTGACATACTTTCTAAAGCTGCCGTTGTGGCTCTGTTTTATTGGACTCCACACTGAGCGACTGTGACGTCTCCAGATTCATTTCAAACGGGGATGTTCCATTAAAGTCACATGGCAGACGCGTTCATTTCCTCTGATCACATGTGCCTCAATAAAAGACCCAAACATGAAATCCTGTAAACGCCGCTCACTCTGACAAGTTTATCACTCTGTTTTTATTTGAAAAGACGAGATCCGGAGCCAGATGAGCCCACCCTGGAGCTCAATTCAATTTTGATACTTGAAAACTAAAAAAAAAAACAAAAAAAAAAACAGAAAACCATTTTGACATAAATTTTTTGACTAAATATTGATTTAAATGTTCTTTTTTATTTCTTCTGCTATTTTATGTCATATGTTTGCTTAGAATTGCGAACACATAACATATTTAGATCACTATATTACCTTTAAATGTTACGAAAATGCTATCATTCTTCAAAAACAATGTAGTAATTTTGTGTTTTATAAGGTTGACTTTCATATTTTTGGTGCTTTGAGCGAAAAAAACAACAACAAAAAACAAGTTTGCGTCAGGTTTGTGAAGTTGTAGTGTATTGTTTTGAATCATGCTATGTAGGGCTGGGTATCATTAAGAAGTTGCCGATACGATACATACCTCGATACATAGGCCACGATACCATACATGTCTCGATACAGTGCACTTTTGTTTCAGTACGATATATTTCAAATCGATTCGATACGGTTCAATAAAAAATAGAGGCTAAATCATGTTTGGAATTTTGGACACAGGGCCTCATTTCCTAGTGAGCCAGAGTGTTGGAGACGTGTGGAGACACTTTTTGAAATATTCCATCCAGTCCTTGTATTTGCAGAGGTCACTGGTGCTAGACTAGTGCATGTCAATGGCCATAGTTATGCTGCCACTAAAAACAGTCTTACCCACTCCACAAAACACCTGAAACAAATCTATTATTACACCAGACTGTCCATGTCTGTGTTGATAGAATAATGTTTGAAATGAAACTAACCTTGAATTGCATGAATCTTCACATGTTCAGGGACTATTTTCTCATATATCAGTCCGCCGCTACCAAACTTTCTATCAAGAAGTACAACTCACTGCTGCTGCTCAGACAGAAATCCTTCAAATGCAACATTGGTTTTACTTCTAAAGTTTTTCTATCGACACAGACAGTCACATGGACAGTCTGGTGTAATAATAGATTTGTTTCAGGTGTTTTGTGGAGTGGGTAAGACTGTTTTTAGTGGCAGCATAACTATGGCCATTGACATGCACTAGTCTAGCACCAGTGACCTCTGCAAATACAAGGACTGGATGGAATATTTCAAAAAGTGTCTCCACACGTCTCCAACACTCTGGCTCACAAGGAAATGAGGCCCTATGTCCAAAATTCTGAACCTTCCCTATTAACCACTTCTTGTGCAAAGTTCATATGAAACACAACATTTTTTATCTTCAAAACAGTGAAAATGTCAAATGTGTCCCATAAGCGACTTTCCTTCCACTAAACAAGCAACAAAACTGTAGCTGCAACAAAATAATTTAGTAAAATATACCAAAAAACACTCTTGGCGATATATCGATACAGCAGTCCACGATATCAATACTGTATCATCACATTAAACGAGATGATATATTGATGTTTTGATATTTTGATATTTGTGGGCATTGCAGCAGATGGAGGGTCAAACGGGTCTTTTTTTTAGGATTTACGGGCCCAGAATTGGACCCTCTTCCTATTACGCTATATTAGGGGGGGCCCCATATGAGGCTTCTTACCCCGGGCCCCCAGATTTCTATGGACGTGCCTGTGGGTGGGCGTTGGTAGATGTAGATATGGCATGAGCTGTGGACAGAATCAGCTCATTGTAAGGAAGAATCGTGCCCAGGAGAGACAACCTCAAAAAAACTGGATTTTGCATAATTACCCTCTGTTTTGTTGGAGCTGCTGTCTCATTTCTTCGAGTCTGTATCAGTTTTTCTCGTGTTTGTGAATGAGAGCAGACAGCGTTGTTTACTCAGCACTTTTACAGCAGGTGAAAGCAGCTCTGAGCCTGCAGCGCTCCTGTTGTGTCCGTGTGTGTTCTGTGTGTGTGTGTGTGTGTGTGTGTGTGTGTGTGTGTGTATGTGTGTGTATGTGCAGCAGGTGACTCAGCTCCAGTGTAAACAGTGAGCTCAGTCTCAGGGCCCTGCAGGTTCACCTCCTCCTGTATGTACTGACGGAATATTGTGTTTGGGTTTCAGCAAAACTGCCTGATGCAAGACTGATATGTGCACCAGGACTAGACAGGGACTAGACCAGGACTAGATCAGGACTAAAGCGGGACTAGACTAGGACTAGACCAGAACTAAAGCAGGACTAGACCAGGACTAAAGCGGGACTAGACCAGGACTAAAGCAGGACTAGACCAGGACTAAAGCAGGACTAGACCAGGACTAAAGCGGGACTACACCAGGACTAGACCAGGAATAAGGTGGGACTAGACCAAGACTAGACCTGGACTAAACAGGACTAGACCAGGACTAAACCAGGACGAGATCAGGACTAAACCAGGACTAGACCAGGACTAAACCAGGACTAGACCAGGACTAAAGCAGGACTAAAGGACTAGACAGGACTAGACCAGGAC
The DNA here is from genome assembly GCF_026225935.1 of Boleophthalmus pectinirostris. NCBI lineage: Eukaryota > Metazoa > Chordata > Actinopteri > Gobiiformes > Gobiidae > Boleophthalmus > Boleophthalmus pectinirostris. The sequence goes on from NW_026571095.1 coordinate 2,779,319, forward strand.
TAGACCTAGACCAGGACTAGACCAGGACAAGTCCAGGAGATGGTGATCTGAAATCATCAAATTTTGCACAAGGTTAGGTTTCAGCCACAGTGATGTACCATATTTTTCAGAGTAAAAGTCGCACAAGCCAATAAATGTGTAATGACGAAAAAAAAAACATATATAAGTTGCACTTTTTGAGGGAAATGTATTTTATAAAATCAGAGACCAGGAATTGACATTTCCTGTTGAAAGTCAAGTTCTAGTAATAACAATAGAACGTCACATATGAACAGTTCTTCAGATAAACTATAACATAAACAACAGAACAAGTTTACCAAACTCTCCATCTCACTCCAAATCACGTTGCACTTGTTAAAGAGCTTCCTTTTCTGTGTTCTTCATTCGTGCTTTCCACCAGTCCCTCTCAAGTTTCTCACTCACTCCAAACTTTCTTTCTGCTGCTTGATTACTGTTTTCGGCTGAATATTTCACTACTTGCAGCAGGACAGAGGCTTTTTCTGCAGGAGACATGTACAGTAGAGTGAAGTGTCAGTGGTACAGGAGGAACAGGAGCAGCAGATACTGACACACAAGACTAGAACCTCTCGCCACTGTTAGGGTGAAAATCCCGTATTTTCCGGGCTATTAGGTGCTCTGGATTATAAGGCGCACTGTCATTAAATGGTCTATTTTTGAACTTTTTTCACAAATAAACCACACGGGACTTTAAATGAAACACAACAGTGTGATGGGTGAGTGGTTTTGTTTGTTTGTGGCGTTCACGGTGACTCTGGGCTTTGTTCAGTTGTGGCGTGTAGGGAGGGGGCTGTCTGGGACCAACGGATTGTCGGTGTGTTCGCAGTGACTCAGTTGTTCAGTTGTGTCTAGAAGTGCAACTTATAGTCTGAAAAATACGGTAGTTGTTTCTTTTGATGTTTTAAACAGAGATATAAAAATCCACACTTTTCACTGTATAAATGGACATAGTAACCCATTACCCACTGCGTTCCAAATAGGAAATGTTCATGGAGAGCTTCTGGCTCCGTCAACTCTGTTTCCTTGACTTTACATTGAAAAATTTCCGCTGGACTCTCTGTAAGTGCTGCTGTGATCCTCGTCATTTTGGTCTTAAAAGATTCATATTAACCCGCTCTACATGATCCTGGTGTTCTTATTTTTATTTTATGTTTTGTACGTAAATCAGTTCCTTTTCCTACCCTAACCGCCAACGCTTTTCATTCCTGTAATCCACTTCTGTTTCTAGTCTGTGGCTCTAGGGAGGGCTGGTATTGTTGTTTCTTCTTTCGTATTGATCACAAGCTCCTGAAAATGCGTCGTTTAAATCCATTTCTTGAGTTTTCAGACTATATTAAAACATTTTCCGCAGTGTTTTCTAATGTGTGCATTGTGTCTCCATGGTATCCGCTGAACAATCCACCGCAGAGTCACCGCGAAGTATCAATAGCGGCTGTATCCGAAAGCCACAGTGTATTGAAATTCTACTACAAAAAAAACGGTTATTTCTCGTCTCTAACCAAGTGACGCAGGTAATGATGATGAGTTGAGTTTACACACACGCTGAGAGCAGGTCTGAGTCAGTGCTCTGGCTTCGTGCGCTCTGTGTTTTGTGCCTGTATAAGGTAATGGGGGCCTCCGCTGTCTCGTGCTGCAGCTGGGAGTGTAAAATGTAAACTATTTAGCCAAAACAGGCATCCATCTCTCTCCTCTGTTACACAAGTTCCCCTCGACCAGAGCCGGAGAGCGAGCGCAGACGCACGTGGAATTTAAAAAAGGCGATTTAAATATTTATTTTGTAACCTTGAAACCAGGTATTAGAAAGTTAGTGGGGAAAGTGGAGTCAAGATAATCTCTCAGGGTTTTCGAGTAAACTTCTCTTCTGCTGTGCTGTCGGTGTCAGGTTATAGATGGTTTTATTCTATGTGTACTCGATAATGCTTTAAAACAATGCTGAGGGTTAGGGCCTTTATTGCAGAGTTTGCATATTCTCCTTGTGTCTATGTGAGCTCCCTCATCAACCCAAAACAGGCCCAACAGATACAATTCTCTTCCAATTGCAAATCTTAGGAAAACCTGACTAATTTCACCATTGTACATGTATCATTTTGATGTCTGACACTAATAACTGGAGAAAGGTTTATGTTTTATTGGCATCTAACACAGGATGACCACATTTTCAAAATCAAAAACTGGGACACTCCTGGTATGATGTTGTAATAATAATAAAATTGTGAAACGAGTGCGTAATTAATGAAAACTTTTCTGTACTCGGCCCATTCACGACTAGTCACATTTTATTTGTGTTTTGGTCGTTTTTAAGCAGCTTTTCTATATTTTACTTAAACAAATGGCAATTTATGTCTCTCTTTACTGTTGGCAAGGATCAATTGGACAAAAATAGGGACACCTGGGACATTTCTTGTATAAAACTGGGATAAATCAGTGGTTTTGGATAAATCTGCTGGGACAGGGGACACAGGGCTCAGAACTGGGACTGTCCAGAATAAATAGGGACGTCTGGTCATCCTAATCTAACTGTACTTCATCTAAGGGTGGTTGCTGTGGCTCTGTTATATACAAAATTTCTTATGACCGATGAAACTAGCAACTCTCTGACATTTTCGTTTTGTAAAAGTAGCTCACTGGAGGAAAAAGGCTGGAGACCCCTGATTTAGAATGAGTCAAACTTGCACCAGTTTGCAGTAAAAAAGTTCTATTTGATCATTTGGGTCAATTCAGCAGGAGGCTTAAGGGCCATAGTTTGGACACCACTGTCTTAAATGAACACTATGTAGCCTGAACTCTAAAAAAAAATAATAAATTAGAATCACAACTGTTTGTAATAACAGATAGACTACACACACGTTTTCTCAGTTTCACACGTTGTCTCAGGCCTCATGTGAAGCTCAGAACCTCCAGAATCCACTCACTGAGCTGCAGAGGCTGAACTAGCACTGAATAATATTTGGCTGCAAGTGCTGGGGTTTAGTAGCCAGGTTGGTGCCAACTAGTGCCTCTGCTTAATTTCATTTCAGAATCAGAATACACTACACAGTTCGCACAAACCCTGGAAGTGCGAGTTCGGGCATCAGCCAATCAGCGAAGAGCCATATATTCTGTGTTGGCAATGATTCCCGAGATCGAGGATTTAAAGCCAGAACAAAGAGAATGTTTGGTGAATTTTATCAAGAGGAAAGACGTTTTTGTCCTTCTTCCTACAGGATTTGGGAAAAGCTTAATATACCAGTTAGTCCCGTTAGAGGTGCATTACATACATCACGACCAAATAGCAGCGATCGGTTAAATAAAAAAAGTACCAGCCTACCATCGAGCGAACGAATCCTAATGCTGTGAGTGAAACTGGCTGATGGATCAGACTAGGAATTTAGGTAGTGACTGTTTTGAGCATGTTCATCTTGTATCTGGTGGACACAGACAGGTCATGTTTATGGAATTTTTGAATTAAATTGGGCCTGAGTAGTACTTGGATGGGAGGCCACAGGGAATTCCAGGTGGGGCGCCAGTGGCAAAAAAAAAAAATCTGTCGTTGTGTCCTTAGGCTTTTTTGGGTATCTTGAAAGGCACTATATAAATGCAATCAATCAATCAATCAAAATCATATACAGTTCCTTTAACTTCTGGGATGATGGATAATGCATAAACTAAAATAATTTCTAAAGTGTATAATTTGACTGTGTTGGTCCATAGTAGTTGAATTATGTCACTAGTTGCTGGGCAGATTTGGCACTTGTCTTAAAGTCACACAGAGGGCTGTGTGAAATATGTATACTTCTGTCCATAATTTATAGGAATGATGTGTATGCTGTGGTGCGAGGTCAGGGAATATTTTACCCACGAGGAGAATCGAGATGCCAATATAGACAACGTATAGATTCTTATACTGTGTTTACATCGTGCGGTACAGGAGGACAGTACACTAAAACAACGAAAGGGACGGGACGGACTCAGACTTGATAGAAAACACAGATGCTTTTATTTATGAAAACAAAACTTTTTCTCTTTTCAGTGAATGAGCTCCTTATCTGATCACACAAACTCAGTGTCCATGTCTGATTTTGTGTGAGCCATGAAGCAGCGTCATGTCATTTAAATTAGAAAAACAAGCTTGACTAATTATAATAAAAATTTTCTTGGCTCTGGTTCCAATTCTCTTTCTGCTGAAAAAAACATGGCCCCCTCTCTGTAGCTGCTGCACTGAGCCTCATTTTTGGTCTTAAAATGTTCATATTAACTCGCTCTACATAATCCGTGTATCATTTGTTTTCGTCATTATTTGTCTCCAAAACCAAAATGAAAAAACGCATAACAATTTGTGTTTTCATTGTTCAATTTTATGTTTAAATCAATAATGGAAAAAACGGATAATAGCTGTTTTTTCATGACTTAAACTGCGATGCCGAACTTTTGTGCAGCATGTAGACTGAACCAGGACTAAAACAGGACTAAAACAGGACTAAAAAACAGGACTGAACAGCTCTAAACCAGAACTGAACCAGGACTAAACCAGGTCTCAGTCCTGGTCTCAATCCCCGTCTCAGTCCCGGTCTCAGTCCCGGTTGGTCCCAGTCTGGTCTCGGTTTCCTGATCACCCGACAGTCTACACTGGCGCATGTCTGGACCAGTCCCGATACTCCTGGTTTAGTCCTGGTTTAGTCCTGGTTTAGTCCTGGTTTAGTTCTGGTTTAGTCTTGGTTTAGTCCTGGTTTATTCTTGGTTTAGTCCTGGTTTATTCTTGGTTAAGGACTGAGACCATGACCAGACCAGGACTAGGACTGGGACTGAGACCAGGACTCAGACTAGGACTGAGACAAGTTTAGACCTGGTTTAGAGCTGGTTTAGACCTGTTTTAGTCCTGGTGTAGTCCTGGTTGAGTCCGGTGTTGCAGTTTAAGTCACGTAAACAGGAAACGGCCTTTATCCGTTTTTTCAATTATTCATTTAAACACAAAATCGAAAAATGAAAAAACAAATCATTATCCATTTTTTGTTTTTTGAGACAAATAATGAAGAAAACACTGTTTTTTAAATTTTCTTATTTTTGATTTTATATTGAAAAACTAATGAACGAATGACACATGTCAATGTTTTTTTTTAAATACATTTCTGTAAATCAAGATATGAACATTAATAACAAACAAATCATGGACCTTTTTTTCAGAAGTTGCTCCTGCTAGAACTACTTCTTACTTCTTACTAACTGGAACGGAGCATTATCCACAACAGCCTCTCTCTGGATTGGCTCTTTGGTTGCTATGATACTCGCGGTTAGAAATCCAAATAAGGCACTCGGCTCCAAATTCGCCCTTATAACTCTTGGCCTTGATGAGCTTCATTTGACTGGACATTACACTCCCTCTGTCCACTTCTTTATCCGCTCTCTGGTTTTATATTACTGGCAAATATTTACTTGTGCTGTGTTTGCTATCCATCTGTTATTCTGAGAAGTGTTGTGTTTACCTTGACATTTAAAAATTGACGCTATTAAATCACTAAAATGTCACTTAAAAATCAATATGTTTCAGAATGTTATACTTTTCCCCATTTGCTCGTCTTGTGCAAAAACACAAATTCAGCCTGTCCATTTTCTCAAACGCTCGTCTAGTTTTGATTACCCTCTGACAGCTGGGTCCTGATTGGCTGATGGAGGACTGTCTCTGTGAGTGACGGCAAATCTGATTGGTCCAGTTTTGTGCACATTTATTTGACTGACATGTTCATTTCTCATTCACTTCACTCTTAATCATATCCGTCTTACACTGTCATAGAAACGTACGAGCTTTGCAGAACTGGCCTGTTTATTCAACGCCCCGTACCTGATGCATCTGAGCAAAATGTGTCTTTCCCCAGTGTCTCGGTACGATATTATCTTAATATGCATCTCACGATACAATATTTATTGTGATATTTTGAAGAGGCTAGTGTAACTGTAGGTAGGACATGTTTCTGATTTTAAAATACCTTGACAAGATTTTGGTGTGAATTTTTTCTGTCATAACCCCATGAATTCAAGTAAAAAACATATTTATTTATGTTGTTTGCACTGAAATGAGTCATGGGATATGTAGTTCCCGATGTTTAGAAGCTGTTGCTACTATAAAACCTGCATTTAAGCAAAGGAAGTTGTAATTCGATATATTGTGAGACTTTTGACAATACGATATCATAATATTTCGGTTATTGTTACATCCCTATTAAGCAGCTCTCAAGGTCAAAATAAGTCTGCTGTGTACTCTGCATCTAGTTTTTTATTGTCCGATAATCAGGAAGTGCGTGTTAGCATGTTATTTGTGGTTCGCTTTAATGTGACAGAAAAACTCTGCATTGGTCTCTGAAAGTTGTAAAGAGCTCTTCTAAACTCATCATGGTGAATAATTTTGATGTTCTGAATGCATAAGGTAAATGAAGAAGAACTTTGGATCACTGCAAACCCTTTAAAATTAACTAGTTCTGTTTTTCCACATTTTTAAGACAAAAACAACAACACAATTCCAAACAGGGGCTCAGGCAAGAGCAGCTGTGTAACAGTGTGTACCTACTGATCCGAATCCCACTCTCAACATAAACATAGTGTATTTTTCGGACTATAATTCGCTCCGGTGTAAAAGTCACACCAGCCAAAAAATGCATAATGAAGAAGAAAAAACATATATAGGTTGCACTTTTTTGGGGAAATATATTTTATAAAATCAAAGACCAGGAACCGACATTTCCTGTGTAAAATCAAGTACTAGTAATAACATTAGAACAGAGAACAACAGACTGTTAACGTCACATATGAACAGTTCTTCAGATAAACTATAACATAAACAACAGAACAAGTTTACCAAACTCTCCATCTCACTCCAAATCACTAAATCCAATCAATTCTTCATCCTCGGTGTCACTTCTGAACAACTCCACGACCTCCGGAGGTAAACAGAGCGCCACTTCCTCTTCTGTGTATCTGTAGCAGACTCAGCATCAGTTCCAGTTAGAATTATTCGGGTCTTTCTGAATCCTGACAGGATGGTTTTGGTGTCACTGAAGTCCAGGCTTTGTCCATCCATCCAGTGACTTCCAGGAAAGTTTCATGATGCATCCTCCCAGTGTCACAAGTTTCTCTCTCACTTCAAACATTCTTTCTGCTGCTCGATTACCATTTTCGGCTACTTGCAGCAGGACAGCGGCTTTTCCTACAGGAGACATGTGCAGTAGAGTGAAGTGACAGTGGTACAGGAGGAACAGGAGCAGCAGATACTGACACACAAGACTAGAGCCTCTCACGGCTTCAGAGTGAAAATAAGAGTATAAGTCGCAGGAAACACCCAAACCATGAAAAAAAGTGTGACTTATAGACCAAAAAATACAGTACTTGTTTGACAGTCAATTCCACTGATTCACAGTTTGGCGGTGTGATTCTAGCTCCCACAGATGAATGCTCTTGTTGTTTCCTTGGGCAAAACACTTAACCCGCCTCGCCCCTGGTGCCTAAACTGGTGTATGAATGTGTGTGAATGTGTGTGGTTTCTTGATATAAAACACTCTGAGCCTTGAAGGTGGAAAAGCGCTGTATAAAGATATGACCCATTTTACCAAATCCTATATCTGCTGCATTCCTGATCTGAATATCCTCTGTTTTTGTTTGTCTGTTGCAGGTGACATCACACAGAAGGGCTATGAGAAGAAACGCTCCAAGCTGATCGGATCCTATCTGCCCCAGTCTCCAGGTACAAAACCACTACACTTTATTTTCATTAGGACGCTCGGTTTCTGGGTCAAAAGATGCATTCATGTCCCGCTTACACAACAGATAAAGGATTTCTTGTTCTGCTGCTCTGTTTTAAACCAGCTGACTAGTGTAATCGAATCAGTTTGAGGCTACTAAAAATAACAACATTATGTGGCCACTATTGTGCTGTGTCTCCATTTGAACCCAGTGACTTTGTATGACTGTGTTCTTATGGCCTTTGTCATTTAGCAGACTTAAAGGTCTTATATCACGCAGAACTGACTCCTGTGAGCTTTAAGTCACGTTATAATGTTGTCACCTCATCAAAAACAGACCTGGAGTTGTGTTTTGTTTCATTCACACATTTGTCTGTCTATGGCCCTATCCACACTAGTTCGTATTCGAGTGATTTTGGTTGTGGATGCAGTGTTCGTTCACACTAATCTGATTGAAAACGGCTCCAGAGACGGAACGATCTGGTGCCTCCAGCTCCCACGAATTCATCTGAGTACAGATCTGATCAGGTGTAGTATAGCATTTTGACCCCACAGTGAGGTGACCCCGGGGTCAACATACCATATAGTATTTTGACCCTGGGGTCAGAATCCTGTTATAGTATGTTGACCCCCCCTATAGAATATTGACCCCCTCATGAAAATCTACATTTTATTAATAAAGAACTTGAATTCTATAGAAAAATGTTGAATATTAATACTATATCTGCAAATTAAAACATATTGACATATTTAAAAGTGTTTTTTGAAGAACTCAGATGTATTTCTTATGTTGATTATAACTTTTGAATGTTAAAAATGACTTAGTTGTTTAAACATATTTGACTGAAAATGAGATAAGTAGTTATTAATGAGTTAGATAATCAAAGTGATGTATAATGATTCAGAATCTTGTTTAAATAAACAGAGGTGATCAATTGAGTAGTTAAATAGGGGATATGAGAAGATGTAATTACACAACATGACCAAATTCAAGGTCATTATTCTTTCAAACCATTGCCTAAATTGACATTATGATGAAGGATTATCTGAACATAACAAACTAAAAACCATAACAATGTAAAATACAATATAAAAAGTGACCAGATTGCTCTGTATATGCAATTTGAACAATATGTTACATTTACACAAAATACCAAGTCGTTCTCCATCAAAACATTCCTTAAAATACCTTAAAAGAAAGTGAATATGGAGCAATATATAATAAAAGTCAATGACAGGAATAAGGAATGAGGAATAATGATCAGATAAGTAACTACTAAAAAAAAAAGTAAGGGGAGTCCAAATCCTATAGGGGGGTCAGTTTACTATAGCGCTATGTTGACCAAAATACTATCTCACCCCGGTACTGTGTGGACGCCTGAAAACACTCATACACTGATGTAGATCTATGCACCACGAAATAATTCACTGCCGATCTTTGGGAGAATTAACAATTGATTGTCGATTAATCATTAACGTTTTTATTTTAAAATTATCATCATTATTATTACTATCTGCACTACTAATCTGCATAAATAAATTCAACTTAACGACATATAAACTATAACCACTCTAGAGCCACATCAGCTGTTTGATATTATAATGTGTTTAATGGAGTTTGTGCTCACAGAAACAAAACTTAAAACTTAATGGCTAATTTGCATAAATTAAGCAAAGAAAAAAAACAGCTCTTGTGTCGCTGATGTGGTTTAACTTCTGTTGGATTAAAAGACATGACTCAGGTGAATACAGGTTAGTGTGATCATATTTGCGTTTGTCAAAACCAGGACACCGTACGGGGGGAGGGAGGTGGGGCCTCGTCATTGACATTGCGCGATTCTCACCTGGTAAAACTTTTTCATGTTTTTTGGTGTTCTGGTGCTTTGAGGTCCCTGACACCCCCGTTGGACACCGACACATATGTGCTGCTTTGTACACTGTGCACATGGCCTCCCACTTGTCTCAACTGGGACGGAAAGCATGGAATTTCTTGTACAAGTCATCGTTAAATGCACATTTGTGCTTTGGCATGTTGCACACTGACCAACTGTTTGTGTCTGCTCGCTCCTTCTGAGTGCAGAGAGAACTATGAGAGACATTCAGTTTAATGGCCCAATGAAAGATAATGAAAACCGGGACATTTGCATCACTTTATTAAAAAACAAAAACAAAACCCAGACGCCCAGGACAAGACGTGAAAAACGGACATGTCCAGGGAAAAACGGATGTTTGGTCACCCTATAGCCGCAACACACAGCAACCAACATTCGGGTTGTCGATAAAAAATGAATGTAATCGATGAAATTCTTAATGATCAATTATTGATTAATTGACTAATGATGCCCATCCCTAGTTCACTATGTAACTTTTCTAGTGGTGGGCCGTTACCTGCTGCTTGTCACCATGGAGATGTTATTGCTTCGCCCGGAAAGTTCGCAGTATGGATTAAATGTCTTGATCTTTTATTTATTTCATTACACATATTTTGTCGCATGTACTGTATCTGTACTCTCCTCTCCACAGATCTGCCCTTTGACCCACCCTGGTCACCGGTTTGTCGGAGCAAAATGATAACATCTCCATGGAGACAAGCAGAAAAGTTACATAGCGCATCGTTAAATTCGACATATTAAAATTGTGATTAAATTTGACTGAGACAATAAAATCGAATGCCAGGAGCTTCTTGAACTGTAATGTGGTGCAGATTTACGGCACTGTGAAAACTCTAACCACAGTGTGTTGGTACGAGCCTGCACTCACTCACGGCTGACATTAATTAATATTAGGACTGCTTTACTACGGGGAAAATACTAATACAGTTTTTTTATTGTTTTGATATTCACAAACTAATGAAATAAAAAAGGCAGTTATTAACATACTGTGTGCTCATACAAACCACTACAGAGTTACTAGAAATCAAAATATTTTTATTCATTGCATCAACTGTTTTTGTATAACATGAATCAAATGTGATGCCGTTAAATCAATCAGGACTTAAAGGTCGTATAGAGAACCTGCAGTCACGAGACCATTTTTGTTATGGTCCCCATATTGACCCTCCTGATGACAGTAGCATTCTAGTAACATGGCTTGTCTGTGGTTGTGTTATAAATTCTCCAATTTATGGCAGCCAGTGTGAGAAATACGATTAACCCATCACATCACCTAAAAAGCCTAAAAAAAAATAAATAATCCAGACACCATCCCGTACAGACCTGGACAGGGTCAGCCCGATGTTCCTGATCTTCCTCCAATTGCGGTAGGTTTCTGTGTTCCCTGTTAACCCTGCGGGCCGTCCTCATTAGTGATGGGCATTTGATGAAATTTTCTTAATCGATCGTCGGAAGAATTAACGATCGATTATTGATTAATCATTAACGTTTTTATATTAAAATGATCATCATTATTATTACTATTAAATTTCTGTTGGATTAAAAGACATGACTCAGGTGAATACAGGTTAGTGTGACCAGATTTGCGTTTGTCAAAACCAGGACACCGTACGGGGGGAGGGAGGTGGGGACTCGTCATTGACATTGTGCGACTCTCACCTGGCAAAACCTTTTCCCACTGGACACCGAAACATATGTTCCTGCTTTGTACACTGTGCACATGGACTCACACTTGTCCCGAACACAACGGAAAGCGTGGAATTTCTTGTCCAAGTCATCGTTAAATACGCATTTGTGCTTCGGTACATTTCAGACTGACCGACTGTTTGTGTCTCGCTCCTTCTGAGTGCAGAGACACATGTACAGACCTGTTTGGTCACACTACGCACAACAACCTGCATTCGGTTTGTCGATTAAAATGAACGTAATCGATGAAATTCTTAATGATCAATTATCGATTAATCGACTAAGTTATCACCATGAACTCATAAAACAGCAGCATGTAGAACTTTGTACAAACTCACCACATCAGACCGGAGCAGAAGCACTGAGTTCGGGTAAGTGGTAACAGTAGCAGCCAACAGAGCTAAAAATATAGAAGCACTCACTGTAGCGTGCAGCCCCTCAAGACGGGATTCATCACTCCCTGCTCCAGCTCCTCTGAGCCCGGCCCGAGCCAGAGCTGCTCCCGCTGGGTCAGGACTCTGGTTTGGATCTAGTCCGACTGTAGCATTTCTCACACGAGGCTAAATGCACTTCATTTTATAAGCTGAATCAGTCGAATAGGGCCTATTCAGTGTCATCCACGTGGTGTCTTTTTCTTATTTCACATTTGAGTCTGTATTGCTCAACAATAGGAGGGTTTCAGTCACGTGATCACGATGATGCGCAAATTTCAGGTGGAGGGCAGGAAGTGAAGACAAACACGACAAACACGGCTCTGGAGAACACAGATATGGAGAAGAGTTCTTATTGTAAGGATTTAGAGCCAGTAGCAAGACAAAAGTACGAGCAGTTAGTCGACAAATATATTGGACGTGACCCTGATCTTATTGAAAATGAGAGAATTTTTGACTGAAGTAAAAGATTTGCCGACAATCGAGGCAGAGGAGATCACGAACTATTTAGCTCTTCAGACATCGTTCTACACCAGACAACAGATGAAGACGTGCAAAAGTTTGGAGGCATAGAACTTTTTTTTGTCAGTGAATGGGTCCACAACTTTGGTGCAAAACGCCTAAATGATGATTATCGTTTGGTCTTTGCCGGGGTGAGTGTTAATCTTATTTTATGTGTATAGACGTTATGGGAAAAAACTGCAGTGTATCGGCAGTGACCTCTATCTGAACTATTTAATGTCAACAAACGTCGTTCGCCGTTAGTCGTTAATGATTCGTTTATGTTTAGGTAAACCACAAAAAACAATTTAGCTTTGTAACAAACCTTTGATGAAGTGTCACTGCAGACACGAGCATTAGTGAATTCTGCTCCTCCCGACCGCAAACAGGTTTGTAATCCACTTTTTACGGCGTTGTTCTGTCAGCTTTTCAAACCATTTCTGACCTTTGTGGACGACTATATTTGGTACTCTTAAAAAAAAAAAAAAATCGCTTTTCCTTCTCTCAGTTAGAACGAATTGGCACAGCCGTAAACTCCACAACACATCAGCATTTTCCTCCAGTCAGTTCACTTCCTGCCCTCCATCTGATTTTGCGTGCTGACAAACGTAGCCCTGTGACGTCACGTGAAACCCAAATATTCAGAGAGGATGACCCCCTGAATACTGACGGGTATTTGGCACACCGATGTCAGCTCCACTTGTCTCGTCTGTCAGCTTCAACCGGGATCCGATACAACTGAACCCGTGTGTTTATCTCTCTGCTCGTTTCAGCTCTGTGCGCACTTCCACCATGCGTCTTAATGTGAAAATTAAACGATGACTCAAAAATGTGCTCACTTTACAACGGCGGTCGATTGAAGTGGATCAGGGCGAGGCCGTGACGTCACATGCAGGTTCTCTATATTACAAAAAAAACTGACTCTTGTGAGCTTCTAGTCATGTTGGAACTTTGTTATCTCCTCAAAAACAGACCTGGAGTTGTGTTTTGTCTCATTCACATATATATTTGCTCCTTGTGATGTCATGTAGTGGTAGTTTTCAAGCTACTTTCTACCTTTAGTTCACTAGAGTTTGGTCTGAAATTATGCAAGTAGTTCTAGTGAAGGTTTATGCAGTTTAAGAACACAGTGGTGCACTAACTAAACATTAACCAGAACTCACAATAACTTCTCCCTCTCCATTGATGGCTCCTCAGTCCCCTCCTCCTCCCACCTCCGTAACCTCAGCATCCTCTTTGACCAGACCCTTTCCTTTGAACACCACGTTAAACACATCACTAAAACCGCCTTCGATCACCTCCGGAACGTCGCTCGCCTCCGCCCATCCCTTTCCCCTCAGTCTGCTGAAACCCTCATCCACGCTTTTGTCACCTCCCGCCTCGACTGCTGCAGTAGCTGCTCTACGGTTCACCCTCCAAACTCCTCAACAGACTCCAGTACATCCAGAACTCCGCTGCCCGCCTCCTCACCCGCACCTCCTCCCGTGAACACATCGCCCCTGTCCTTGAAGATCTCCACCCGCTCCCCCATCCCCCAGCGCGTCCAGTTCAAACTCCTCACCACTGTGTACAAGTCCCTCCACAACCTGGCCCCCACCTGCCTCTCTGAGCTCCTCCACCACCACCACACCCCCGCCCGTGCCCTCCGATCAGCTGATGCCAACCTCCTGTCTCTCCCACCCAGGACTAAACATAAGACCTGGGGGGGGACCAGGCCTTCTCCGCTGCTGCTCCCACCCTCTGGAACTCCCTGCCCAAACACATCAGAGACTCAAAAAAGTCCTGAAAACTCATCTCTTTAAAAAAAAACTTTCATTAACTGTCTTTTTCTCTTGTTTGTCATTATTTGTCTTCCCATGTAAAGTGTCTTTGGGTATCTTGAAAAGCGCTATACAAGTATTATGTATTATTATTATGCTGTCATTTAAAAAAATTAGAGATTATTATTATGATCTGTATTAATTAATCTAATTAATCTCATTTTAATCTCACTAAAAATTGCTGGGAAAAGCCTTCAATTTGAGGTATTTTCATTTAAATTCATTATTACATTATTGTGGCAGATCAAAAGACTGATATAGATTTAAAAAAGTGACTTTATAAAGTCATTTTATTGTTTAACAAATCTCTCCAAATTGGCTGTTGAGCCCAAGTCTCCAGAATAAGAAACTGTTGTAAAGCAGCAAAGACGAGGAAATCTGAACATAATAACTTTTGTCTACTTAAAGACAATAAAAAGTCCAGTCTTTCCTTAACCATATTAAAAAAATACTATTGATAGAGAAATGCTATATATGAGATCACTGGTTTTAGTCCTGGTTTTAGTTCTGGTTTAGTCCTGGTTTAGTCCTAGTTTAGTCCTGGAATGGATTAATCTGGTTTTAGTCCTGTGTTAGTTCTGGTTTAGTCCTGGTGTTAGTCGGTTTAGTGGTGTTAGTTCTGGTTTAGTCCTGGTTTAGTCCTGGTTTAGACCTGGTTTTAGTCCTGGTTTAACCTGGTTTTATTCTGAAGTCCTGGTTTAGTCTGGTTTAGTCCTGGTTTAGTCTTGGTGTTAGTTCTGGTTTAGAGGCTCACAGGAGGAAGTGCGGTTTACGCCGCGTACGTGAGAAAACACGATCCACACGCGGCTCACGGGAGCACGTCGGTGTCCGCGCAGTAACTACGGAAGGAAACGTGGTCCCCGCGTCTCAGGTTAATGACGATGATGAAGGTGTGTGTGTTTGTTTGTGTGTTTGTGTGTGTGTTTGTGTGTTTGTGTGCGTGTCCCTCATGTGGCAGGTCACTATAGGACAGTAGTGCAGACATCATGAGTCTATGCAGGTTGTTTTCAGATGATATTATATTGTTATTTTCTTTTATATTTCACGTCGGGAGAATAATTTCCAAGACACGAATGTGTTTTTACCTGTGCACTGCTGCCTCTGTTCTACTGGCTCTTCGACCTCGTCCATTGTGCGACAGACGTTCACATCGCTCTTACTGGCGCGCGTTTTGTGTGGGTTTCCGCAATGAGTGGAATTACCGAAATAAAAAAATGTATAAATGTGTTTTTTGTGTGTGTGTGTGTTTGTCAACAACACATAAAAAAGGTTTTATAATAAAGCAACTCGCATACAGAAACACTAAAGTTAGAGATTAAAAATGAGATTAACGCGATTAAAAAACATAATGCGCTAAATATGACTGTAATTAAATTAATTTGCAATTAACACGATAATGACACCCCTAATATTATTATTATTATTATTATTATTATTATTAACTGTATGACCACATGACATCACAAGGTGGAAGAGAGTGTTTTCTGTTTGAGAGAAGAACTAAGCCTCAGTGTGCAAGGGTTTGTGTGTTAAACGTGTGAATGAAACAAAATCTGAAAATATTGTAACACAGGATTTCACGCACAATAAATCACTTACACGAGCAAAACCTTTGACTTATAAAACAGCCGCACTATTAATAACTTTCACACACATTTTACACATTCCATTCTGATGTTACGACACTGGCATGACACATCAATCTGTCAGCCGTCATGTCATAAAAATAATTGGAGGTAACTGTAACTGTGGCGACGAGGCTCCGCCCCCCCTCTGTCCTCTGGCTCTGTCCTGAGGAAACGCAGCGGTCCCTCCATTCCTCGCGCCTGACGTGGAGCTGGGATAATGCCACTCGCACCAGCTCTGTGTTATGTTAATGTAGTGTGGTTTGATAATTCAGGGCCGAGTGTGCGCGCCATTACCGTCGCTCTGTTTCAAATGTACCAAGTCTGCTTCAGCCAGTCTCGAAAATTACTACGCTGGCTTCAAAATATGTTCTTAAAGGTGCAGTAGTTTTCAGGTTGGGGGTTCGTCGTGAACTTGTCTTCACGGCGAGGTTATTGATTTGCCGGTAATGTCCCAAAGTATGACATTAAGCTGAACTATTTTGGATTTCTTTCTCAATTACAAGTGTTTACCTTGAAAAACCTTGATTTGTCCTCTGAGCCGCTGACAGATCTGACATGTAACATGCATTTTTTCAACAATATTTACTTCCGCCAAGGAGGTTATGTTTTTGCTGGCATTTGTCTGTTTGTCTGTTTGTTTGTCTGTTTGTTTGTTTGTTTGTTTGTCTGTTAGCAACATAACTCAAAAAGTTATGGACCGATTTTGATGAAATTTTCAGGATTTGTTGGAAATGTGAAAAGGAAGAACTGATTTCATTTTGGGGGTGATCCGGAAGAAATCCTGGATTCTGGATCACTTTGAAATTTTAGTTAACATTGTGGTAAATGGGGCCAAAAATTTTGTTTCTCAATATCTCGGTTAATTATTGACCAAACCCCATGAAATTTGACTCAGGGATGGACAATGGGATCCTCTTTCATATTCCAAAGGCTGATCCGGATCTGATCCAGAATTAGATTTTATCGCAATTTATATAAAAAATGGGGGTAGTCCTTGGCGGAGGTCTGCGCTCTCTGACTGCTTTTCTAGTTAGATTTAGATTTAGAATATTTGTTGTGCTTTCAATCTGCTCTTGGGTTTTTGTGTCAGTTGCATAAAGTAGTTTCAGTATTATCACTTATTATCTATATTTTCTTCAGAATATTTTTTATCTACAAATGAATCTGGCTTCTGATTTGGTGAACTCTCGTTGTTGGCAGTTTTGAGAGACTCTTCTTGAACCAGCTGGAAAGTCCCCCTGAACTGTACCCTTTATGAAGCTAAGTTAATCTATATTAAAAAAAATAATAATAATAGTTATCATTATATATACTGTACATATACAAGTTACAATATATCTCAACACATCTGTTCATATATACAAAAAAAAAAAAAAAAAAAACATGCAAAAATGATGTGGTCTCAACTGTGCTTCAACTATTTCAGGATTTTATCTGACATATTTCAATGAAGACCTTCCTAAACGTGATTCTGAATGATTTTTGAACAAACTCTGTAACTTTTCTTCCCAAATCAACAGTTACAGATGCTATAGCACATGGGAAACAAGAAAAAATTACCGTATTTTTCTCACACTTTTTGGGGGAAATTTATTTTATAAAATCAGGGACCAGGAACTGACATTTCATCTTGAAAGGCAAGTTCTAGTAATAACAATAGAAGAAAGAACAACAGACTGAATAGGCATTAATATGTTAACGTAACATATTAACAATTATTCAGATAACTATAGCATAAACCACAGAACATACATTTATCAAATCGATCTCACTCTGAATCACTAAATCCATTGAATCCATTAAATTCTTCATTCTCGGTGTCATTTCTGAGCGACTCCACACCACAACTTCATTTGTCAGTGAAGTCCAGGCTTAGTCATCCAGTGACTTCCAAGAAAGTTGCATGGTGTATCCTCCCGGTTCCCGTGAAGTTGTGTTCTACATCCCCACTTTCCACCAGTCCCCCACAAGTTTCTCGCTCACTCCAAACTTTCTTTTTACTGCTCGATTACCGTTTTCTGCTGTATTTCACGACTTGCAGCAGGACAGAGGCTTTTTCTGCAGGAGACATGCACAGAAAACTGCTACACAAGCCTAGAACCTCTTGTGGCTGTCAGTGTGAAAATTTTAATATGTAAGTCGCGCCAGAGTATAAGTCGCCGGAAACACCCAAACCATGAAAAAAGTGCGACTTCGAAAAATACGATATTTAAAATACGATTTCATAGTAAACGTCTATGAACAAATGAGGATTATATTGATAGTATATATTGAAAAAAGGTAAAACGACATAAACAAGGCTCCACATTTGGTCTACTACATTCATTTCATTTTATTATGATATAGAAGCTGATTTTCTAACTCAATACATCACACTGTGTGACGCGGCTGACTAAAGGCCGACGAGAATATCCCCAGAGAAAGGAGGGGGACGTTCAAGCTGAGAGAATGGGACGTCCAAGCTGGGACTTTCAAGTCAGGGGGACGTTCGAACCGGTATTCTCAATTTATATAAAAAGATTGCATTTTATTTTTGGCCTCCAGACGTTGAAACACTCAAAATATCTGGGCTCAGACTTCATTATATTATTATTCATCATTTATTTGTAACTGCACAAGTGTTGTCACGATACTGTAATTTCAAACTTGATTTTGACAAAGAATAGTCCCAATACCAATTTCGATACTACGATGATAGTAAAAACACTCTTTCTTTAGATAATAGAATGTCATTTTCAGCTTATACTAGTCTATGTGCTCTTATACTTGCTTCTGACACAGCTCCAAATCATTCTAAAAATTCTAAAAATATTCAGGAAAGGTTCATTTCTGCCTCGTGAACGTGACTAGTTTTGATTCTTTTGACAACACGAAACTTCTCTCACAAAATTGTCACCACCTTTTGATTTAATTGCTGATTGTTGGTAATTCTCCATTCCAGAATAAATCCAGTTTGACCATGGGTTTTATGAGCCTTAACCTGAACAGTGTGTCATCGCAACTACACTCCGGGCCTCTCCTCCTCTGGGAATGAGGCATAACTTGTGATGCCTGTGTTTTTAGTAAGCCCAAACGTGCTAATGTATCAAGCCGTTAACCATTGCTGGATAATGACAGAGCACTGATCCAGTTCTACTCAGGTTCATGAAACTCAACTCTGCTGATCCAGACTTACGCGTTTTACTCCGGAGAGACAATTTGGAGCTTCACTATTGATTCTGATGAACTTTTAGCCATGTTATAATGTTGTGTGTAGTTTCATTCATTGTCATTCATTCATGCTTGAGTAACTCTTTATTATTTCCGTATTTTTTGCATTCTTAAGTCGCTCCGGAGTATAAGTCGCACCAGCCAAAACATGTGTATTGATGAAGAAAAAAACATATATAAGTCGCACTATTTGGGGGACATTTATAAAATCAGAGACCAGGAACTGACATTTCATGTTGAAAGTCAAGTTCTAGTAAAAACAATAGAACAGAGAACAACAGACTGTTAACGTCACATATGAACAGTTCTTCAGATAAATATAACATAAACAACAGAACAGAACAAGTTTATCAAACTCTCCATCTCACTCCAAATCATTAAATCCATTCAATTTTTCATCCTCGGTGTCACTTCTGAGTAACTCCGCTTCCTCTTCTGTGTCGCTGTCGTCAGACTCAGCATCAGTTCCAGTTAGAATTATTCCAGCCTTTCTGAATCCCGACTGGATGGTTTCGGTGTCACTGAAGTCCAGGCTTTGTCCATCCATCCAGTGACTTCCAGGAAAGTTTCATGGTGCATCCTCCATTACCGTGGTTACCGTGAAGTTGTGTTCTTCATCCCCGCTTTTCTCCAGTCGCTCACTCTAAACTTTCTTTCTGCTGCTCGATTACTGTTTTTGGCTGAATATTTCACTACTTGCAGCAGGACAGAGGCTTTTTCTGCAGGAGACATGCGCAGTAGAGCCAAGTGACAGTGGTACAGGAGTAATAGTAGTACTAGATAGACTGGTCCACAGAAACAAAGGGACAGTGTCAGCATCACCTCCAGTCTCTCTCTCTAAAACCTTCAAATCAAGCAAGAAATCTCAGGGTAATAATGGACTCAGACTTGAACTTTAACAGCCACATCAAATCAATAACATCTGCAGCCTTTTACCATCTAAAAAAACAGAGCAAAAATCAAAGGTTTACTGTCTAAATCAGACTTGGAGAAACTTATCCATGCGTTTGTCTCCAGTAGGTTAGATACTGTAATGTTCTGCTCACTGGTCTCTCCAAACGAGCTGTGAGACGCTGCAGAACATCCAGAACATCCAGAACATCCAGAACGCTGCAGCTCGGGTCCTGACTCAAACTAGGAAGTACGAGCACATGCGTCCTGTGCTCAGGTCTCTGCACTGGCTTCCTGTGCCTCAGAGAATAGACTTTAAAGCAGCTCTGCTTGTACAAGTGTCTCCATGGCCGAGCACCAAAGTCCATCTGTGACATGTTAGTGTCATATGAACATCTCACACTCTGAGGAGCTCAGGGACCGGCCTCCTGCTGGTGCCCAGAGTCACGACTAAACAAGGGGAGTCAGAGTTTCAGGTTCATGCAGCTAAAACCTGGAACAGTCTGAACATGTGAGACAGACTCTTCTGTGACGCTGTTTAAATCCAGACTCAAAACATTTCTGTTTAACTGTGCAAATAACTGAAAGGTTTTCATTCCGCACTCTTCTCTCCAATTTATGTCTCTCTTTTTTTAATTTTAATCTTTATGATTATTTATGTTTTGATTAGTTTTTATTATGATTTTAATGTATTTCTTATTCTGTAAAGCACTTTGAATTACTTTGTGTACGAATTGTGCTATACAAATAAACTTGCCTTGCCTTGCCTATATACTGACACACAACACAAGAGCCTCTCGAGACTTCAGTGTGAACATTTTAAGGATAGTATAAGTTGCAGGAAACACCGAAACCATGAAAAGACAGTCTGAAAAATACTGTAGTCAGTCTACATCTCCAAAGCTCAAAATGCTCTGTTCCACCTTGCAGTGTCATGAAGTGATAGTTTTCAATCTCAAAGCTATTTTTTTTTTTAACCTTTTGTTCAGTAGAGATTGGAAATTCCAAGGCGGAAATCATCCAAATGATTCTAGTGAAGGTGTGTGGAGTTCAAAAACACAGTGGAGCACTTCCTGTACTACCATATGACATCACAAAGTGGACCAGGGTGTTTTCTGTTTGAGAGAAAGACTCAGGCTTGATATGCAGGGTTCGTATATGAAACATGTGTGAATGAACAGATCTTTGACGCTCTCTAGGCTAAGTCACTCCCCCTTCAGAGCACTATCACAACACAGTGTCAGGTTTGTGAAGTTGTAGTCTGCAGTTTTGAATCATGTTTTTTAATATTTCTGGAGGATTGTCGTGAGGGAGCATGGGGGATATAAACTTGGACAAAACTTTCAGCTCTAACTATAAGGAAGATTCAAATAGGACAGGGGAGAGATCGCTAAATTACTGAAACATACACGGATGACATCTTAAACCTCTTCAGGCACGTTTTTGATGAGGGAAAAATGATAACACGGCAGCTCGTGTCTGCATCTCCACAGCACAAGTGTAATAGATTGGAGTTTGTGGCTAAGTAAATACATATTTTCATCGATTCATTGCAGAAGACCTTGGTCCCAGTCCTGTTGTGAGTGATGAATGAGTACTTTCTTACCAGAGACCTGACATTTCCACAGAGCAGAGGGCACGTAAATATAACCCCAGACAAATCAAATCATCTCCTTGAGGTGCGTTCAAGGCCCCTCCGATTTTTTTTTTTGTTCAGCACAAACTCAGTGTCAATGCCATGTTCAGTTAAAATACCTCACTCCGCTGTTGATAGTTTTTTCTCACAGGCTTTACTCCTCAATGAGATGCACAGAATAACTGATAGAAGGATAGAAGTTATGAAATACATGCTGGGTAATTACAGAAAGGAAATACTGTGAAATGTTAAAGTGTCCTTGAATTTTCTTTGCTTAGAGTTTTGTGGAATATCTGTGTTTGATTTTGAGCCAGAGTGATTTTTTTGTTGTAAATCTTTAAGAACATTTTTTTTTTGAGCTTTTAACATTGTTCCCTTCAAACAAGTACCTAGAATTGAGTTTCGCATCATTCACGCTGGTTTTTATAATCTTTCAGTTTAAATTTCCCATAATTGTCGTGTCGTAGGTAAAAACCCTGCACAGTTTTTGATTCCTTAAATCATCAGACTTGTTCAAAATGCTTATGCCGTCCATTCACGCTCATTACTGCAAAGCTGAAGTACTCAAGTATGTCTAAATGCCAGTTGTTAATCAGACTCAGTGATGCCACTCTTAGTACTACTTCATAACACGTTACTGTAGTCTGACTACTTTTTTCAGTAAAGAGTATTCTAACGCAGTGCTATTTCCAAACCACTTGTCAGAGTTAAGTTACTTATCGAATACATTGTGCGTTACTATTTTTACATTTCAGGGCGACGTAGGTTATTTATTTATTTTTATTTTTTGGCAACGTGGGTTATGCAACCCCAAAGATCGTATAAATAGTTTCTGGTGACACATTTCCTATGATGTTACATCATCTCCGCTCCGCCACGAGTCAGATATAAACAATGGAGGGAGAGAGGGACGACTTTTGCAGCTGGAAATACAAACATTATTTTGATTTTATTTCAGCTGAGGATGGGCGTGGGGGATCAGCCGCTGCTGAAAGTAACTAATAAAGTCACTTGTAATCTAACTTAGTTCATTTTAAAAGCAAGTAGTCAGTAACTTAACCAAGTTACTTTTTAAAGAAGTAATCAGTAGTCAGTAGTCAGATTACTGTTTCAAAGTAACTATGGCAACACTGATCAGACTTCAACATATTTACAGCTTAAGTTGAAGTTTTCAGCAGTAGAGCTCCCCCTGCAGATCACTGATGAGAATACACTGTCAGGGAACAGACTCGACTTGTCCAGTTTGTTTCTTCTCTTTTCTTTTTTCTTTTTTTATTGAAATAAGGTCCTGTCATCACATAAAAAGACAGTGGAGATGATGCTCCCAATCCAAACATCCCATAAATACACATTTAACCATCACAGAGACTTTTCTAACAGACGTTTAATGAGGTAAAAATTAGGGCCCGGCCGATATGGATTTACATATTAATGCAGGTCCAGTGACATACATATACGGCCAATATATCTATCAGTTGGGCCCTAATAAAAATATTAGCTTTGCTTTAAGATTTTTCAATTTGAGTTGGCCCAATTGCCAAGTTTCAAAGGCAGCAATTTAGATAACAGAATGTCCTCGGAAAAGAACAAAATATTATATCACCAGCCTTTTCTCAAATTTGAAAGCTCCTGGAGTTGTTTACAATGTGCACTTTAATAGAATCCTGCTTTTTAAACACATATTGCAAATTTAATTACAGTGTACAATATTTCGACAATTGAAAAGCTACAGAAACGAAGAAGGAAATTCCTGCTTCGATTTACACCTACACAATTCTTCTGTTATAGGGGACGAGCATTAAACTAGTCCTGAGAATACACAATAAAAGATCATACAGCGATCCATCTCTCCTCTTATGGGAACCTTTACAGCCTCGTCTTTTCCCAGCAGGCTCGTGTGCTCTTCGCTCGTGGGTTTGTTTATGATCACGTAATGCACTTTGGAGTTTTCTTCTTCTGGACTTTTCCGATCTGTTCCGGGTTGGGATGAGGGGATGAGAGGACGATGAAGATGTACGACGTGAGGAGTGTGAGGAGGATCCCGCTCTGGTAGATGTCCGGAACACGGGGCTATCGCTAACAGATGTTATCGATCGGTCTGGCGGAGGTGCACTTTGGAGAAGTCGATGTGTAGTTATAAAAGTCTACAGAGAATTGTCCGTTGTGGTTAAATACAGTGTAAATGATTTGATCTGGGTTGAACGAGGGTTGAATTGTTACTAAATTGGATTAAATACATTGTTTTAAAGCCTCAGCATGTATCTTTTTAGGTTTTTTTGTTTTCATTTTGGATGGTTATATTGCGCTAAAAGAAAAACATGTGTCCTTACTATGAGTGGGCTCGCGTCTCCACAAACCTGACTCTTGGAAATGTTACTTTTCTATAATATTCCACTGTATGGCATAAAATGTTTCAATCTCCAAGGTGATTATTCCAAAGTGTGGTTTTGAATTTCTGTTTCGAGGCAACATGCAATGACCAGAAAGTGACATACCTGTTAGGGTTGTCCCGAACCAATCACGTCATCAGAAATCGGCGCTGATCATGTGACTGCGGATTCGATCCAGACTCGGATGTTATGTTCCGATCAGGTATCGGATAAATAATATACGTATATAACACACAGGACACAACAGTTTTTTTTTTTTTTGTTTGTTTGTTTTTGTTTTTTAACGGAGGCGTGGGATTTGCTCAGGGACGTTCAGTTAGCTCGTTTATTGAGCAGTGGGACCGATGTTGTGGTTCGCGCTCTGCAGTTGGTTTGTGGATGTGGTGGCGTTTTTATTTGGTAAGATTTTGTATTATTTGGATTTCATAGATGAAATGTTTAAATGTAATGCACATGCAAACATATAATATCAAATATACAAACTCTAGATCAGACATGTCCAAACTATGGCTCGTTTGCCAAATGCGTCCCTCAGACAAATTTTTCTTGGCCCTCAAGCTTCCAGGTGAATTGGCCCAAATTATCTTGCATCAATGAAAAATTTACTTTTTATTGCAAGTTTTTTGAAAATCTACCTTGATAAAGCTTATATTGAATATTTAGTGTGTGGTTTTAAGGATCTTAGCATGAATATAAACTGATGGCTCATTCTAACATGTTAAACATGCACATATTTCAATTATTCACTGTATTGAGCACCAGTCTATGGCCCTCGATCAGCCCTCTGCTTCGTCTGTGCTTACATATGTGGCCCTTGATGAAAAAAGTTTGGACACCCCTGCTCTAGATTGTGCAGAGTCGAGTCTCAGGTCTGATCTGATTCTGGTCTGGTTCCTGTTTTGTTCAGTTCATTAAGTTTACTAAGTTACACATTCCAAGACCAGACTGTGAAAAGTCAAGATTTTCAACAATGATGGTTCATGGTTAGAAAAATTAATCAAATTAAAGTTTTGGACATTTGATTTTTCACAAGTTCAGCCCAAATACGACACATTGGAATCAACACAATCTGATCCCTTGTACATCCTGGATCTTATTCTTTGCTCGTAGTTCATTTTATAATGTTTTATAGAAGTATCGGATCAGGACTCTGTATCTGCAGATACTCAAAATCAAATGACTCGGACTCGGGCAAAAAAATGTGATTGGGACATCCCTAATACCTGTACTTTCTAGTTCTGTATAAAATGGCTCTTATATACTCTATGTCTGTGGTTGTTTGGAGGTTTTCATGTTTAAGTTTTTGCATCCACATCACATCCACATGACATACTTTTACCAAGAGCAGATGCATCAGCAGATCTTACTTTATACCATAAACCGTCTCATCTAACCTCTTTGTTTTTGTGTGTGTCCAGTGTCCGGCTCTGAAGCGCCGATGGGCCAGGAGAGGAAGACTCCGGTCACTCCATCTTCATCGTCCCGCTACAACCGCCGACGGTTATCAGGCTCCAGGGATGAGCGCTACAGATCAGGTACGAGCTCCACTGCTGCAGCTCTCTGCCTGTCTCTGTGTCTGGGTTTAATCAAGAGTGAGAGGGCATCTGGGGCCGGCACGACTACAGTTAGGGTTCAGGTTGGGAAAATACTATTCCAAACTAAAATTCTGAAAAATCTGAAAGGCACTGTACCTGATTTTTACTGTCTTAAAAACATGAAAAACAGACCTACAGTTTGCGATGATCTTTAGGTATTCCTCCTTTACCTTCCTAATTAGTGCTAGCATGCTAACACGCACTTCCTGATTGTTGGACACTAAGTCTACATTCAGACTGCAGGGCTTAATGCTCAATTTGGATATTTTTGAGAAATCCGATTTTTTTTGCGAGGTTGTTCACATTTCCAATTCAACGTCCCAAAAGCAGAGGATTTTTAGGACTTGAGCCTTGACTTGATAAAATGGACTGAGACTTGGGACTTGACTCGAACTCGAGGCCTGTGACTTGAGAAGCACTTTTCAGTCTGAATTGTTTCTGTTCTGACCGTAATGATTCACACTAAGGATCTTGTCAAGACATTTAAAAAGGAAAAGTTTGCATTTCTACATCTCTTATATAGTCTAAAAATACTCATATATAAATTTACTACAACATTATAAATACAATTTATCTTGAAATGATTTGAAGCTCAAAGCAGACAACTTGGACTTGACTTGGATTTATGGGCCAGTGACTTGAGACTTGACTTGGACTTGCCTGTACTTGACTTGGGACTTGACTTGGACTTGAGGTCAAAGATTGGAGACTTACTTGAGACTTGCAAAACAGCGACTTGGTTCCACCTCTGCCCAAAAGTGTCCTGCATGCATACTGGAGGACACAACAATGTCAGTGCTCAGTGTTTATGGAAGTCGCCTAAACACTGGTCCAGTTCTTTGTAAAATAGACAGGTAACACATCAAGATTTGTCCTGGTGTAGTCCTGGTGTAGTCCTAGTTTAGTTCTGATTTAGTCCTGACCCGCCCATGTGTAAGTACTACTCTCCTGCAAAGCAAAATTCCAGAACATAAAACCCGCCCGTTTCAGCAACTATTTACCCGTACTCGCGGGTACCTGACCCGGTGCAGGACTCTGCTACAGCGCGTAACTTCTACCTTCCTTCAGCATGTCCAGAAGTCCAACTTTTTGTACGATGGTTACGTCTTTCTCTGCCTTTTAGGTGCGACCGCAGGAGCCTTTGTCGGTGCAGAATGTTTCGTCGACATTGTTGGTTTTGTTGAAGAGAAAACTTGCAAACATACAGCACTTCAGAATCGCACTGATAGAGATCCAACATTTATGTAAATTTGGCAACTGAACTGAACATTTTGTACTGTACAGGAGACACAGCACAGAGGAGACTGATTGACAATGATCTACAGTCCCTTAGCCAATCAGGATGTAGGGGGGAAGAAACACAAAATATCCGCAAAGTCCTGGGTCTTCCCCGGGGCCAGAGGCGCCCAGGAGGCATCAGAACAGATGCCCGAACCACCTCAACTAGCTCCTCTTGACATGGAGGAGCAGCGGCTCTACTCCGAGCTCCTCCCGTGTGACTGAGCTCCTCACCCTATCTCTAAGGGAGCGACCAGACACCCTGCGAAGGAAACTCATTTCGACCGCTTGTATCCGCGATCTCGTCTTTTTGGTCATTATCCAGAACTCATGACCATAGGTGAGTGGAGGAACGAAGGCTGATGGTAAATCTAGAGCTTCGCCTCTCGGCTCAGCTCCCTCTTGACCACAACAGTCCGATACAGCAACCACACCTGCACCGATCCGCCTGTCAATCTCATGTTCCGTCCTCCCCTCACTCTTGAACAAGACCCCGAGATACTTGAACTCCTCCACTTGAGGCAAGGACTCCCCACCCACCAGGAGAGGACAAGCCACCTTTTTCCGGTCGAGAACCCTCTCCTTGAGAGGGGCTGGACTGTAGTTCTGTTTTTCATATTTTTAAGACAGTAAAAGTGACGTACAGCACTTTTTGTGCTATAGCAAAGAAATACAATCTCCATAGAGGCAGACCCACTATCAGAAAAGTTGCATCGTGCTCCTTTAATGTTAGTATTTCTCCAATTGATCAAAAGTGTCTTGAAGCACACCCGTAATCTTTCGCTGCTGTATCTGCCTCTGTCTTATCCCACAAAATCAAATCTAATTACGTTATAATTAGCTTCATTAATCAGATCACTTTTTTATGGGTTATGGAAAAAAAACATGCGATAACAGTTTTTAATTTTTGCCGATAGCTCCTTCCTCAAACTAGATAATGAGATAAGGAGACTGGAGAACTTGGAGGCTAGCATTAGCATGTCAATGAGACGCTATTTTCATAAGCGTTTTGATAATTATAGCATTTATTATTTATATTATCTGTTGTGCTTTGAGAGCGGAAATTTACGGCTAATCTATTTGAATTTTTAATAGTATTTTCAGTTGCTAAATATTCATTAAATGACCTTCAGATTAAGAGAATGTAATTTCAAAATAAGGTTGAAAGTGTCATAGTTAAAGTTACTCAGACTCACGTTGGGGATTTAAAGGGCCCATGTTACGTTATTGTCTGATCTCTAATATTGTTAGAATGTTGTTTCCCCATCACAAACAGACCTGGAGTTGTGTTTTATTTCATTCACACAAATCCTGAATATATTTAGGCTGAGTTCGTCTCTCAAACAGAAAACACGGTGTTCCACTTTGTGATGTCATGTGATAATACAAGAAGTGCTCCACTGTGTTTTTAAACTCCACACACCTTCACTAGAATCATTCGGATAATTTCAACCCTTGAATTTTCATTCTCTTCTGTACTAAAGGTAAAAAGGATCTGTTAACTTGAAAACTACCTCTTCATGACATTACAAGGTGGAACAGAGCATTTGAGCTTTGGAGATGTAGGC
Source organism: Boleophthalmus pectinirostris (assembly GCF_026225935.1). Classification (NCBI taxonomy): domain Eukaryota; kingdom Metazoa; phylum Chordata; class Actinopteri; order Gobiiformes; family Gobiidae; genus Boleophthalmus; species Boleophthalmus pectinirostris. Next base: position 2,807,569 of record NW_026571095.1, read on the forward strand.
CCCATCCACACTAGGACGTATTCGTTGTGGATGCAGTGTTCGTTCACACTAATCTGATGGAAAACAGGCTTCAGAGACAGAATGATCTGGTGCCTCCAGCTCCCACGAATTCATCTGAGTACAGATCTGATCAGGTGAGGTGACCCCGGGGTCAACATACCATATACTATTTTGACCCTGGGGTCAGAATCCTATTATGATATGTTGACCCCCCTATAGAATATTGACCCCCTATGAAAATCTATATTTTATGAATAAAGAACTTGAATTCTATAGAAAAACTTTGAATATGAATACTATATCTGTTAATTAAAACACACTGACATATTTAAAAGTGTTTTTTGCAGAACTCAAATGCATTTTTTATGTCGATTATAACTTTTGAATGTTAAAAATTACTTAGTTGTTTAAACATATTTTACTGAAAATAAGTAGTTATTAATGAGTTAGGTAATCAAAGTGATGTTTAATGATTTGGAATCTTGTTCAAATAGACAGGGCTGATCTATTGAGTAGTTAAATAGGAGATACCTATGGCTATATTAATCTGACCCCCAATATGTTTATTATAGTTATTATGATGTAAAGTAAGAAGTAATGTTAGCTGAATATTTATTTATAAAGGAAGGTCAAAATCCTGTGACTACAGTAATCTGACCCCCAATATGTTTATTATAACACAACATGACTAAATTCAAGGTCATTATTCTTTCAAACCATTGCCTACATTGACATTATGATGAAGGATTATCTGAACATAAACAAAAAACCATAACAATGTAAAATAAAATATAAAAAGTGACCAGATTACTATGTATATACAATTTGAACAATACGTTACATTTACACAAAATACCAAGTTGTTATCATCAAAACATTCCTTAAAATACCTTAAAAGAAAGTGAATATGTAGCAATATATAATAAAATGTAAATGACAAATGAAATGAGAAATAATGATCAGATAAGTAACTAAGTAAGGGGAGTCAAAATCCTAAGGGGGGGTCACTTTACTATAGCGGTACATTGACCACAGGGTCAATATACTATGGGGGTCAAAATACTATCTCACACCGGCACTGTGTGGACGCCTGAAAACACTGATACTCTGATGTAGGTCTGTGCGCCGTGAAGTAATTCACCGCCAAAACACTAAGAGGCTAGAATATATGTCCATTCATATATACGATCTGTGTGTACGACCTGCAGACGTATAATCTCTGAAAAATTTAACATGAACCATCTCCAACACGAACAGAAACACAGAACAGACTCACCATCAGCAGAACACCCCTCTGTCACAGAAAGAACACTCATATTCCACTGAGTCGTGTCCTTTAGTCTGACAGAAGCTGAACTGCATCAGCGCACAATAGTGAGCTGTTTTTTGAGTGCTTAGTTTATGCAAATGAGCCATGTGGTTTTAAGTTTTGTTTCTGTAAAACGTAAACAAATGTGCTCAAAGCTGTGTGGACAGGGAAAACTTGTGGACATAGAAACGACGCGTCTGGATGAAGATGGGTTCCGATACGGTAATACGGTGATACGGTGATTCATTTCAGTGTAAACGTAGTCGTAGACAGACTAATAATAAAGATTAAAATGTGTGAATGATACAAAACACGACTCTAGCTCTGTTTTTGAGGAGGGAACAGTGTTATAGCCCCACAGATGTCAGTTTTGGGCAATGCAGAAAAAATATCAGTGCCAAAAATCTGCTAAATTTTCAACAATGAGCCAATACTGATATGTGGGGAAGTCCTCTGATATGCTGGTATTTCTAATGCACACTGCCTAGTTTCAGTTCACTTGTGTGTTTGTGTGTTATTGATGGTTTTGTGTTGTTGTTTGCAGATGTGCACACAGAGGCGGTGCAGGCGGCGCTGGCCAAACACAAAGAGAGGAAAATGGCCGTGCCCATGCCCTCCAAGAGAAGGTCTCTGGTGGTGCAGACTTCTATGGACGCGTACACTCCCCCAGGTAACAGTCTGTGCCTCTGCTCTGTCATACCACTACCAGCACATCAAGTCACTTTAGGAGAACTAGTCATGATAATCTATGCTTTTTTTTTTTCCAATATTTTTATTAATTTTCAGACAAAAAATCTTCACATGAACAATTGACCACGTTAACACAGGTCAACATATAACCGAAAAAAAATAATAACAGGGGGATTCACACACTCACACACTCATACACATTCACAAAACAATATTTGCACAATACATTTTATCAGTCGCAGGTAAGTCAGAGATTCATATTCAGTGACCATATGAACTTAAAAAAAAAAAAATGGGTAGAGAAAAATACATAAATAAATGAATAGATAAATAAGAATAAAATCTAAATTAATTCATACAAAAATAAAATAAAGTAAAATAGGTAAATAAATAAAATAATAAATAATAACAACAACAATAACAACAATAGTAAAAATAATTATTATACATACACATCATTTCTACTTTTTTGGATATGATATTCAAGTAAGGTTCCCATAATTTCACAAAGTCTTTTCGTTTTCCCTTTGCTATAAATGCCAATCTTTCAAGGCCGACACATTCTGAAAGTTCCTTAACCCACTGTTTTGTTGAGGGAGCTTCAATATTTTTCCAGTTCAGGGCGATGGCTCTTCTGGCATGTAATAGTCCAACTTCAAAACTATAAATTACAGCTCATCAAACCATAGGTATCAACCTGGGTAAACATAAACATAAATTAGAAAGAAAATGTGAAATATACAATTAGAAGATCTAGTTTAGATAACGTATGGACACAGAGTTAGTTTATCATGTAAATACTAAACACATTTCAAGATGCACTTCGTAACTTTTCTGGTTAAGCATTTGGCTCTTGCCTGTTTCCATGGAGATGAATGTTCAACAGTAAGACATTAAACTTACTGGACAATCTCTATGGACTCACTTTTTTACCTGGTCCTCGAAGGGTTGACCAGGTTTTGTATTCACCCTGTGTGTGTGTGTTTGTGTCTGTCCACCCGCCATAATTCCACCATTTATGAACCGATTGTCACCAAATTTGGTACGTGGGTCAAGCCCCCGTGCCTGATGCCGCAAAAAAAGTTTGGTGACGATCCGAGGTCATTTGAGGTCACACGGGTCAATTGAAAGGTCACTCCAATATAAAGGATAGGCAATTTCAGCAATTTCTGAATCATCTGCGGCCTAATCAAATATGCGTTTTTTGTCATAACTCCATGAAGGATCGAGCTCGAGCAACAAGAGTGTCTCAAAATCTCAGGAAAATTATTATCTATTTATAATTCTATGCATTTGTATAGTAAAATATTAATAGTTTTCGATTTTAATCCCTAATTATAACAGTTCCCTTTCTCTTTCAGTGTTTGCCATTAAAATTATAATCTTGTTTTTTTTCTGGTGATACACAACACAATGATCTATTGTCACACAACTAACAGATCCACAACTCATGAAAAAAAATGACATTTTTGTTACACGCGAGTAAACACAGACATTCTCATGTGTGACCAATATCACACCAGGTTGTTATCTCTGATTGCTCTTTTTTTTTTAAAGAAATAAAAACACTTGCAAATTAATACATGCTTGGCACATAGCTCCATAATGTGCCCAAGGTTTCCCGAAGTTAAGCCAATAAAACTATGAATAGGTCTGTAATAGATTATTACCAATGATGTACCTATGCATTTTGGTTTGGAATAAATAGTTTCACAATTTCTAACTTAAAATAATGTCTGCATTTGGGAAACACACTTTGTAAACTACTATTCTCTTTCCAATGAGGAATTTAGGCGTTGGAGCTCCCTCTGCTGTCAGCAACAGTAATTAACATACTAACAGAGCCACACGTTTGTTTATGAACACAATTTGTCTGTAGAATGAATCCGGTGATGGTTTATGGGTTTAAAAACGGTGTTGGAGAAGTCAGAAGTTTTATCTATGACGCAACTGAACAGCCAAAATGCAAACTGATGATATTTGAGGCTCAGAGAAAACAATGTTGGATTAATGGACTAATTAAACAAGCATGGATGAAACTAAATACAACTCAGGTATGTTTTTAACCTGCGGACAACAGTATAACAAGCTTAAACAGTCAAAAGGTCTATTTTAAAAGTCTAGTCTAAAAAGAAAAGAGCTCGATAAGTTGGAGTGTAGTAGTTTGTTTCTCATTTTAGCATATTCCCAGAGGCTATAACAGAATAAGTGTCCCCCAAGTGTCTGTGTTTTGAACAGCCTGTATAATTAACTGTATTCCAGCCTTGTAAAGTGATTGAGGGTGTTGGCTTCGGGCACAGCCTCGGTCACCACCACAATGAACCTATAATCAGCACGTATCTCTGTGGAAGGATTTGTTCTGGACACTGTAATTGTAAACATGTAACAGTTTGTCCCGGCTGTTCTCTTCTGGGGCGTCTCATTGTTTTTATATTTCTGCTCTTAAGAACCGGTATTAAAGGAGATCTAACAGATTTTTACTGCTTTAAAAACATAAAAAATAGGAGTAGTTCATTTAAAACAGATGCAGACAGTACACAGCAGACCTAATTTAAAGGTGCATTGTGTAACTTTTCTGGTAGAGGGTCTGTCAAATACTTTTCACCACGGACATGTTATTGCTTTGTCTTTAATGCTCCACTTTATGGCATTAAACCTTTGTATCATCATGGAGACCAAACCAGACCGAGTTACAGATCAGATCTGTGGAGAGGCAACCCGCTCACAGTCAGAATACCTGTTTTTCTAAGTATTTTTGAGCTATAAAACCAACTGTAATTGAATAAATGTGAGGTAGATCTGTTTAATGTCATACTGAACTTTCCAAACAGAACAAAGAAGGTGAAGGACCGACTACCAAAAAGTTACACAGTGCACCTTTAATCTCAAGAACTGCTGGGTCAAGACAAATTTTGCTGAAATACATTTGGAACATGGAGTATCTCGGGGTCTTGTTCTCGAGGGGAGGATAGAGCAAGAGATTGACACACAGATCAGTGCAGCGTCGGCAGTGATGCGGTCGCTGTATCAGACTGTTGTGGTGAAGAGGGAGCTCTCGATTTACCGGTCAGTCTTTGTTCCTTCTCTCACCTATGGTCATGAGCTCTGGGTAATGACTGAAAGGACGAGATTGCGGATCCAAGCGGTCGAAATGAGTTTCCTCCGCAGGGTGTCTGGGCGCTCCCTTAGAGATAGAGTGAGGAGCTCAGTCACACGGGAGGAGCTCGGAGTAGAGCCGCTGCTCCTCCATGTCGAGAGGAGCAGTTGAGGTGGCTCGGGCATCTGTTCCAAATGCCTCCTGGGCGCTTCCCTCGGGAGGTGTTCATGTCCCACCAGAAGGAGGCCCCGGGGAAGACCCAGGACACGCTGGAGGGACTATGTCTCTCGGCTGGCCTGGGAACACCTTGGGGTCTGGGAGTCCCTGCTTTGACTGCTGCCCCCATGACTCGGCCCCGATAAGTGGAAGAAAATGGATGAATGGATGAACATTTGGAACAAAAATCTGGTAGCGGGCCTTTAGGTGCTTTTAAAAGTGCTTAGGTCAGCAAACACTAGACTAATGCTACATGATGCACACTTTCAACACTTTTTATTGGAGGGAAGATGGTGTCATCTCCTGTAGCGACAAAAGCAGCATCAGTATTTGCACTAAAGCTACTGATATTATCCCATATATATTGTCTGACAGGTACAATAAAAGTGAACTTGCTGTAGATTCTCTATTGTAACTTGGTAAATTGGGGACTCATTTAAAGCAGCACTATGTAACATTACTGGTGCAGGGTCCACAACCTGTTTGTCTCCATGGAGATCAGAATAAGCAAAAGATGTTCATTTTGTCTTCTTATATACTTTAACTTCTTGGGTTCTTTTTAAAGACAATGCAGTAAAGTGAGATCAGAATAGTTTTTATTGCCACTGTCAGTGAACAACAATCACAAATTGCACTGTAAACCCAAATAAATTCCCTGAACTCAAAAAAACTGAGGCAATCGATTACCTCAATTATTTTAAGTTGATAAACTTAAATCTTGCAGAATTTTAAAAGTTGGATGGTTTGCTACTTGTACCTTTTCATAACAGGTCAATTAAAAGTGCTTATTTAGATCAGCTCAAATATTTGCAGTTAATATGACTCATAGTTTTCTTAATTATTCTTATTATTTTGTTCATTTATTATGACTTAAATTTGGGAGTTTTCAAACCACTAGAATAAGACTCTTTGAAATTGTATTGCATTTTAGCATGTACTATCAAAATTAATTTTATTTTAAAATCATCCCTATATGAAACAATAGAAATAACTGGACTTTATCATTCTTAGTGTTTAATTGCTACAGTCTACTAAATTGTACCTCATCTATTTTTTTTAAGTTACGCTCACTTATACCCACAATAGTTCCCTTTGATGAAAAAATATTAGTTAAAATTACTCAAAAAGAAGAACATATTACAGCAACTTGACTATTTATAAACTTTAAGTATACACAACTTAATCGATTTAAGTACTTTGAACATTCGGTGCAGTTATATGCTTAGGCAATGTGGTGGCCAATGGAATAAGATTTTTGTTTAACTTAAAATATGAAAATACATCTTGCTACACAAAAAAAAAAAAAACTTTTTGCACTTAAAATAAGAAACAAAATTGAATGTTTCTTGAGTTAAGAAAAACACATTTATTCCATTGGTAGATAATTTTACTTCTCAAGTTGAATTGACTCAAATAAAGCAAAATGTTTTTAATTTAAGTATTTTATAATTTACCTAGATGTTGTTTTTTTTCAGTGTAGCACAGCCACAAAAAAACTATTTAGCCTTCTAACAGACCTTTGACGAAGTGGTCACTACAGACACGAGCATTTGCAGACTCTGCTCCTCCCAACCTCAAATTTAGGTTTAAAATCCACTTTTTACAGCGTTGTTCTGTGAGCGTTTCCCATGTCTGACCTTTGTGGACGACTATCTTAGGTACTCTTAAAAAAACACTTTTCCTTCTTTCGGTTAGAACGATTGGCACAGCTGTAAACTACACAAAACACAGACATTTTCTCAGATAAAGACCGCCGGTGTTTTACTTCCTGCCCTTTACTTCCTGACATCACATGAAACCGATTTATTACAGGTGTTTTTATTGCAATTTTTTTAACTATCTGCAGGGTCACCTCTCCACAGATCTGACCTGTTACTTTCTGTATCACCATCTTATCTATATAGAGATAGATACATGGACCCGGTTGAGCAGAAGTAAACAACAAGGCCAAAAATTCAAGTTAATGCATCTGATATAAAAATGTATTGAACAGATACATATGTACTCTAGTTTATGAAACTGTTGACCTTTTTTCTGTACCATTTTTGGTTCTAAAGTTCCATCTGTTTTAAACAGACCATGTATGAAACATGGAACAAAAATTATTTTCCCAAATTTCAAAGACCTGCAAAATCATGTAAATAAATGGATGTATTTCATCATATCTTGTGTTATTCCATCTTTGAACTGTTGATGAAGGGACATGATTTTTCAAAAAAAAAAAGTATTTAAAATGATAAAAATTTGCTTGGAAGGACTGACATATTTTATATAGAAATAGTTTCCTTTCATTGTGAAGTAATATTAAAGTATTTGGAAGAAAAAAAGCGACAAATGATGTAAAATCCTGCACCTTCTACTTGTTTGCACAATTTTCCCTCTGTTACTTTTCCCTCCGTTACCATGACCTTTCTTAATAAAAAATCTCATGAGTCAAAAAGTAAGAGGTTTTTCAACCTAATCTTGTACCATATGGTAGAAAACTATATGAAGCAAATATTCAAACCAGTTTGTTAAGGATATGGAAGTGAGAACCAAGAGTTATCACTGTTTGGATTTGCTGCATATTTCATTCCCTCCGTTACCAACATGAGTTTTTACATTTTTGGTCAACAACTTGAAAGAATATCACAGGTTTAACTTGACCCTGTTGGAGTGTAACTCTTTCCTACATTCTGATACTTTACTTATTTCAATAGTCCCTCTAGTTTCTGAATAAGAGACATTTGAATGTCACAAATCTGCGACTGTTTCCCTCCGTTACCACTTGACCAGACCCACATGTGATATGCCATACTGTGGGACTTTCCATCTCCCAGGTTGCACAGCCTCTATCAGAAAAGTTACACCGTGCAGCGTTCTTCTAAAGCTCTTACCCCCGAACCCCGGCACCCTCTAATCTTGGCAGCGCTCAGTGAAATATGACGTGTTGTGGTCAGCTTCATACGGGGCCCAGTTATTTTTATCCACTTGTGTTGAGAAGTTTATATAAGTATCTACGGCCCCATTGTGACCACAGAATGCAGCTCACAATGCATTTAAATACACCCGGAACATTCCTCCACAAATATGACCGAGAGTGGAGCTTTCACACAGAGGTAGAAGTACTTCAAAATAACTTTACCTGAGTACAATATACAAAAGTGGTCCAAGACGTTAGGCAAGACAAGTTTATTTGTACAGCACAATTCATACACAGTCATTCAAAGTGTTTACAGACTAAGAAATACATAAAAATCACAATAAAAACAAATCAAAAGAGACATTAAGTGAGAGAGAAGAAGAGTGCGGAATGAAAAATGAGAATCTTTGAGTCAGACGCAGCTGAACTGAACTGTTTCGAGTCTGGATGTAACCGTCTAGGTGCCACCGTCGACTTAAAAGATGCCGATTTGATGACAGATTTTGCCAAATACGGTGTCAAATTTCATTCAAGCCAAACCAAGTCTCGACTGAACCAGGTCTGAACCAGGACTGAACCAGGTCTGAACCAGGTCTGAACCAGGTCTGAACCACGACTAAACCAGGACTGAACCAGGTCTGAACCAGGTCTGAATGAGGACTAAACCAGGTCTGAACCAGGACTAAACCAGGACTGAACCAGGACCGAACCAGGTCTGAACCAGGGACTGAACCAGGACTGAACCAGGTCTGAACAGGTCTGAACCAGGTCTGAACCAGGACTAACCAGACTGAACCAGGTCTGAACCAGGTCTGAACCAGGTCTGAACCAGGACTAAACCAGGACTAAACCAGGACTAAACCAGGACTAAACCGTTTTCAGTCCTGGTCTGGTTCCGGTCTGGTCCCGGTCTGGTCCTGGTCTAGTTCTGGTCTCAATCACAATCTGGTCCGGTCTCAGTCCCAGTCTCAGTCCCGACTTCAGTCCCGGTCCTGTTCCTGGTCTGTCCTGGTCTCGGTCTTAGTCCTGGTCCTGGTCCCGGTCTCAGGCCTGGGCTCAGTTCCAGTCTCAGTCCTGGTCCCGGACTCGGACTCACTCCTGTTCTGGTCCCGGTCTAAGTCCCGGCTTCAGTCCTGGTCCTGGTCCCAGGCTCAGTCCTGTTCTGGTCCTGGTCTAAGTCCTGGTGTCAGTCCCGGTCTGGTTTCCAGACCTGGTTTAGTCCTGTTTCAGTCCTGGTTCAGTCCTGGTTCAGTCCGGCATTGCAGTTTAAGTCACGGAAACGGGAAACGGCCATTACCCGTTTTTCATTTTGGTTTTGGAGAAAAATAATGAAGAAAACAGTTGTTTTTTTTGTTTGTTTTGTTTTCTACACGGATTCGTTAAGATTTAAAAAGTAGAGTTTTTCTTTCGGTCACTATAGTCCATCTTTCCCCACACACAGTCCTTCTGATATGACAATCCGGACTCGGCACATCTCCACACGTAAACTCCCATGATGCTTTGCCATGTGCTTGAATGACAAATCAGGTCTGTGACACCAGCGGGACCCAAAACGCCGAAACAAAACACAGCCAGACGACACGGCCGCCGCCCGAACTGCCCAAGGAGAAGCAGAGGGAGCAGACAGGAGCTTCTGAAAATGGAGCAGAGTTTTGTCTAAGGAGGAGGAGGTGGGTGGGTGGGTGTCTGGGTGAGAGAGGAGACTACCGCAGTGTCCCTGTGTGAACCTGTCCACACAACCCAAATCTGGAGAAAGAGGAAAGAGACACAAAGAAAATCAAATGGTCAAATGAGGCCATAGACTTTAGGGTTGTTAAAAGTATCAAAAATCAGACACTTATCGATATTAAAACTAGTATCAAAACTAGAAATGAACTTTTCCTGAATGTCTTACGAACAGTGTTGGGAAGGTGACTTTTAAAATGTATTCCCCTACAGATTACAGATTACATATCCCAAAATGTAGTTTGTAACATAATCCATTAAATATGGAGTAAGAAAGCTGTCAAAAATATTTGTGCGCGTAAAATAGAAATCCGTGCGTATTTGGGAAATCCGTGCATATTTGGCTGTAGTTGCGCATAAAATAAATATTTGTAAACTCTCAAATGAGTCCAGTCATACATAAAATATATTGTGTGTATTTTATCCATCAGAATACGAATTGAAAAATTACGACGTCATGAATTACAATCACGAAATGAAAATTTACGATTACGCTTTCATCAGTACGAATACGAATTCACAGACGGAACTTTACTGTCAAAAATACGTCATCACTTCACAGACATTATCCATCGAGCAGAAGAAACATCGATCAAGATCAAGACTGTGCAGCTCAAGTTTGTAGCAGAGTAAAAACAGAGTAAAAGCACAAGAAGCTACAACAGCGACCAACAAGTGGGTTAATTAAAATCTATTGTAAAAATGTCTTGAATTCGGGAACCGAACGCTGCTGTATAATATTGTGTAGAAACACCTCCTTTGAACGGGAAATTGCACCTATATGTTAGATAACATAGTGGTAGCCAGTTGGCTAACATCCGACGTAACGTCATCCCAGGGCTAATTAGCAAATATCAGGCTGAAATGCAGCTGAGATGAAGGTTAAGACTGGCTGATGCTCGCTGTGGCTGTAGTCATGAATGTTTTAATCTAAACATACAGAGAACCTGATATTTGTTAATTAGCCCTGGGATAACGTTACGTCGGATGTTAGCCAACTGGCGACTAGGTCAGGAATCAGAATACACTAGACGGTTCACAAAAACACCATAAGTGCGAGTTCAAGCACCAGCCAATCAGTGAAGAGTCATATATTCTGTGTTGGCAATGATTCCCGAGATTGAGGATTTAAAGCTGGAACAAAGAGAATGTTTGGTGAATTTTCTCAAGGGGAAAGACGTTATTGTCCTTCTTCCTACAGGATTTAAACTTAATATACCACTTATTCCCGTTAGCAGCACATTACATACATCACGACCAAATTGAAGCGATTGATAAAATTTTTTTAAAGTACCCGTCTACTGTCGAGTGAAGGAATTCTAACACTCTGAGGTCAGACGGTTTCTACAAAGTGAAACCAGCTAATGAATCAGGCAGGTAAATGTTTTTTCTTCTTAAAAATAATCCTGGTTATTCAGTGCATGCTTGTTGTGTCGCCCTTCTGACATGATCCAAACGATCCGGCTCCACCAGTCCTGGCTTTGGACTTTCATCCACGTCTCTTTGGATTTGTGAGCGGGATGTGGGAGTGGGCTGAGGTGGAGCAGCCTCACACTCACTTTGTCTTCTTCCTCCTTCTCCGACACTCTTCCCTTCTCCTCCTCAGCTGACAGACGTAAAGTGTGATGACAGAATTCTCCAGCTGCTGCTGCTCAGTTATCATCAGAACCACTGCGAAAAAGTTTGGATCATGTTTGTGTCCGTGGAGTAACGACAAACTGAGATGACAGAAAAGCCGGTAGCAGCTGAAGTGTGTGTTTTCTTCCGGTCGTCATAAATACGTTTGTGTCTCTGTCTAATCAGAACCTTTCCCCACCCCCAGACGCTGAGCGGAAATAAATAAAGATGATTTAATGAGTTTTCCATGTAAACCTCAATTTGGAATGATTATTTCCATGTAAACTCAAAGGACAATATTTTAATTCCAAACTATTTAATTCAGAACTATTAATTTGGAAAAAACAAAACAAAAACATCATGTAAACGTGGTCACTGTGGTATCGAAATCAGTATTGAGTTTCGAGTCTATTCCTTAGTATTGCAATGGAAAAACTCGTTGGACGTTAGACCTGCATTTACTGAAGTCGGGAGGGCTCATAACAAACACAAACGCCGCAACAAATACAAACACGACAACACAAATGCGAATGCCACAACACAACAAAAAGCTACAACAAACCAAAAAGCCACAACGGAAGTGACTGCCGGGACTCTATTTTCCGCCGGACCAAGCGATGCGTTAATGCAGGGGTGTCAAACTCATCTTGGTCCGTGGGCCGTATCCAACCTACTTTGATCCCAAAGGGGCCGGATCAGAAAACTCATGTCATATAAACCCCAAAAATAACAATAAGTTTAAATATTTGTGCAGAGAAACACAAATCTATTACAGAAATCGTTTTTAATTGATGAACTCTTTCTTTTACAAAATATTATAATATTATGAACAACCTGAAACTTTAAGAAAAATGCAATTTTAACATGATGTTTTAACATGAACTTGTATACAAATAGGAATAAGTACATTTTTGTTGTAAAATCCTGCACTCAGCTCCACTTTTCTCATGTTGGACATTTTTCTGATGAGGGTGTCACGGTCAACAGCGTTTGGAAAGAGACAAGTCTTCATTTGTGCTGCTCTGGTGGGAGGGGCCACGTACAGAGACGCTGGAGACGCTGCTGTGATAAACACCACAGAAAATTACCAATATTTTAATAGAAAATATAATTAAAATATTTTAGTAGAAAATCAGTCGAGGGCCAGATTAAAGGTCTTGGAGGGCCGGATCTGGCCCCTGGGCCGTATGTTTGACACCTGTGCATTAAAGGATCAAGCGGGAAATGAATGGGAAAAGCTGAAGAAGAACAAGAATGTGAAAAGTAACAGAGGAACGGAGAAGTGAATGAAGTTGGAAACATAAGTAAAAGTAATTTATTGTTCTGTGGCCAGGATCGATGTCACTGTCTGACCGTTTCTTGGTCCCGCGGTCACTTCCGTTGTGGCTTTTTGTTGTGTTGTGCCGTTTGCATTTGTGTTGTCGTGTTTGTATTTGTTGTGGCGTTTGCTTCTGTAAGCATTCACTCCGGACCACTTTAATTATCAGTCTAAAATGATTTAATCGCGTTGTTAAGATAATAACATTTACAGTTCTACCCACATGTATTATAGTCTGAAAGTAGCGGAGCACACTGCGGCTCTAGTAGGTCAGGCCTCACCTCGCCCCCCGCTGAGACGCCCTGAGCACCTGTGAGAACTGGGTCAGCCTCTGTTCTTCCTCGTATCTGCACATCGCTCCCTCCTGCAGCTGAACCGCCCCACCGCCTGCCCCCAACGCCGCCCCTCTACCCCAACGCCTGCTCCGTCTGCCCACCGCCCGCCCCGCTGTGCCCCCGCTGTGCCCGCCCGGAGCTGTAAGGAAACGACATGCAAACACCAGACTGACCCCGCCAACCCTCACCCCCTGAAAGAAAAGAAAGAGACGGAATTAATGAGGGCAAAAAGGGAGAGAAAGAGGAAGACAGAAGGTAGAGAAAGGCAGAGCAGATCGCGACAGCCAACCAGAAAACTTACACAGTGCACCTTTAAAGTAACATGGACCTTTAAAGTAACATGGACCTTTAAAGAAACATGGAAAAATGGATGAGTGACAAACTACCGAATTTGGAGGACTGGATTAACATTGTGGAAGATATTTCACAAATGGAAAGACTGACACTCACACAAAGATTGGAATACGACAGGTATGAGGAAAACTGGAAACCGTGGAAAGACTTTATTAACACCTGAACATTAAAAAAAAAGGAACATCAGTGACAGTCCCTGTCCACTCAAATGTTCAAATATATATTTTTTTATATATATATATTTTTTATAACTTTATTTATTCACATTTTCAGTTTAGAACAAACACTCCCAAACAACAACAATAAAAAAAAAGAAAAATAAAATAATAAAACATTGTAATCATAATAATGTGTATAGTAATATACACATACGCATACATTAAATAAATGAAATTTTAATTCACATTCTATATGACTTACATAACAGAAACGTGTAAATGAAATGGCCAAATAATAACAAAAATAAATATAAATATACACATAAGATAAAATAAAGCATAACATAAAAAAATTAAATAAATGCAAAATAAGATAAATAAACAAAGACAAAAAAGTAAAACACACAAACACACTTCAAATATTAGTTTTTTCTTGTTTTTTGTATTTAATTTTTTTTTAAACTTTGTATTCTCAACGGAATAAGAAAAAAAAAAAAAAAATTTCAATACAACTGCACTTATAGAAATATGTGAAGTGAAAGAAGGACAAAGGAGGGGAAAAAAATTTTCCATTTGTGATTTAAAACTGTCATCTCTACTGGCCTGTCAATACAAATTTGAATTAAAAATAATAATAATAATAACATGGAAAACTAAATGTTCCCAAACAAGAACTTGCTCTCTGCTTGTGCACCAAGAAGGGAGCTAAAACAATACATGGAGCCAAGTTAAAAGCTAAATATCCTGGCCAAAATTTAAGATCTAAACACTTAAATCTATCAGAAAATGAAACTTAAAAGTGTTGAAATGATGTGTCCATGCAGCAAGATCATTTTACTTGTGAAGTTCTCTTAAAATAAACGACCTCTAGACTAGAATGAAGCATCTGTGGGAAGTGTTTACGGGCTGGAAATAAGTTTATGGAAGTTTTAGATAAACATACTCAAGTATCAAGTAAATCTGTGTCTTGTTTTTGACATTTGAATGCAGTTGATTTGTCTCTTAGATTTTTGGCTTTTCTTTTAATAAACATTCTGCTCCATCAGGAATTTTAATCTACTGTATAATCAAAGGGAGCACACTGATGTTTTAGTAACACAACTGGCTAAAATATATTCATTTATAGTAACTCGCACAGTTTTCAGTCTAGAATGTTGGAATATTCAGCATTTGGGAATCTTAAAATGCAAAACTGCGTATCCTTTAACAATGAAAAGCTATTCAACTGGATTAGGGTTGGGCGGTATCCAAATTCTGATACCGTGAAACCGTCTCAGGATTTACCGGGGTATATGGGATTATCGTATCACCAAAATGTTTTAGTACGACTTTAGTAAACTACGAAGCCACGCCGCTGTACGGTGTGTGTATGACCTGCAGACTTATAATCTCTGAAAAGTTAAACACAAACTGTTTCCAACTTGACACACGCACAGAACAGACTCACCATCACCCGCAACATCCTCTGTCACAGAAAAAAAACATATATTCCCCTGAAAAAACTTATATTCCACTGAGCCAAGTCCTTTTGTCCGACAAAAGCTGAACCACATCAGCAGCACAAGAAGCGAGCCGTTTTTATCAGCGCTAACAGTTCATGCAAATTATTACTTTTAAGTTTTGTTTCTGTAAATGTAAAGAAATGTGGCCTGAGGCCAAAATGCTGCCAAATTTCAGAAGTACTACTGTAGTATTTTTGGGGGGGACCAACTCTCTTACAGCCGGACTTGCCGTCTTGTCTTGGTCTCCCTGATGAGTGTCACGTGACAAAGGAACGAAACTAATTGAACGTCATCTCCCCAAGAAACATTATAGACACTATTAGTTTTAAATCATCGTGAAAATACAACCACACATTCATTTGTGCTGAGCAAACACATTTAGATATCAGTAAATTATTATATTATTAGGATTGTCAAATTATCGCATTAATTGCGATTAATTAATTACAGTCATATTTAGCCCGTTATGTTTTTTCATCGCGTTAATCTCATTTTTAATCTCTAACTTTACTGTTTCTGAGTGTGAGTTGCCTTATTCTAAAATCTGTTTTTAAGTGTTGTTAGGACACAGTCCCGCACTGTACAGTCCTGCTCCACTCGCTCCCGCAAAGAATTGTACCCTAATTTTCATTCCCCTTCTCGCCGCATCTGCGATAAACCTGCACACGTCTGATCTCTGAAAACATCACGACACAAACACAGAACAGACTCACCTTCACCATCAACATCCTCTGTCACAGAGAGAACATCTATATTCCACTGAGTCGTGTCCTTTAGTAGAAGTTGAACCGCATCAGTGCACAAGAGCTTTTTTTTGCCACAAGTTGAAGGATTTTCTCAGGAATTTTTAAGTGAGATAAAAAAAAAGATTAATTAGATTAATTAATTATAGATCATAATTAATTAATCTCTCAATTTTTTTAATCGCTTGACAGCACTATATATTATATTAGGTCCTTATGTGCTTTCGATGTTTTTAATGATGGTAATGAAACTGATACTGTTGCTACTTTTTGATACTGCAGTATACCATAATACTGTATTACCACACAACCCTACAACTGGATACTCTTACAAAACCACTGAACAGAAGAGCTGTGCATCTGATTGAGAACACATCTGTACTGAATGATGAACATATTATTAATGAACAAGTCCTTAGTAACAGAGTTAAATGTGAGCAGTTGAGGCAAACAGAAAAAGGTAAAACTCCTGAGATGTTAAGATGAGATAACTGATGGGAGTTGGACGCTGGAATGAAAGAAAGACAAACAATCACGGCTCCGGCCTGACTGTTTGTCTGTAACACACACATCTGTGAATCTAAAAACAAGTCAAGTGTTGCAGGGGAAACTATAGTAAATGAATTGTAGCTTCTTTATTGGCTACATTTAAGATTTTCTGACTAGTTGAGTCATGGAAGAAATATCTGGCACAAGTTTTAAGATTATACAATGAATTCAGACGAGTGAGTAGATAATAAATCTGAAAACAAGATGAAGAACCTGATATAAGTTTTCAAATCTTGGCCAGATCTGTGAAGAATGCATGTTTTTCAAGTTTTGTTTTAGCAATAGAAACATCTGTGATTGATTCAAAGCAACAGCGAGACGTTAAATGCCAGACTGTAGAAGAGATGCCAGTTAAATTGACGGTGTAACGGTCAGTGTCTATTCTACACCTTTGTAAATACGAACGTTTTAAAGTGGCACAAAACACGACGCAATATAAACGCTGCAGAGACTTGAAGCAGGTGGATGAGCCTTTCTGGATGACATCATGGAATGTAACAAACATCTAGTGTTCTGCAGATACCATCAGCATACCAAACACGCTCCCAGACAGGCTCACATGAAACTAAACACATTTCAAAAAGGAAACGTCATTCTAAAAAGACTGAGATTCCATTTAGACAAGTTTTAAAAGTAGGATTCTGTTGAGTGGTAATCCAAATAATACAAGAATCATGTTTGTGGTTGAAGTGACTTTGCTCTTTGCAGAAGACATTTTAATATGTGACTATTCACTTATTAAAATGGGATTTTAGTTGCAATATATTGTGCAGCCCAAATTCCAACATGCCGCCTTCTTCTCTTTTCCAGTCCAGTCCAACTTTATTTGTACATTTTATAAACAAGACAAAAGAAAAATCAGCTGAATTATGTTCCAACTTAATAGAATCAAGGAAACTAATAGAATCAATAAATAAAATAGTAATAATGAAATCATTGAACAAAAATAATAAATAAAATCAATACATAAAAGCAGTACTAAAAAAATCAAATAGATAAAAACAATAAATAAACTAGAAAAGCAGTCAGAGAGCGCAGACCTCCGCCAAGGACTACCCCCATTTTTTATATAAATTGCGATAAAATCAGTCTTCTGGATCAGATCCGGATCAGCCTTTGGAATATGAAAGAGGATCCCATTGTCCATCCCTGAGTCAAATTTCATGGGGTTTGGTCAATAATTAACCCAGATATTGAGAAACAAAATTTTTGGCCCCATTTACCACAATGTTAACTTAAAATTTTAAAGTGATCCAGAATCCAGGATTTCTTCCGGATCACCCCCAAAATGAAATCAGTTCTTCCTTTTCACATTTCCAACAAATCCTGAAAATTTCATCAAAATCGGTCCATAACTTTTTGAGTTATGTTGCTAACAGACAAACAAACAAACAGACAAACGCCGGCAAAAACATAACCTCCTTGGCGGAGGTAATAAATAAAGTTAAATAAATAAAAGAGGACCACACCACTCACATGTTATTAAAAGCCAGAGAATAAGATGAGACTTAACTCTCCGGCTGTGGGGGCTGTTTGGACATGGAGGGGCAGAGTGTTCCAGAGTTTGGGGCCGGTCACAGAGAAGGTCCTGTCCCCCCTGGTTTTAAGTCTCATTTTAGGCCCCACGAGCTGGAGCTGACCCTCGGACCTCAGCACACATGAGCAGGGAAATGTGGAGGAGGTCTGAGATGTACTGTGGGGCCAGTCCATTCAAAACTTTAAAAACACATATTAAAATCTTAAACATGCTTTTTAAACATGCTTTTAGTCTTGGGATAATGTTTCACATTTTCTAACCTAAAATAATGTTTATATGTGAACCTTTATATACTTCATCTCCATTTCCAGTTAGGCGCTGGAGCTACCTGTGCTGTCAGCAAAGGGAATAAACATTTAGAAACTAAATAAATGAAGTCTTATTCTCTTTGAATGTTCTGTTTATAGAGCCTAATAGAGCCGCGCAGTCACTGTGAGCACAGTTTGTCTGTGTAACGAGTCTGGTGATGGTTTATGGGCTTAAAAACTGCAGGAGAAGTCCAGAGTTTAACGATGACAAAACTAAACCTAATGTCTAATGGCAAACAGAGCATTTTTGAGGCTCAGAGAAAATGATTTGACGTCACGTAATGACGTAATGAAAGAAGCACGAATGAAATAAAAAAGCGAGATATGTTTTTGACGAGAGGACAACAGTATAACATGGTTAAAAGTATTTTTCTTCTTCTTTAAGACCTTTAAAGTAAGTTTGTTCCTGTGCTCTCTTCTCCACAGACACATCGTCCGGCTCGGAGGGGGAGGCAGACGGAGAGGAGGAGTGCCCAGAGGAGGACCGCGTGGGCGGGGGAGGAGGAGGGGGAGATGGGACGTCCAGCCTGGAGGACAGCCTGGGCACAGAGCACTGGGCGAGCCGAGGTCTGCACCCGGCCTCCTCCAGCACCACCACGGGCTCCACCGCCTCCTCGTCCTCCTCGTCCCGGGGCAGCTCTGGCAGCGGGGCGGCGGTGGGGCGGCTGGCAGACGTCCTCCAGCAGCACGCTCACCTGCACCGCCACAGGCTGCACCGCACAGGTGAAGAGGCTGGGAGGGGGGCATGGGGGTTTTCAGGTTCTAGAATGTGATGATGGAGGCAAGAGGCAGATGTTGATACTTAGGCCCCGTCCACACTAGTACATACTTGAGTCGTTTTCGTGTGGATGCAGTGTTTGTTCACACTAATCCAATTGAAAACGGCTCCAGAGACAGAATGATCTGGTGCCTCCAGCTCCCACAAATTCATTTGAGTACAGATCTGATCCAGCGCTGTGTGGACGCCTGAAAACACTGATACTCTGATGTAGGTCTGTGCGCCCACGAAGTAATTCACCAGCAAAACACTAAGAGGCTGGAATATATGTCCATTCATATATTCAGTTTATCCTTATGACCTGCAGACGTATAATGTCTGAAAAGTTTAACATGAATCATCTCCAACACGATAGAAGTGCAGAACAGACTCACCATCAGCAGAACACCCCTCTGTCACAGAAAGAACACTCACATTCCACTGAGTCGTGTCCTTTAGTCTGACAGAAGCTGAACTGCATCAGCGCACAAGGAAAGAGGTTTTTTTTATCAGTGCTTATAGTTTAGTTTAATTAACCATGTGATTTTAAATTTCGTTTCTATAAAATATAAACAAATATGCTCAAAGCTGTGTGGATAAGAAAGCCTTGCGGACACAGAAACAACGTGTCAAAGCACTAGTCTGTCTGTTACTTTAATTACACTTAAACTTATTTTGACATAATCTGACCATACAGAATTGACTTAGTTGGAACTACAACAGGTGAAATGATTTTGCTTTTGAACAAGTCTCTCACATGATTGGAGCATCAGCCAACAGTTTTTCGGTTATTCACTCTCACCTTCTAACTCTAAATCTAACTCCTCAACAGGACCATGAACGCTTGGACTGATGCTATGTTTTGTGACGTCAGACTGGGGGTGTTCTACATGTATCTCTAATGGTGGAATATTCAGCCGTTACAATGGAGACACAATGCACACATTAGCAAACACTGCCAAAAAACATTTAAAATCGTTTGAAAACTCAAGAAAAACTACAAAATGGATTTAATCAGCACATTTTCAGAAGCTTGTGGAGCGTTCATGATCCTGTTTACGAGTTTGATTTTCAACAAAAAGCTGAGAGTGACTAACAGAAAAACTGCTGACTAATAAAGTGTAACTGTAATGTTATTTGAGAGACACTTGTTAAACAGCACACATGAGCTCACCTGTTGCAGTTCAGCTCTTTCTGGTCGCACTGAGTTAAAATAAAACTCAGATTAAAGTCTAACAAAGCCTCAGACACAGCATGCCTTCAGTTAGCATCACGCTCCCAGGGAATATTAATGACATCCGCTGCGAAGTATGAGTATTACAGTAGAAAAATCTGTCCATGTCTCACTTTTAATGCCAGATAAAATAGCCTACAGCTTAATCCTTTGACATTCACTTTACCTGAGCATATTCTGATCTCTAAAAGGCATAACCGACATCATCTGTCAGGAGAACTATATTATGTCTCCAAATGACTCCTAAGGCAGTGAGGTGGTGGAGGGATACGCAGTGAGCAGAGACTTGACAAAGCGCCGCAGTTCTAATGCAGTTTAAGGTTCAGTCATGGTCACACTACGATATATTACTCCACTTCACTTTATGTGCTGGCCTCCTGCTGGCGTTATTTCACAGTGATTTCAAAAAAGCTTTTCTCAGAGGCAGGTCAAATCATCTCAACCCTGCTGTTGTTCAGTTTGCTTCGTAAAGTTACACTGTCGGCAACTTTTAGACGAAGAGATATGAAGTTGTTGACAGAGGAGAAAAAGAAGTTAGATTATTTTTATGTATTTTTCACTGTTCACTGCTGCTCTGTACTCGTATAAACCCTGGTGTTGTTTAGTAATAAAGAGTCATGGGGATAAAATAACTGAACACTATGTTCCTCATGAAATCCCTTCTTATTATTTTTGATCAGTCACAGGTTTGGACCAGGGATGGGCATTCAGTGAAATTTTCTTAATCGATCGTCGGAAGAATTAACGATCGATTATTGATTAATCATGAACGTTTTTATATTAAAATTATCATCATTATTATTACTATCTGCACTACTAATCTGCATAAATAAATTCAACTTTACGACATATAAACCGTAACCACTCTAGAGCCACATCAGCCCGTTTGACATTATAATGTGTTTAATTCAGTTTTGTTTGCACAACTCTCACAGAAACTGAACTTAAAACCGCATCGCTAATTTGCATAAACTAAGTGAAGGAAAAAAAAACAGCTCTTGTGTCGCTGATGCGGTTCAACTTCTGTTGGATTAAAAGACATGACTCGGTGGAATACAGGTTAGTGTGACCAGATTTGCGTTTGTCAAAACCAGGACACCGTACGGGGGGAGGGAGGTGGGGATTCGTCATCGACATTGAGCGACTCTCACCTGGCAAAACTTTTTCCCACTGCACACCGAAACATATGTGCTGCTTTGTACACTGTGCACTGTCCCGACAGGAACAGAAAAGCATGGAATTTCTTGTACAAGTCATCGTTAAATACACATTTGTGCTTCAGTACGTTGCAGACTGACCGACTGTTTGTGTCTCGCTCCTTCTGAGTGCAGAGACACATGTACAGACCTGTTTGGTCACACTACGCACAACAACCTACATTCGGTTTGTCGATTAAAATGAACGTAATTATTATTACGTTCCTAAATAAACTCAAGTTTATGACATATAAACCATAAACACTCTAGAGCCACATCAGCCCGTTTGACATTATAATGTGTTTAATGCAGCTTTGATACATTTGTTCAGTGTTGTGCATGAACGAGTTCAAAAGAACGCGTTCATTGAACACGTTCATTTTTCAGTGAACTTTGAACTGAACGCAACACTTTTGTAAATCAAGAACTTGAACGTGAATTTGTTCAAATTATGTGTGATGAACGACGTACGTCACTGTTGGGGTTCAGTTAAACGTCGGAATTTGTTTTCACCTGACGAGTGACGATCTGCTCGCACTTCACGTGAAGGCGACTCCACCGGCAGCTTTAGCGGAACGTACGGGCTCTTGTGTCTCTCAATGGGAAGTCAATCAAACTTGACTGGGCGCGTTTAGCTGCTTGTATTTACCTTCTGTACAGGCTGACCACGGCAAACGCAAGGATTTCAAAAGTAAATTTCAAAGCACTAATTAACAGTGTATGTGGATCTGGGCTCTTTCACATGATACACAACTGCCCAGGGAGCACAATGTGCTGATGGTAAATGCACAAATACAACAATAGATACATGCTCTCTGTGTATTTTTGACGGGGATACGCACCTACGCTCGTGTAGAGCATCAAAAATAGGATAGATCCTATTTTCTGAAATCTACACACACAGGACGTGCTGCTCCGCGCGCGTATTATTTTACTTGGTACATAAGTCAGTAACGCGCGTCACAATGCTTTTTAACCTGGAAATGGTGGGTTTTTCGTTTTTCTTCATACAAATTTGCTAAAATAACCGCGATATCAGCAGCGGTGAAACGCCGGAGGTGCGCCCGCGTAGACCGTGATCCTGAGCGAAAGGACCGACGCAGAAGTCCGCGCTCCACCGAGCTAAACGCAGCTGACGCCCCATCGCACTAGGGGTTCTCTCAGGGGCGGTCCTAGATTCCAAGTTCTAGTCCAGGATTAGTCCTGGTTTGGTCCTGGTTTAGTCTTGGTTTAGTCCTGGTTTAGTCCTGGTTCAGTTCTGGTTTAGACCTGGTTTAGACCTGGTTTAGTCCTGGTTCCTTTCTGGTTTAGTCCTGGTTCAATCCTGGTTTAGACCTGGTTCAATTCTGGTTCAGTCCTGGTTTAGTCTTGGTTTATTCCTGGTTTAGAACTGGTTCAGTCCTGGTTCAGTTCTGGTTTAGTCCTGGTTTAGTCCTGGTTTAGACCTGGTTTAGTCCTGGTTCAGTTCTGGTATAGACCTGGTTTAGTCCTGGTTTAGACCTGGTTTATTCCTGGTTTGGACCTGGTTCAGTTCTGGTTTAGTCCTGGTTTAGACCTGGTTTAGACCTGGTTTAGTCCTGGTTTAGTCCTGGTTCAGTCCTGGTTCAGTCCATATACGGCGCAAAAGTTCAGCATCTTAACAGTTCTTTTGGTGAGAGTAAATTAAAAGTGCTGCAATAGTCATGTAATGTTTTACATTTTAAATACAGTAATATTGTAGTGTAACAAATTACTTTGAAATGACAGTAACAAGTCATAAATAACACATTACAGTTTTAAAGTCACTTGTCCAACAGTGTATCTTGTAAAGTTGTTGTAAACTAGAAGTCAGTTTGAAAAAATAAAAGCAGCCTTTCATTTACAGATCTCATCTAAATATAAAATGAACTGAACTTTGAACTAGTTCGAAATTAAAATTGTGAACTATGAACGTGAACTATTCACTTTGAACAAGTGTGAACTGAACTTTGAACTAGTTCATGAAAAGTGTGAACTTGCACAACACTGCATTTGTTTATGTTTTACAGAAACCAAACTTAAAACCACATGACTCATTTGCATAAACTATAAGCGCTGATAAAAACATCTCTTTCCTTGTGCGCTGATGCGATTCAGCTTTTATCAGACTAAAGGACATAACTCAGTGGAATATGAGTGTTCTCTCTGTGACAGAAGGGTGTTGATGATGATGATGATGATGGTGGTGGTGAGTGTGTTCTGTGTGTGTCGCGCTGGAAATGGTTCATATTTTCAGAGATCGTACATGTGCAGGGTTAGTGCAGCTCTTTATGTTGCATTAACCGGGATACTGTGTATACATGCACCAATGCACCATGATGAAACCAGGATACTAATGTGCATGTAAACGCGCTCACTGAGTGGGACAGTGATCTCCAAGGAGCCAGAGCCCAAACGTGAGACTGTGAGGCTGCAACTCCAGTGTCTCCAGTGCCTCGTCTCCTTACACTACGCACAACAACCTACATTCGGTTTGTTGATTAAAAGTGAATGTAATTGACAAAATTCTTAATGATCACTTGTTGATTAGTTCACTAATCATGCCCTTCCCTAGTTTGGACTCAAAAAAAAAAAAAAAAAACTACCGGTAAAACCAAAACGCATCAAAATAACGCGAAACTGGATTGTTTTTAATGACCACCTTTTGCTTTGGTCACTGTAATCACTGGATCACTTGTAATTTTCAACATATTTTTAAACATTCCTTTGCAAAATTGGTGTAGAACTAGAATTTCTATTTACAACAGTTATTATTCCACAAAATTCAGAAAATAATAGAGAATCATAACCTGCCATCGGCACGTTAAAGGGCCCACGTTAAACTATTTTCTGACCCATGTCATAACGTTGTTTCGTCGTCACAAACAGACCTGGAGTTCTGTTTTGTTTCATTCACATGTTTAACACAGAAACCCTGCACATTTAAGATGAGTTCTACTATAAAACTTAAAACACTTTGTTCCACCTTGTGATGTCATGTGGTAATACAGGACCTGCTCCACTGTGTTTTTAAACTCCACAAGATTTCAGTCCTGGACAATCTCTACTGAACTAAAGCTAAAAGGAGCTGTTAACTACTGCTTCATGACATCACAAGGTGGAACAGAGCATTTGGAGCTTTAGAAATGTACACAGACTAATAATAAAGAGTTACTCAAATGTGTGTGAATGAAACAAAACACAACTCCAGGTCTGTTTTTGAGGAGGAAACGACATTCGAACATGGTTTAAAGCTCAAAGGAGTTTATTTTGCGTAATGTAGGACCTTTAAGACTGAATTTTTGCCACTGCTTTTGATTGAAACTTTGGATATTAATATTTGTTCCTCTCCCCACTTGTCCAGAGAACCACTCGGCTCCTCCAGACGTCACAGGGTACACCAACAACTCCTCCTCGTCCTCAGATGGGACCCAGGCTGACCGGGCGCCCTGTCCTGGGAACGCCGCCCACAAACACACGCCCAAGTATGGGAACGCCGAGCTCATGGAGACGGGAGACGGTGAGCAGAGCAGGGGCTGTAGGAAAAACTACGAGACGTGTAGATTTTATTGGTGCTGCTAAGTAACAAATCCCTCAACGCTTTGTCTGTGTTTTTATGAGCAAAATGATCCTATAGATTTACATTTTTGTTTCCTAGAAGTTTGATTTGCTCATTCAGTTTTGTGTCGGGGTCCGTCTCATGAACTTCCATTTATCACTTTGATGTCTGTGTTTTGTGCTGCTGATACAGACAGTCAGTGGATGGAGTGATTACAACTATGAATCAGTAGTTGACTTTAAAGAGGGAGTGTTATGCCAAATGGATTTTTGGAGCTTTCTACCATGTTATAAAGTCGTTCCCTCATCAAAAACATGCTTGAAGAGGTTTTCCAGGCTTGTTCGAGTCATTTTGGCTTCGTTCAGACTGCAGGGCTTAACGCTCAATTCCGTTTTTTTGTGAAATCCGATGTTTTTGCGAGGTCGTTCACATTTCCAATTAAATGTGACTTGTATGTGACTCCAGTGTGAACGTTAAACGGCCCAAAAGTGTCCCGCATGTGCACTGGAGACATGATGACGTCAACCACAGCGAGCGTGCTCTGTGTTTATGGAAGTTGTCCAAACATGGACGCAGCATTGAGCACCTGGAGATTTTAAAGTTCCTCTCGTACCGGAGCCAGAACATGAACAACTTACTTGTTTTAAGGAGGAGATTGAGAAGGAGAAGGACGAGGTTTTTGGTCGTGGTGTTTTGTGGGACAGCGGCAGCGACGTCCGTTGAAAGGAACATGTGGATGTGGAGACGGAGCCAAGAGTGGTGAGTGGTGATGTGCTTCACTTCAGTGACACGGAGTTCATTAACAATTTTCACCTACTTCAGTGCAGAATAGTGACGTTTGTGGCTTGTTGATAACGTGTAGGTCGAATGAATGCACTTTGACCGTTCAGACTGAAGTCACATGTCAAAAGATCAGATATGTATCAGTTTCAGGAGCACATATCCAAGTGTCCTGGGTCACATTTGAAAAAATCGGATCTGTGTCCTTCAGACTGTCATTAAAAGATCAGATACAGGAACATAGGGGCCAAAAAATCGGATTTGCGTCACTTCAGGCTGCAGTCTGAACGCAGCCTTTGTGATCTCTCCCTGGTACTATTTGAACCCTCCTTGCAATTAGCTGTTAGATTTTGTCCAATTCTCAGCCCACAACCAATCACCCATGTTCCTGTGTGACAGTTTTACAGAATAGGAGGGTTTCAGTCACGTGATCACGATGATGCGCGAATTTCAGGTGGAGGGCAGGAAGTGAAGACAAACACGACAAACACGGCTCTGGAGAACCTGTCCTCCATCTGATTTTGCGTGCTGACAAACGTAGCCCTGTGACGTCACGTGAAACCCACCTATTACACCAAAGGAAGTTACAAACTGTACACAAGTGGAGCAACAAAAACAAAAGTGAAACTTGTTAAAAAGTTGTTGTTCTGTGAATGTTGAAAGGTAACATGGTGACCTAAGTATGTGATGTGTTAGCAATTAATGAAGCATAGATGCAAAATACCTGATCTTTAATCATGTTTAAATAATACTTTTGAATGTGCTTTGACTCCTCTTCGCTTGTTGGTTTGTTTCAGGGGTCCCTGTCAGCAGCAGAGTTTCAGCTAAAATCCAGCAGCTGGTGAACACCCTGAAGAGACCCAAACGACCCCCGCTCAGAGAGTTCTTTGTCGATGACTTTGAGGAGCTCCTGGAAGGTAAAACTGTTCTCACTGAACTGAGAGCGACAGTCAGGTGTCTCTGTGCTCTACAGGTCATAGTGCAGAATAAAGTGTGTGGAAATTAAACATTGGCAGCAGAACTATTGGCAACAAGACGGTGTTGTCAAGGAAATACTGACTTTTTTGAGAAAAACATGCAGAAGGAAAGTGCAGGGAAGATGTCTGTGCTTTTCTTTCAACTGGATTTAATAAAAGTACATTTTTCGTCTTGCTGTGGTGTCACTTCAAACAATCAGATTCAAATATTTGCCATGATGGTCCGTGGTTTTCTGGTCACTGTATATGAGAGCCGTTCCAAATTGATAATGTGTAGAACAGAATTCAGAGTGACACTTTTGAATCTGGCATTAGATGAAGTCAAAGTGGTGATGTTTACTGAATGAATAAACACTGGAGCTTAGACTCAGGGAACCTCAGCACTGCATTGAAGTGCTGCTGAGGTCTGATAGTGGCAAAAGGCAAAATATGGAATAGTCTCTTCAGCTTAATGCCAAATAAATTCACACCATGTATTTTTTTTTTTCCATTCTTCAGTCCAACAGCCCGACCCGAACCAGCCCAGAGCCGAGGGGGCCCAGATGTCTCCGTCCCAGGGCGAGCAGCTGGGGGTGGTGACCAACTGGCCCCCCTCTCTGGAGGCGGCCCTGCAGAGGTGGGGCACCATCTCCCCCAAAGCCCCCTGCCTCAGCACCATGGACCCCAATGGAAAACCACTCTACGTCCTCACATACGGTACACGCTCTGCCTTTAAATATGTCTGAAAACAAACTGACAGTCAATCAAATCTGATGACACAATACAGAAAGAGACACATTTTATTTGAATATAAAAATTAAAGGTTTGTCTGCTCTACTTGGAATGTTCCACAGTGTGACATTAAACAGCTCTACTTTACCTTTATTCAATTACAGGTGGTTTTAGAGCTCAAAAATAGACATTCTTACTCCACAGATCTGACCTTTAACTTGATCTGGTTTGTTCTCCATGAAGGTATAAAGGTTTAGTGCTCTACTGTGAAACATTTCAGGCAAAGCAATAAAGTTTCAAGAGAAAAGCATTTGACGGACGCTCCACCAGAAAAGTTACACAGTGCAAATTTAAATTGTGTCTACCATATTTTTTTTTACTGTAAGTCGCTTCGGAGTATAAGTCGCACCAGCCAAAAAATGAAGAAGAAGTCACACTGTTTGAGGGAAATTTATTTTATAAAATTAGAGACCAGGAACCAACATTTCATCTAGTTCTAGTAATAACAACAGAACAGAGAACAACAAACTGTTAACGTCACATATGAACAGTTCTTCAGATAAACTATAACATAAACAACAGAACAGAACAAGTTTACCAAACTCTCCATCTCACTCCAAATCACTAAATCCATTCAATTCTTCGTCCTCTGTGTCACTTCAGAGAAACTCCGCGACCTATGGAGGTAAAAGGAGCACTGTTTCCTCTTCTGTGTAGCTGTTTTCAGACTCAGCATCAGTTCCAGTTAGAATTATTCCGGCCTTTCTGAATCCAAACAGGATGGTTTTAGTGTCACTGAAGTCCAGGTTTTGTCCATCCATCCAGTGACTTCCAGGAAAGTTTCATGATGCACCTGCCTGGTTGCCGTGAAGCTGTGTTCTTCATCCCCGCTTTCCCTCACAAGTTTCTCGCTCACTCCAAACTTTCTTTCTGCTGCTCAATTATCTTTTTCAGCTGAGTATTTTACTACTTGCAGAAGGACAGTGGCTCTTTCTGCAGGAGACATGTGCAGTAGAGTGAAGTGACAGTGGTACAGGAGGAACAGGAGCAGCAGATACTCACACACAAGACTAGAACCTCTCGCGGCTTCAGTGTGAAAATGTTAATATATAAGTCGCACTGGAGTATAAATCGCAGGAAACACCCAAACCATGAAAAAAGTGTAACTTATAGTCCGAAAAATATGGTAATTTACTATTTAACTAACACAAGGCTCACAAGTGCACCTCATAGAAATCAGGTCGTCGTGTTAACCGTCCAGCGTGCTATGACTTTGTACTTCTCTAAACGGATCTGCTGTATTGTATAAGAGTTTCCATACACAGTCGAATGGTATATAGTTATAAATCTGAAATGCCCCGGCAGCCTGAGTGCAGTTAAATCATAGGTGCAAACATTTGGCTCTGGTCCGGCCCTTATCCAGATTAGCCCGGTCTGTGTGAAGGCTGTAACTTATACTCTGCCTTATACAGAACTTATATACAAAAGCACTGCAAAAGTCTGGAGAATTTAAAGTGCCTATGACAGCTGAGACTACTCATTTCACTAAAACACAGTTAAGATCATATTTAAGACTTTTTGCAACAACATTCACACTCGTTTTCCCAATTTGGTCGTTTTTTAGGTTTAAAATTTCACACTAGGAAACAACAAAACTCATGTAACCTAATAAACACAGACATTTTTATCTGACAAATATAAGAAAACACCTTCTTTTTGTTGAAATCATGTTTAAAGGTGCATTGTGTTTCTGGTGGTTATTGCTTTGAATGTTTCACAGTATGGCTTTAAATCTTTCCGTCTTCATGGAGACCAAACCATACCAAGTTACAGGTCCAGATCTGTGGAAAGGCGACCCTGCTCGCAGTCAGAATGTCTGGTTTTCTAAGTATTTCTGAGCTGTAATTTAATAAATGTAGGATAGAGCTGTTTAATGTTAAATTACATCTCCATAGAAACAAACAGTTGACGGACCACAAACCAGAAAGTTACATACTGCTTCTTTAAAGTATCTGCGTCTTCTGTAAAAATTGTGGGTAGAATTCTTCCAGTGTGATGTCAGCAATACGTTTAAGAAAGCTGCTTCTTGATCAGTTTAGTATAAAACTATAATTTATATTTACAGCAGTTGTAATCCCACCAAATTAAGTCAAAATCATAAAATCATAAAAATCTGTCAAATGTATTTTAAGGTCAGACTCAAATACTAATCGATACTAAAACTAGTATCGAAACTAGACTCATTTGCAGAGGTGGGATCAAGTCGATGTTTTGAGAGTCTCAAGTAAGTTTCAAGTCTTTGACCTCAAGTCTCAAGTCAAAGACAAAGACGAAGGCAAGTCCAAGTCGAGTCTTGAGTCACTGGCCCAGAAGTCCACGTCAAGTCCAAGTCAAGTCCACGTCAAGTCCACGTCAAGTCCACGTCGTCTGCTTTGAGCTTCAAGTCATTTCAAGTCTTTAAACCAAAGTTCCAGATTTTTGCAATTTACATGACTTTTAAATTAAAAAGTCATGGTATATTTATATATGAGTATTTAGATAAGAGTTGTAGAAATGCAGATCTTTTCTTTTTAAATGTCTTGACAAGATCTTAGTGTGAATCATTACGGTCAGAACAGAAAAAGAAGTGCTTAGTAACAGTTTTGTCATGTGTCTGCACTGAAATGGAAGGATCATGTTCTCTGTAGTTCCTTGTTTTACTGTGTAGTACTGTAGATTACTGTATTGTACTGTATTGTACTATATATTACTGTAGTGCATTTGAGGATACCATCTCACAGTACTTCACAATATTTCAGTTACATCCAAAGTAACAAACAGAAGTGGGAGGGACATGTTCCAGTTTGTTCCTGTAAAATTAATCACTGCATTTATCAACTGTAAAGAGAAAAGTATTGTATATTGTATAAAAACATATTTTAGGAGAAACATTACGTCTTCTCAAGTCCCAAATCATTGACCTTCAGGTCCAAGTCGAGTCCCAAGTCTTAGTCCATTTTAGTCCTAAAAATAGTGACTCAAGTCTGACTCGAGTCCAAGTCACGACTTGCAAGTCTCACTTCTGCTCATTTGACCAAGAATAAAAACTAAATAAGTCAATTTCACACGACAGAGATGCAACTTTCCTGAACGTCTTTAGAACAGGGGTCTCTAACCTTTTTCCTCCGGTGAGCTACCTTTATTAAACAAAAATGCCACAGAGCTACTAGTTTTAGCATTCACTAGAACTGGAGTATATTTAAGAGCCACTGCGAGTCTTAAATGCAGGTACAGTTAAATGTCTATAAAACATAAACCTTTGTCCATGAATTAGTGCATAAACCTACTCACAAAAATAATACATGTACAGTGGTAATAGGCATTTAATAGGGTTGGGCAAAAATAAAAAATATAAATTGCATGAATCGCATGCAATTAATCATGATTAATCGCACGTTATACGCAAAACCAATTAATGAATTCAAGGTATTCTGAAGGCTCAAGAAAAAATACTGAATGAATTTTTGTACTACTAATATATTTTTTCTATATTTTTTTATTCAGTGAGTAATAAACACAACACTAGTAATAATTTCTAGATCATTGTTATAAACTTGGACTAATATTTCTTGGGAAACAAAGGGTTAATATTATGGAATGGAAATAGACCAATCAGTTTTTCTTCCAGTGGAATCTGGGTAAATCAGTGACTCCCCCTGCAGCGCTGAACTAAACAAACACCTGCAGGGCCTTCGGTGGCTGGAACGAAGTTTGAGATTGACAGTTGTCTGAGCCAGTCATATTTCGTTGAGTTATGGGCGGGATCATATCACGAAATCTTCCCGACTTTCGCGAATGCCCTGTGATAGCATGATGTAAGCGAGACGGCAGCGACGAAAACCGCACTGGTTGGACGGAGAAGAACGAGAAAGACCCTTGAACCAGAGCCCGGCCGCGGAGGCTCAGACACGTTACGTCTCCCGTGATCAGAAAAAAGTGTAAAAAGTGTAAAGAAAAGACAACAAACTTAAAGAAATGCTCGTGGTGGAGTTTTTCAAAATAAAAGCCAGTAAGCAACAGACGTTTACAATAAAAAAATAAAATAAATAAAAATAAAAACGGCGTTAAAATAATTGTTGGCGATAATTAATTCATTAGTTAACGCAAAATTAACGCGTTAACGTGCCCGGCCCTACTAAATAGATTGTGTTTTTTATTATCACTGTAGTATCAGACAAGGTATCGAGTCAATTCCTTAGTGTTGAAATCGAGTTTGAAATTTGCGTATGGAGACACTACATTATCTGTACATTGTCTTCTGCAGAGTGTGTTGTGTGATTTATTACCTCAGTAAACTCAAAGCTTAGTAAGAGAGCTGAACTTTCGTCTCATGGTGTTTGGGAAATATGACTGCACATTATTATTGTTATTATAAAACACAGTTGTTCTGGCTCTGCTTCGTGTGGATCACAGCGAGGGCCCCGATTAGCTCCATTAGGCTGACAAATGCTAAACTCTAGTCATTATTCATTCTTTTTCCTGATACAGCGGTGGGAGCGACTCGCCTTAATGTAGAAGTGAAGCTGTCAATCTGAGCCCCTGACCACCGCTAAACACTCCCCGCCTTCACACTAGGCAAGGTGGTTGAAGTGTCTTGCCCACCTGCACATGCTCGGAGCTGGAATTGAACCTCTGACCCTTGGGTTGTGGGTGAGCGCTGAAACCACTGTGACGTTCAAGCTGTCTCTTAATGTTTTTATAATTCTGCGTTATCGGCCCCACAAGTCACTCACACACCAGCGTCACACCCGGCAATGTGAAGTGTCTTGCCAAAGGACACGCTGCGGTACCTGGGATTGATACTTTGCAGCGACATCACGCTGGGGTGTTCTACATGTAGGTGTATTGGCGGAATGCTCATCGCTAACCATGGAGACACAGTGCAGACCGACTGTATTTTCTGGACTATAAGTCGCTCTAGAGTATAAGTCACACCAGCCAAAAAACATAGATAAGTCGCACTGGACTATAAGTTGCACTTTTGGGGAAATGTATTTTGTAAAATCAGAGACTAGGAACTGACATTTCATCTTGAAAGTCAAGTTCTAGTAAAAACAACAGAACAGAGAACAACAGACTGAATATGGGTCTGGTCAAGTGGTAACGGAGGGAAACAGGGGCAGATTTTTGACATTCAAATGTCTCTTATTCAGAAACTAGAGGGACTATTGAAATAAGTAAAGTATCAGAATGTAGGAAAGAGTTACACTCCAACAGGGTCAAGTTAAACCTGTGATATTCTTTCAAGTTGTTCAAGACAAAAAAATTTTAAAAACTCATGTCGGTAACGGAGGGAATGAAATATGCAGCACTTTTTGGGCAATAAATCCAAACAGTGATAACTCTTGGTTCTCACTTCCATATCCTTAACAAACTGGTTTGAATATTTGCTTCATATAGTTTTCTACCATATGGTACAAGATTAGGTTGAAAAACCTCTTACTTTTTGAGTCATGAGATTTTTTATTAAGAAAGGTCATGGTAACGGAGGGAAAAGTAACAGAGGGAAAATTGTGCAAACAAGTAGAAGGTGCAGGATTTTACATCATTTGTCGCTTTTTTCTTCCAAATACTTTAATATTACTTCAAAATGAAAGGAAACTATTTCTATAAAATATGTCAGTCCTTCCAAGCAAATTTTTATCATTTTAAATACATTTTTTTTTTAAAAAATCATGTACCCTTCATCAACAGTTCAAAGATGGAATAACACAAGATATGATGAAATACATCCATTTATTGACATGATTTGCAGGTTTTTGAAATTTGGGAAATAATTTTTGTTCCATGTTTCATACATGGTCTGTTTAAAACATATGGAACTTTAGAACCAAAAAAGGTACAGAAAAAAGGTCAACAGTTTCATAAACTAGAGTACATATGTATCTGTTCAATACATTTTTATATCAGGTGCATTAACTTGAATTTTTGGCCTTGCTGTTTACTTCTGCTTGACTGGGCCCATAACTAAAATGTCCTAATAAAAACAAAGTAAAAAAAAAAAAAAAATCACGTCTTAACCTGTTGTAGTTCCAGCCGAGTCAGTTCCCTTTGTTCAGACTGTGTTAAAACAGCTCAGGTGTTGATGAAATCAGCTGCAGAGTGTCAGTAGTTTGAGTTCCATCAGTGCACTGAGAACAGCTCACACCAGTAAACAGACGCTGTGTTCTTCAGTGTTCCACACACACTCACTCTACACTCTACACTGTCTACACTGTCACTGTGTTCACGCTGATGATGATGATGCTGATGATGATGATGATGATGATGATGATGATGATGATGATGATGATGTTAGTGATCTGTGATGGTGCCTCGTCGTCCGTGAAACTCCAGGCTCCCTCTCCTCATCTCTCTCTTCCTTTCCTTCCCCTCATTCCTCTCTCCTTCTCTCCCTCTCTCTTTGCCCTCTCTCCCCCCCTCTCTCTCTTCTCATCCCACTCCCTCCCCTCTCTCCCTCCTTTCATTCCTTTCTCTCCTCTTATCCCCCCCTCTCTCTCTCCCTTCATCCCTCTCTCCCTCCCTCCATTCCTTTCTCTCTCCTCATCCTTTTCTCCCTCCCTTCATTCCTTTCTCTCCCTTCATTCTTTTCTCTCCCCTCATCTCTCTCTCTCCCCTCTCTCCATTCCTCTCTCCCTCCCTTCATTCCTTTCTCTTCCCTCATTCCTCTCTCCCCTTATCCCTCTCTCCCTCCCTTCCTCCCTTCATTCTTTTCTCTCCCCTTATCTCCCTCTTCTCTCTCTCCCTCTCTTCATTCCTTTCTCTCCCTCATCCCTCTTTCTCCCCTCACTTCATTCCTTTCTCTCCTCTTATCCCTCTCTCTCTCCCCTCATCCCTCTCTCTCCTTCCTTCATTCCTTTCTCCTCATCCCTCTCTCTCCCTCCCTTCATTCCTTTCCCTCCCTTCATTTCTTTCTCTCCCCTCATCCCTCTTTCCCTTCCTTCCTTTCTCTCCCTTCATCTCTCTCTCCCCCTACCTTCATTCCTTTCTCTCCCCCATCCATCTCTCCTCCCTCTCTTCATTCTTTTCTCTCACCTCATCCCTCTTTCTCCCCTCTCTTCATTCCTCTCTCCCCTCATCCCTCTCTCTCCTTTCTCTCCCTTCATTCCTTTCTCTCCCCTCATCCCTCCCTCTCCCCTCTCTCCCTCTCGCCATTTCTCTCTCTCCTCCCTTCATTCCTTTCTCTTCCCTCATTCCTCCCTCCCTTTCCCATTCCTTTCTCTGCCCTCATCTCTCTCTTTCTCCGCTCTCTTCATTCCGTTCTCTTTCATCCTTCCCTCCCTTCATTTGTTTCTCTCCCCTCATCCCTCTCTCTCTCTCCTCTCTTCATTTCTTTCTCTCCCCTCATCCTTCATCTCTCTCTCTCTCTCTCTCTCCATTTGTCCCCCTCCCTCTCTCCCCCTCATCCGTCTGTCACCTGTAAATCTCTCCGTTTCTCTCTCTCTCTCCGTCTTTCTCCTCACAGACCCGGTGTGTGTTGGATTTTGATCTCGGCGTGCTCCCGTCTCTCATTCTGTCCACGTCCGGTCCTTTTGAAGTCTACAAGGGCGCGCTTGTTTTACCTCCGGTCTCCGCCCCCTCACCGCCGTTTCCCCCTCGTCCTCGTCCTCAGCTGCTCGTGCTACCCCCCCCCCCCCCACACACACACACACACACACACACCCCACACATGCACACACACACCCCGTGATCAGCTGCACACAAAACCCTCCTAACACTGCACATGTCTCTGATCTGACCAAGATTTTAAAACATCTATCAGGTTATTCATCTTGTTTTCAGATTTATTCTCTACTTACTAGTTCTGAGATGATTCATTCTAGTCTAGACGTTGTTTATTAAAAAAAAAAACTTGTCAAGTAAAATGATCTTGCTGCATGGACACATCATTTCCTAAAGAGTCCTTCTCATGTAAAATAACTCTTTTCACATTGTATCTTCTGCACATAAACAAGCACAGTTTGGGTTTTGGAACATCCATCCAGACCAGGAACTATGAAAGTCCGACTATTGCTCCTCCCCCCGCCCGTCCTGAGAAAGCACAGGCTCCGCCCTCCAAACGTGACGTAGACTCTGAGTGAGCCGCCCTTCCTCCGCCATCTACAAAAAAAAGTGACTTTATAAAGTCATTTGTTGTTTAACTTTAACAGATGCACTCACTTAAGTTCCACAGTATCATCATTATTATTACTGTTACTAATCTGTAGTGTTGGGAAGGTGACTTTTAAAATGTATTCCCTTACAGATTACAGATTACATACCCCAAAATGTATCTTGTAACGTAATCCATTAAATTACTTAAAGTGAGTGACATGTAATCTGAATACTTTGGATTACTTGATATTGTCTTGCTTTTTAAAACTACATGAATGTAGCAACCACATCCTGCAAATTCTTGTTTGTTCTCTTCAAATTGTCTGTTGAGCCCAAGTCTCCATGAATAAGCAGTTGTTTGCTGTAAAGTAGCAAAGACGAGGAAATCTGAACATAAGATGTTTTGTCTGCTTAAAGACAATAAAAAGCCCAGTCTTTCCTTAACCATGTTAAAAATATTATTGATAGAGAAATGCTTTATATATGAGATCACTGGTTTAGTCCTGGTTTAGTCCTGGTTTAGTCCTGGTTTTAGTCTTGGTTTTAGTCTTGGTGTTAGTTCTGGTTTAGAGGCTCACAGGAGGAAGTGCGGTCTACACATTGTACGCGAGAAAACACGGTCCACACGCGACGCACAGGAGGACAGCAGTGTTCGCGCAGTAACTACGGAAGGAGACGTGGTCTGCGTGTCCTCAGGTTAATGACGATGATGAAGGTGTGTGTTTGTGTGTGTGTTTGTGTGCGTGTCCCCTCATGTGGCAGGTCACAGTAGTGCAGATTTCATGAGCCTATGCAGGTTGTTTTCACCATTGCCAGTCGCTCCAGTTTGACATTTAAGTTGTAGGCGATTTTATATTTGTTATTTTCTTTTATATTTCACGTCTGGAGAAGAATTTCCAAGACATGAATGTGTTTTTACCTGTGCACTGCTGCCTCTGTTCTACTGGCTCTTCCACCTCGTCCATTGTGCCTGACGCCGCCAACGTTAACATGACGTTCACATCGCTCTTACTGCACGCGTTCTGTGTGGGTTTCCGGCAATGAGTGGAATTACCGAAATAAAAAAATGTATAAATGTGGGTTTTTTTGTGGTGTTGTCCCAACAACACAAAAAAACAGATTTTATAATAAGGCAACTCTCATACAGAAACAGTAAAGTTAGAGATAAAAAATTAGATTAACGCGATTAAAAAACATAACGCGCTAAATATGACTGTAATTAATTAATCACAATTAATGTGATAATTTGACACCCCTAGATAAAAGCAGACGACCTGAACTTGAAAACGTTCTTGAAGACGTGGACACCTGCGGCTTCTATTCAGGTGTGGTCTATATATGTACAATTTTAAAATGTAGTTAAAATTTAGTTGATGCGGCTTATTTTTCGGTGTGCTCAATCGTCTGGACATTACGGTAGATCATTTTTAGTATACAGTACTTGCTCAAATGCTCAGTTTTAATCTCATTTAGTATTTGATTTTCAATACTACCCTACCATTCCACCAAATCTCATCATTTGTGTCTCTGTTTTCCTTTCTTTTCCTCTCTCCCTCTCTCTCCCCATCATTTCTCTGTCTCTCTCCCTCCTCCCTTCATCCTTCATATCTGTGACAAACATCAGCAGAAGTCATTTAAAACAATATGGAGCCTCTCCCCTCGCTCCAGCACTTCACCTGTCATTTTGAATTAGGACAGAGACATTCTTTTGTTCGTCGTGATAATGAAGCGAGCCCGGCGCAGAGCTCTGAAACACATCTGATCATATTAAACACAGACGGGCTGCTTTCAGATGGATATTTATGGAAATAATATGAGGAATCGTGAGAAGGATTTCCTGAAATTGCTCGAGATTTCAAATTCAGGGAAATCAATAAAAGTAGACTGGTCACTGTGGAACATTGGTTTGATACGAATCTGGACACGTCACTCCATCTGAATCATCTAATACTTTATGATTAGGGGTGTGCAAAAATATCAAAATATCGATATATCGTTTCATTTAATGGGATGATACAGGGTCAGTATCATGGGCTGCTGTATCGATATATCACCAAGAGTATTTTTGGTGTATTTTATGCAATTATGTTGTTTGTTCAGAGGAAGGAAACTCATTTATGCTACAAATTTGACGTTTTCACTGTTTTTGAGGATTAAAATGTTTGTGATTCATATGAACTTTGTACAAGAAGTGGTTTAACAAAGACTTTTTAATATCACAGCCATGATTTAGCCTTTTATTTTTTATTGAACAGTATCGAATCGATTTGAAATGTTTTGCATCGAATAGAAAATGCACTGTATCGATATACGAATCGTATCGTGGCCTAAGTATCGAGGTATGTATCCTACCGCCAACTTCTGAATGATACCGAGTCCTACTTATGATATCAACATACTGTAGTAACTTAGAAAAGACAAAGCAGAAAATATAGAGATATATTAAAGGTGCACTGTGTAACTTTTGTGGTTGAGGGTCCGTCATCTGTTTGTTTCTATGGAGATGTGATTGTTCAGGTTGGAATGTTCCACAGTGTGACATTAAACAGATCTACGTTACATTTATTCAACTACAGGTGGTTTTATACCTTAAAAATATCTAGAAAAACAGACATTCTGACTGTGAGCGGGGTCACCTCTCTACAGATCTGACCTGTAACTTAGTCTGGTTTGTTTGCATGAAGATTAAAAAGGTTTAATGCCATACTGTGAAATAGGGCTGGGTGATATGGAGTAAAAAATATATTTCGATATATTTAGTTATATCTCGATATACGATATATATGTCAATATGAGTACAATCTGTAAAATAACCCCCCAAAACTACTGCAAAAACAAATATGACAAATTCCACAAGATCTTTTTTTTACTGAAATGCAAGAGGTCAGCAATTCATGTAGGAACAAAGTGCTTCTGCCACACTCAAGATTATAAAAAATCCCTAATTACATAAATAATAATTTAACTGTAAAATAAAAGAAATAATACATATTTCCTTCTTTTCATTCATAAATGAAACAACTCAACTCAAGCTCTTTCCTTTAACTCTGTTACCTGTGCGATACCCATGAGCTCCTTCAGCAGAGGAAGCTCGGGATGTTCATTATTTTAACAGATCCATGATCCTAATGAGCCTTAAGGAGCTCTGAGGTTTCCCACAATCCACTGCAGCTCTGAGGTATCCCACAATCCACTGCAGCTCTAAAGTTTCCCACAATCCACTGCAGCTCTGAGGTATCCCACAATCCACTGCAGCTCTGAGGTATCCCACAATCCACTGCAGCTCTGAGGTATCCCACAATCCACTGCAGAGATCGAACTAATTTCCAAACACTATTGTACAAGTGACACTGCAGCAGATTATTCATTAAAATCTTCTGCATAAATAAACTTTACATGACTAAACTTTACAACATATAAACCATAACGACTCTAGAGCCACATCAGCCTGTTTGACATTATAATGTGTTTAATGCAGTTTAGTTGTTTATGTTTTACAGAAACAAAACTTAAAACCACATGACTTATTTGCATAAACATCTTGCTATTGTGCGCTGATGTGGTTCAGCTTCTGTTGGACTAAAGAACATGACTCAGTGGAATATGAGTGTTCTCTCTGTAACAGAAGAGGTGCTGTGTGGAAAAGGTTTGTGGTACTAGAAGCTTTACACTGGCACCAACTTTGGGCATTTACGGCGGCAGTGAGGAGTGAATGAGACACAAAGAGCAAAATCAGGGAGGCGGGGGAGCGCGGTGTCGACGACACATTATATCGATATATATAGGTCAAAATCTATTTCGTGTTTAAAAAATATCTTGATATATTTAAAATATCAAATACCCACCCCTACTAAAGACATTTCAGACAAAGCCATAACATTTCCATAGAGAAAAGCATTTGACGAACCCTCCACCAGAAAAGTTACACACTGCACCTTTATGGTATTTTCCAGAGAGTATGTTGCAAAAGTAGCTTCTTTGTTCACTGCTGTAACATTTGTGCAAACCTCCTTCAAAAGCAGTTTTAATTTTGTTCATCATAGTTTTTGTCAGTGTCATTTTTGACTAAAACTAAATAAAAATTGATCATACTGACAAAAATTTGATTAAAAAGTCTTGTTATAAATCAAGATCCAGAGTTTCCAACATAAAACGTCATGTAGACAAGACAAGACATCGTGAAGTGCAATAAATAAAGACTTTGGAGCTTTGGAGCATTCTGCTGTGGTGCACTAGTTCCCAAAGCTGAGAGTCTGTCAGTTTTGTTGAAAAAAACAAAAAACAAAACAAAACACACACACACACAAAAGAAGAATATTTGTGTATGTGGTACTTCTGGAAAATGATCAGAACACAACACCACAAGTCCATACTTATATTCAAAATACTTCTCCATATTTATACTGAATATAGGTTGTTTGGCGCCCTGCTGTGGTACACACGTCACAGAGAAGGTTGTGCTGCACAACTAAAGAAGGTTCATATTTTATTTAATCATTTATTTTTTACCTTTAAAACGAGATGTGTGAAGAATCCCTCAGTCGTCCAGGTGGAATCTATGGCTAGGAAAACTTCAGTTTGTCGACTGGACAAAAGTTAGTTTGGTTGAAGACGTTTCTCAGCTCATCCAAGCTGCTTCTTCAGTTCTGGTCAGACGCTGGTGGACACTTCCTTATATCTGCAGGAGGAGTGAACTACACTGAAACTAACACACACACTTGTTTACAGTTTCTGTGTGTTAGTTTGGTCTATAGACCTGTACAGGGTGTGGAGTCTAATTACCATAACAATTAATGGCCATAATGGAGCTTCCACACCTCTGGACCTGACCTGACTACACCTGTTGTTCTCTTGTTTGTTTTGATTTCGGTTTGAGGATGGAGTTTTAAATAGGAGATACATGGTGTCCCCTCTCAAACCAATTTTTCTCTCTGGCTAAAATTTGTACTTCACTGTCCTCAAATGAGTGGCCTGTGGCTTTTAAGTAGAGATGTACAGCAGACTGAGGTCCACTGCTGCTCTCTCATCTTTAAAACCAACTTTAACACATTTTAATTCTGGCAAGCATTTGGTTGATCGACTGTCTTTTTGTATCTATTCAATTAAATGTATTTTTGTTTTATCATGGGGAGGGGGTCTGTGTATTTCTGTATATTTTTGGCACTGTAAAACATTTCATAACTGTTGTTTCGAAAAGTGCTATATAAATAAAATGTTATTATTATTTATGTTTTGCTCCACATCAGACCTTATGTGATGTAACAATAACACTGATCACACTTTTCACACGTTTCTGTGTGTGCAGGGAAACTGTGGTCCCGGAGTGTGAAAGTGGCCTACAACCTCCTCCACAAACTGGGCTCGAAACAGGAGCCCCTGGTGCGGCCGGGGGACAGGGTGAGTACGCAGCGTGTGTGTAGATTTAGAGCAGGGCAAAGACAAACGGATCAGACCAATAGTTTAAAATCCTTTTCCTTCCTGTTGTAACGTTCACTTTGAATTACATTTGCTGATACTGCTGTGGATTCAAAACGCCTCACTTTCTGTCTCCTCGGTAAATATTGTGGTCAAAATTGTCTGTACCTGTAAGTGTGTAGTGACTCTAGTGGCCACTGCTTTTCAAGTACTATGTGACATCACACAAGACTGCCCTAATCCATCCTGAATTTCAGACTTCCAGTTATCGTGCAGTGCATACTGGGAAGGATCCTCCGAAAAAATGAGCATCAAACCTCCATGTTTGTTTTTCCAGTGGGATGTGTCTATTGTCAAAGTTGATCTTTTGTAGTTTTTTTAACCATATCGCTTTTGTTTCTGGTTCTGATATTGTCATATTTTAGTTTTGGGATTCAGACATCGTAATTGTGTGGTTGTTGGATCCTAACAGCGGAAAACGGGCTTCAGAAGTTTGTGAACTCCATAACTGCAAAAGGGAATCAGATGTGTGTGACTCAAACCTCTGTTCAAACTGTTTCTCTTCCCAATGGAATTGAAAAATAGTGAAAGGTGAAGGTGATGGGCAGGATTGATCCACAGGAAGAACCAACCGACTAAGAAATCATCCCAGGTTTGCAATGAACATTTTGTATGTGGAGCGACGACAAAACAAAATCCAGTTTGTTATTGGAGAGGTGCAGAAGACAAACAGACTGAGCTGCACTTTCTTGTTCTTGTGGTTTTATAGCAACATCACGTCTTGGTCTCTTTGCAGTGGAAGGTGTTTCTTGGTGAACAGCTGGTGCCTTTCACTTTGGCGTTATTTTTTTAAAATTTGTAACCAAGGTTGAGCGACGGATTGGGATTTTGCTTTGTTGTTGCTCCACATACAAACTCTGGATGAGTTAGTCAGTCAAAGGTTTCCTTTTTTGTCCTTCCTGTGGATCAATCCTGTCCATCGCCTTCACCTTTCTCTATTTTTCAATTCCCCTGGGAAGAGAAACAGTTTGAACAGAGGTTTGCAGTCACACACATCTGATTCCCTTGCACAGTTAAAGAGTTTGCAAACGTCTGAAACCTGTTTTCTGCTGTTAGGATCCAACAATCACACAATTACGATGGTCGAATCCCAAAACTAAAATATGACAATATCAGAACCAGAAACAAAAGTGATATGGTTCAAAAAAGACTTGAAAAGATCAACTTTGACAATAGATGCATCCCACTGGGAAAACAAACATGGCGGTTTGATGCTCACTTTTTTGGAGGACCTTTCCCAGTATGAATTGCGAGATGACCGGAAGTCTGAAATTCTTGATGCGTGTATTACAGACACACATTCAACATAACAGGTCCTACAGTACGCAAAATATGTTGTATGTTATAATGTTGTTGGCTCTTCAGAAACATGCGTGGAGTTGTGTTTTGTTTCATTCACACATGTTTGAGTGTTCCTGTTTTCTGTTTAAGAGAAGAACTCAACCTTAAATGTGCAGGTTTGTGTGTTAAACATGTGTGAATGAAACAAAACCCAACTCCAGGTCTGTTTGCGATGAGGAAGCA
Source organism: Boleophthalmus pectinirostris (assembly GCF_026225935.1). Classification (NCBI taxonomy): domain Eukaryota; kingdom Metazoa; phylum Chordata; class Actinopteri; order Gobiiformes; family Gobiidae; genus Boleophthalmus; species Boleophthalmus pectinirostris. The sequence goes on from NW_026571095.1 coordinate 2,850,272, forward strand.
ACATTATAAATCAGAAAAGAATGGACTATAGACTCTTTAACTATGATTTACACCCCTATCTCCCCCCTGCAGTGTAAACAAGCATTTCATTGTACTGCAGCGTGTCTTTTGAGCCGAAACAAGTCAAAAGGGAGTCTCTTTTAATTACAACTGCCAATTCCAAACCTGCATTTTTCCAACGTTTTACCACCAGCTCTGTATACGTGCCTATGGAGAGTGTGTCCGTGATTACAGAGGAGACTAATTACAGAAGCAGTCGGTGCGTGGCGTTTGAGGACTGAGGAAAAGCTTGGGGGAAATGTTGGCTGGTAGCAATCAGATGTGCCGTGATGTAAATGGATTCTCAAACAAAGTCAATGTAGGATCTGCTGACAGCGCTTTTAGTCTCATAATGTTACATATTTAATAATAGAGAGTCCGAGGAGAGAGAGCCGTCTGTTCACTTTCGCACTGATACGAGCTGAATATAATAATCTGCACTGTGGTGATACTGAGATAAAATGATGGTCTTAATACTGTATAGTTGGTGAGTTGCCTAGTAACCAGAATACTCACTTTTTCAGTACTTTACTAAGGCTATGTTCAGACTGCAGGGCTTAACGCTCAATTCGTTGTGATTGACAGATGGATTAGCCAATCATTAGCCATGCATGGTCCGTCTGTATCCAAACAAACATGGCTGCTTAAGAGAAAATACAAACCAGAAAAATGACAGGGACTGAAAAATATCACAGATTTCTTCAGAATCAATGAGTGAAGCACTAAATTCTGTTTGTCTGAGGTGAGAGGAATGTCATTTCATTCAAAATGATGGGTTCATCTCACATGAGTCACTGAAAACAACAAATGTGAATGGAAGAAAGTCCAGACCTGTGTTTTGTTTCATTCACATGTTTGAGTAACTCTGCAGTAGGAGTCTGTCTGCACTGCAAGTTTCTCTGATCTGGCCAAGATTTTAAAACTAATATCAGGTTCTTTATCTTGTTTTCAGATTTCTATTTATTTATTTTTTTTGGACTATAAGTCGCTCTGGAGTATAGGCTACGTTCAGACTGCAGGGCTTAATGCTCAATTCAGATTTTTTTGTGAAATCCGATGTTTTTGCGAGGTCGTTCACATTTCCAATTAAATGTGACTTGTATGTGACTCCAGTGTGAACATTAAACGGCCCAAAAGTGTCCCACATGTGACACTGGAGACACGACGACGTCAACCGCAGCGAGCGTCTCTGTGTTTACAGAAGTTGTCCAAACATGGACACGAGCATCGAGCACCTGGAGATTTTAAAGTTCCTCTTGTACCGGAGCCAGAACATGAACAACTTACTTGTTTTAAGGAGGAGATTGAGAAGGAGAAGGACGAGGTTTTTGGTTGTGGTGTTTTGTAGGGACAGCGGCAGCGACGTCTGTTAGAAAGGAACGTGTGGATGTGGAGACGGAGCCAAGAGTGGTGAGTGGTGATGTGCTTCACTTCAGTGACACAGAGTTCATTAACAATTTTCGCCTACTTCAGTGCAGAATAGTGACGTTTGTGTCTTGTTGATAACGTGTAGGTGGATAAATGCGCTTTGGCCGTTCATACTAAAGTCACATGTCAAAAGATCAGATATGTATCAGTTTCAGGAGCACATATCCAAGTGTCCTGGGTCACATTTGAAAAAATCGGATCTGTGTTGTTCAGACTGTCATTAAAAGATCAGATACAGGTCACATAGGGGCCAAAAAATCGGATTTGGGTCACTTCAGGCTGCAGTCTGAACACAACCTAAGTCGCACCAGCCAAAAAATGCGTAATGAAGAAGAAAAACACATATATAAGTCGCACCGGACTATAAGTCCCACTTTTTGGGGTAAATTTATTTAATAAAATCAGAGACCAGGAACCGACATTTCATGTTCAAAGTTAAGTTCTAGTAATAACAATAGAAGAGAGAACAACAGACTGTTAACATCACATATGAACAGTTCTTCAGATAAACTATAACATAAACAACAGAACAGAACAAGTTTACCAAACTCTCCATCTCACTCCAAATCACTAAATCCATTCAATTCTTCATCCTCGGTGTCACTTCTGAGCAACTCTGTGACCTCCGGAGGTCTTCAGACTCAGCGTCAGTTTCAGTTAGAATTATTCCATCCTTTCTGAATCCCAACAGGATGGTTTCAGTTGTCTTTATGTTTGTTTACATTTCAAATTGTCAGTGATACAGAAGTAATGGTGAGATCGACTGACATGATACAGACAGGACAGAGGCTCTTTCTCTTTCTGCAGCCGACACGCACAGTAGAGTGAAGTGACAGTGGTACAAAAGTATACAAGACTAAAGCCTCTCATGTCTGTCAGTGTGAAAAATTTAACATATAAGTCGCACCGGAGTGTAAGTCGCAGGAAACACCCAAACCATGAAAAAAGTGTGACTTAGAGTTAGAAAAATACAGTTCTTACTAGTTCTGAATTTCTTGTATAAACTTAAAAATTGTGAGAGAAATTTCTTCCATGACTCAACAAAGACTAATGACTCAACAAGAATGGACTCACTCCTCTCATGTCAGACTGATTTCAAGTACTTCTATCCAGTGTTGGGGAGTAACAGATTACATGTACTGGAGTAACGTAATCAGAGTACAAATTATGAGTAACTGTATTCAGTTACAGTTACTGTTTCAATGAGAGGTAATTGGATTACAGTTACTTTGTTGAAATAAATGGATTACATGGTGGTATTTTCCTGTTTTCACATTTTGGGCTAAACCAGGACTAAACCAGGTCTAAACCAGATCTAAACCAGAGCTAAACCAGGTGTAAAACCAGGTCTAAACTAGGACTAAACCAGGACTAAACCAGGTCTAAAACCAGGACTAAACCAGGTCTAAACCAGGTCTAAACTAGATCTAAACCAGGTCTAAACCAGGACTAAACCAGGTCTAAAACCAGGTCTAAACTAGATCTAAACCAGGACTAAAACCAGGACTAAACCAGGACTAAACCAGGTCTAAAATCAGGTCAAAACTAGCTCTAAACCAGGTCTAAACCAGGACTAAACCAGGTCTAAAACCAGGTCTAAACTAGATGTAAACCAGGTCTAAACCAGGTCTAAAACCAGGTCGAAACTAGGACTAAACTAGGATTAAACCAGGTCTAAACCAGGACTAAACCAGGTCTAAAATCAGGTCAAAACTAGCTCTAAACCAGGTCTAAACCAGGACTAAACCAGGTCTAAACTAGATCTAAACAAGGTCTAAACCAGGACTAAACCAGGTCTAAAACCAGGTCTAAACTAGATCTAAACCAGGTCTAAACCAGGTCTAAAATCAGGTCAAAACTAGCTCTAAACCGGGACTAAACCGGGACTAAACCGGGACCAGGACTAAACCAGGACTAAATCCTGCTGCGTGGATGTGTTTTCTCCTCTTCTATCAATAATATTTTTTAATACGGTTCAGTAAAGTCTGGGCTTTTTATTTTCTTTTAACAAATAAAAACAACTTATGTTACGATTTCCTCGTCTTTGCTTCTCTACAGCAAATCAAGTAATCCAAAGTATTCAGATTACGTTACTCACTTTAAGTAATTTAATGGATTATGTTACAAACTACATTTTAGTGTATGTAATCTGTAATCTGTAGGCGAATACATTTTAAAAGTAAACTTCCCAACACTGCTTCTATCTAGATTTTAGCATCTTTGAATTTATTATCAGTCCATGAACACTAATCATAACTTTGTTTTAAGTCTGTTTATCTAGAATTTAGCCGAATTTAAAGCATTTTATTTAGAATCTGGCATCTGAGAACATATTATCAGGCCATGAACACTCATCATAAACTGGTTTTAAGTCTGTAACTTAGCATCCATAAACTTATTTCCAGCCCATGAACACTCACCACAGACTGATTCATTCTAGTTTAGAGGTCGTTTATTTTAAAAAAACAAGTCAAGTAAAATATTCTTGCTGCATGGACACATCATTTCACTACTTTTAAATCATTTTCTGCTAGATTTAAGTGTTTATATCTTACATTTTGGCCAAGCGTTTTTGCAGTGTTCGTCTCCTAAGCTCAAAATGCTCTGTTCCAAATGGTGAAGTTATGAAGCGGTACTTTTCAAGTGAACAGCTCCTTTTACCTTTTGTTCAGTAGAGATGATCAATTCCAGCACTGAAATTATCCAAATGGAGAAACAGAGTGGAGAGCTTTCTGATGACGAGAGTGTTTTCTGTTTTTGAGAGAAGAAATGTGCAGGGTTTGTGTGTTAAACCTGTGTGAATGAAGATCTGTCTGTGATGAGGAAACAACATTAGAACAGAGATCAGAACAGAGTGTAATATGGCTACTTTAACTGAACTAAAGCTAGAATACATGCATCACCAACTTCAGACTTCCGGTCATCGCGCAATCCATACTGGGAGGGATTTTCCGAAAAAGTGAACATCAAACCGCCATGTTTGTTTTCCCAGTGGGATGCGGCTGTTGTCAAAGTTGATCTTTTCAAGTCTTTTGAACCATATCACTTTTGTTTCTGGTTCTGATATTGTCATATTTTAGTTTTGAAATTCGGACATCGTAATGGTGTGGTTGTTGAATGTTCTAACAGTGGAAAACGGCTCGAGAAATGTGCTTCGGAAGTTTGCGAACTCTATAACTGCAAAAGAGAATTAGATCTGTGTGACTGCAAACCTCCGTTCAAACTAGGGATGGGCATTCGATGAAATTTTCTTAATCGATCATCGAGAGAATTAACAATCGATTATCGATTTATCATTCACGTTTTTATATTAAAATGATCATCATTATTATTACTATCTGCACTTCTAATCTGCATAAATAAATTCAACCTTACGACATATAAACCGTAACCACTCTAGAGCCACATCAGCCCGTTTGACATTATAATGTGTTTAATTCAGTTTTGTGCAACTCTCACAGAAACGAAAACTTAAAACCGCATCACTAATTTGCATAAACTCAGCGAAGATAAAACTACAGCTCTTGTGCTGATGTGGTCAATTTCTGTTGGATTAAAAGACATGACTCAGGTGAATACAGGTTAGTGTGACCAGATTTGCGTTTGTCAAAACCAGGACACCGTACAGGGGGAGGGAGGTGGGGACTCGTCATCGACATTGAGCGACTCTCACCTGGTAAAACTTTTTCCCACTGGACACAGAAACATATGTGCTGCTTTATACACTGTGCACATGGACTCACACTTGTCCTGACTAGAATGGAAAGTGTGGAATTTCTTGTACAAGTCATCGTTAAATACGCATTTGTGCTTCAGTACGTTGCAGACTGACCCACTGTTTGTGTCTCGCTCCTTCTGAGTGCAGAGACACATGTACAGACCTGTTTGGTCACACTACACACAGCAACCTGCATTCGGTTTGTCGATTAAAATTTACGTAATCGATGAAATTCTTAATGATCAATTATCGATTAATCGACTAATCATGCCCATCCCTAATTTAAACTGTTTTCCTTCCCAACGGAATTGACAAAATAGTGAAAGGTGAAGGCGATGGACAGGATTGATCCACAGGAAGAACCAAAAAGGAAACATTTGACTGACTAAGAAATCATCCCAAGTTTGCAGCGAACATTTTGTATGTGAAGCGCCAACAAAGCAAAACCCCGGTCCCTCGCTCAACCTTGGTTACGAATTTAACAAGTCAACGCCAACGTCAAGCGAAAGGCACCAGCTGTTCACCAAGAAACACCTTCCACTGCAAAGAGACCAAGACGTGATGTTGCTGTAAAACCACAAGAACAAGAAAGTGCAGCTCAGTCTGTTTGTCTTCTACTCCTCTCACTTAACAAACTGGATTTTGCCTTGTTGTCGCTCCACATACAAAAATGTTCACTGCAAAGTCAGGGTGATTTTTTAGGCAGTCAAATGTTTCCTTTTTGGTCCTTCTTGTGGATCAATCCTGCCCATCACCTTCACATTTCACTATTTTTCAATTCTGTTGGGAAGAGAAACAGTTTGAACAGAGGTTTGAAGTCACACACGTCTGATTCCCTTTTGCATTTATGGAATTCACAAACTTCCAGAGCTCGTTTTCCGCTGTTAGGACACTCAACAACCACACAATTACGATGTCCGAATCCCAAAACTAAATTATGACAATATCAGAACCAGAAACAAAACCAATATGATTCAAAAGACTTGAAAAGATCGACTTTGACAATAGACTCATCCCACTGGGAAATCAAACATGGCGGTTCGCTGCTCACTTTATCTGAAAATCCTTCCCAGTATGTATTGCGCGATGACTGGAAGCCCTAAATTCGCGATGCATGTATTACAAAAGAACTTGAGTCTTACCTGTGAGATCTCTCCCTGTAAACAATGTCTCCTCACAGTGTAGAAATCAATGCTGCACATAAAAGCTGTTATCTGTTCTCGTCTGGAGCATTAGTGATCATGATCATGCGTCGTGCCGTGGACATGAGAGCGGCTCTGGTCCTATTACAGCTCTCACGTCCTTCACATCAGACTATCAGATACTTCAGCTCATACTATAGGCCTGTGTATGTGAAAGCTATTAGACTCCACTTACACGGCCATTTGGGTTTTATCATCAGCACAGGCAGAAACAGCCCAGACACACACACACACACACACCCAGCCCCCCCAAACACCGACAGGGACTCGGACAGGGACTCGGACAGGGACTCGGACAGGGACTCGGACAGGGACTCGGACATGGACTCGGACAGGGACTCGGACAGGGACTCTGACAGGGACTCTGACAGGGACTCGGACATGGACTCTGACAGGGACTCTGACAGGGACTCGGACAGGGACTCTGACAGGGACTCGGACAGGGACTCGGACAGGGACTCGGACAGGGACTCGGACAGGGACTCGGACAGGGACTCTGACAGGGACTCTGACAGGGACTCTGACAGGGACTCGGACAGGGACTCGGACAGGGACTCTGACAGGGACTCGGACAGGGACTCTGACAGGGACTCTGACAGGGACTCGGACAGGGACTCGGACAGGGACTCGGACAGGGACTCTGACAGGGACTCTGACAGGGACTCTGACAGGGACTCGGACAGGGACTCGGACAGGGACTCTGACAGGGACTCGGACAGGGACTCGGACAGGGACTCGGACAGGACTCGGGACTCGGACAGGGACTCGGACTCTCTGACAGGGACTCGGACAGGGACTCGGACAGGGACTCGGACAGGGACTCGGACAGGGACTCTGACAGGGACTCGGACATCGGACAGGGACTCGGACAGGGACTCGGACACTCGACAGGGACTCGGACAGGGACAGGGACTCTGACAGGGACTCGGACAGGGACTCGGACAGGGACTCGGACAGGGACTCGGACAGGGACTCGGACAGGGACTCGGACAGGTGTGAGAGGGGAGGGAGGAGGAAGAAGGAAGAGAGAGGGAGGAGAGAGAGCGAGAGAGGAGGAAGAGAGAGGGAGGAGGGGTGGAGGAAGAGGATGAGAGAGGGAAGAGAGAGAGAGGAGGAGGAAAAAGGAAGGGGGGGGAGAGGGAGGTCAAGAGGAAGAGAGAGAGGGGAAGAAAGAGAGAGGGGGAGGAGAGAGGAGATGAGGAGGGACGATGGGGGGTGGAGGAAGAGGAGGAGAGAGGGAAGAGCAAGAGAGAGGGGTGAGGAGGAGGGAGGAGATGAGGAAGGGAGAGGAGGAGAGGAGGAGGGGAGGAAGAGAGAGAGGGAGGATAGAGAGGGAGGAGGGAGAAGGAAGGGGGGAAGGAAGAGAGAGGGAGGATAGAGAGAGGGGGAGGAAGGAGGAAGAGAGCGGAAGGATAGAGAGGGAGGTGAGGAGGATAGAGAGAAAGGGAAGGGAGAAGGAAGGGGGGAAGGAAGAGAGAGGGAGGAAAGAGAGAAGGGGGTGAAGAGGAAGAGAAGAGGGAGGAAAGAGAGAAAGGGGGAGGAAGAGAGAGAGGAAAGAAAGAGGGAGGTGAGGAGGAAGAGAGAGGGAGGATAGAGAGAAAGAGGGGGTGAAGGAGAGAAGAGGGGAGGAAGAGAGAGAAGGAAAGAGAGAGGGAGGATAAGAGAGAGAGGGAGGATAGAGAGGGGGGTGAGGAGGAAGAGAGAAAGAGGAGAGAGAGAGGGGGGATGGGGAGAGATAGAAGAGGCAGAGAGAGAAGAGAGACAGAGTGAGGGAAAAAGTGATGAGAGAGAGAGAACAAAGAAAGAGAGGAAGGGGAGTGGAAGAAATTGGCAGGGAGAAACAGAAAAGACGGTGAACAAAGAGAGAGGGAAAGAGAAAAGGAATGCGCAAAGAAAGAGGGATGGAAAAAGTACAGATGAAGAAAGTGAAGGGAGTCAGGATCTTTTTTTAGCGTTCTTCCATGTGATTCTTTTGTTCCCTCATGAAAAACTTGCCTGATGACTTTTTATACGTCCTCCATGCATGTTTGAGTCATGTAGCGATCTCTCCTGTTTTTATTTACTGCTTTTAACGCTTGAATTTTGCGTCTTTGTCCTGTCTGCAGGTGGCGCTGGTTTACCCTAACAACGACCCCGCCGCCTTTATCACAGCGTTTTACGGCTGTCTGCTCGCCGAGATCGTCCCCGTGCCCATCGAGGTCCCACTCTCCAGGAAGGTGAGATACTTCAGACGCTCACCGTGTGTTTTCATGTCTGTCGTGCACATTTACATTTATATATTTATGCCTTTTTTGACCCCAGTCTCTTGCTATTTTTGCTACTTATTTAGATTTTTTTTTTCCATTTATATGTTTTCTCTTTGTCGTTATGTGATATTGTGACTTGTGAGCTTCTGTGTCCAAACAATTTCCCTTGTGGCTCAATAAAGTTTATCTAAAGGCCGCTTCACACTGCAGGAGAATTTGCCCGATTTTGGCTGTGATTTGTGTCTTCCCGAGTCGAGTTCGGGTTCGAGTTCGGGGAGGTGTGACCCGACTTTGTGCAATCGTGTCAGTGCTCCTCGTGCGTGTGTGTTTGTGGTGTCAGCGTGACTCTGAGCTGCTCTGTCGGATCGTAACCACCAAACATCAGTAAAGCTATAGCCAGTAAAACAGAGCTCAGGGACTAGAACGAGACTTTATTACTCACCTTTCATAAAGCTGTACATTTAAACTGCTACATCTCATCCATAGCATGCATATTATCCTCTACAAATATTGACACGCAGTTCACAAAACAGCGCTGTGAATCCAGTTTGAGGCGTTGTTTAAAAGTAAAAAGGTGGGAGTAGTTCCTCACGTGTGTCTGTTTACATCCACACAGCGCACGGATCGAGGTGAAGCTGCAGATTAACCATAGTGATTCTACTTCCTGTGGACTTTATCTCCAATCTTCTGTGCATTAAAATCCTGTATCTGAAGTTTTGCACCACATTTCACAAATAATAATAACACAGTTTTGACTTGGATCTAAACTAGAATTGCAGAGCTCTGATCTCTGAACACTTAAGAGCAGAGGTGAGGACTTGCAAGTCGTGACTTGGACTCGAATCAGATTTGAGTCACTATTTTTAGGACTTGGGACTTGACTTGATAAAATGGACGAAGACTTGGGACTCAACTTGGACTTGAAGGTCAGTGACTTGGGGCTTGATTTGATCTTGAGGCATGTGACTTGAGAAAACTTGAGAAGCACTTTTAAATCTGAATTCTTTCTATTCTGACTGTAATGATTCACTCTCAGGCTACGTTCAGACTGCAGGGCTTAACGCTCAATTCAGATTTTTGTGAAATCCAATGTTTTTGTGAGGTCGTTCACATTTCCAATTAAATGTGACTTGTATGTGACTCCAGTGTGAACATTAAACGGCCCGAAAGTGTCCCACATGTGACACTGGAGACACGACGACGTCAACCGCAGTGAGCGTCTCTGTGTTTACACAAGTTGTCCAAACATGGACGCAGCATCGAGCACCTGGAGATTTTAAAGTTCCTCTCGTACCAGAGCCAGAACATGAACAACTTACTTGTTTTAAGGAGGAGATTGAGAAGGAGATGGACGAGGTTTTTGGCCGTGGTGTTTTGTGGGTCAGTCCGTTGAAAGGAACGTGTGGATGTGGAGACGGAGCCAAGAGTGGTGAGTGGTGATGTGCTTCACTTCAGTGACATGGAGTTCATTAACAATTTTCTCCTACTTCAGCGCAGAATAGTGACGTTTGTGTCTTGTTGATAACGTGTAGGTGGATGAATGTGCTTTGACCGTTCAGACTGAAGTCACATGTCAAAAGATCAGATATGTATCAGTTTCAGGAGCACATATCCAAGTGTCCTGGGTCACATTTGAAAAAAATCAGATCTGTGTGGTTAAGACTGACATTAAAAGATCAGATACAGGAACATAGGGGCCAAAAAATCGGATTTGGGTCACTTCAGCCTGCAGTGTGAACACAGCCTTAGATTTTGTCAAGACATTTAAAAAGGAAAACTTTACATTTCTACAACTCATATATACTCTTTAAATACTCATATATAAATATACTATGACGTATGAAGTACAATTTATCTTAAAATTCATATTGCATCTAAGCTATATTTGGTAGTTTGGTTTAAAGACTTGAAATGATTGGAAGGTCAAAGCAGACAACTTGGACTTGACTTGGACTTATGGAACAGTGACTCGAGGCTTGACTTGGACTTGCCTGTATTTGACTTGGGACTTGACTCAGACTTGAGGTCAAAGACTTACTTGAGACTTGCAAAATGACAACTTGGTCCCACCTCTGCTTAAGAGTCTCAGAGCGAGTGGTTTTCCTCGAAACAGGAAACAGATTATGCGATTGTGCTCACAGAGGTGTAGAAGGCCGACAAAACCTGCTGCAGTCTTTGCGATCGGAGATTTTAAGTCTCATAAGATTCTCCTCGTGTCTGTGATGTATGCTTTTTGTGGCACATTTAAAAATCCTTTGTGTGTGTGTGCGTGGTGGCTGTACGTTTAATTAGCTTCACAATAATAGAACAGAAATAGAAAATGTGATTATATATATATATGAATATGATAGTTGTTTTATTGACCTTACTCCACCCCGACAACAAACCCCAATCATTTCAATACAAAATTTTAGACTAGTTTTGCTACTAAAATATAATGCAAATTTGTTTGATTTGTGTAAAATGTTCAGTGTTCATGTGCACCGACAGTCAACACTGCACTGATTCTCTGGGGGTTTTAAAATGGCTTTATAGTCTGTATAAAACGTATTTACTGTGAGATGGGCAGCCCCGTGCAAAATAATACACCCTGAATGACTAGGCCTGTCACAATAACACATCTGAAGTGAGCTGTATCGCTGAAGTAAATATAGACAATAAATTATAATACTGAAACCAAACCATAAAGCAGAATTATCCCCAAACAGTATTAATGTAGTAAAAATATGAGCTGCAATAAAAACGTAACAGAATGCAAGACTTAAACGTGCATTGTGTAACTTTTCCGGTGGAGGGTTCATCAAATGCTGCTCTTCAGTGTGGTATTAAACTGTTTTATCTTCATGGAAACCAAATTAAACCAAGTTACAGGTCAGATCTGTGAAGAGGCGACCCCCGCTCACAGTCAGAATGTGTGTTTTTCTATCTACTGTTGAGCTATAAAACCACCTGTAATTGAATAAATGTAAAGTAGAGCTGTTTAATGTCACACGTAGCTCCTCCCACACTGCCCTCTCCAGCAGAGACAGTACGTAGCTCCTCCCACACTGCCCCCTACAGTCTGTGACACACTGTGCTCTCCCGTCCTCTTTCTAGACACTCAAACTCTGTATATATATTACACAGCAACTTCTCACAGATGTTTTCTGAGTAAAACTTATGAGAAAAAGATCATGTTTATCACGAGTCGTGTCGCGGGGGTGAATACGAGCGCACGATGAACTCCTCCTCTGTTAGAATATTTCAGCTGTAAGTCCCTATGGAGCTGTTTTGTGCTGCATCGGAGGAGGACGCCAAGAGAACTGTTTCCCTTGGGACCAAAATGACACACAGAGACATGGAGGGACACATGTATCAAATGAATACGTGTGTCAAATCATGAGACCAGTATCGAATGTTTCAATATTATATCAAATATCATTGTGTCCCTAGTAGTTACATAGTCCTTTAAGTAGAGTCATAGAAGTTCATAATTTAACCTTCTCCAGCTCAAATCTTATTGCGGTACAGAAAAATACACAACATTTTCCCACTTGTGCAAAGAAAAAGGACGTTAAGTAACATACTGACCCCCCACAATGATGGTTCCATCTGTCACGTATTGACCGTTAACTCTATATGCTGTTTATTGTGACAGGCCTATGGATGACGATGGCAGCGCCCATGGCAACTTCCGGGATAAGGTGAATTGCGAGTAGTAACATATATTTTTGTGTTTTTTTTAGGACGCAGGAAGTCAGCAGATCGGCTTCCTGTTGGGCAGCTGTGGTGTGACGGTGGCTCTGACCAGTGATGCGTGTCATAAAGGACTGCCCAAGAGTCCCACGGGCGAGATCCAGCAGTTCAAAGGTAACACAAAACAACAACAAAAAAAAGACAAAACTACAAAATACAGGGATAATCCTTTTTTCTTGATTGTTTGTACAGGTGTAAATAGAGAGAGAGAAAGACATTTACATGATGTTTTTTTAATTCAGAATTAATTGTTCTGAATGAAATAGTTCAGAATTCAAATATCCTCCTTGGAGTTTACAGGGAAATAATAATTCTGAATTGAGGTTTACATGGAAAACACGTTAAATCATCCTTATTTAATTCCACTCAGTGTCTGAGAGTGGGGAAGGTTCTGATTGGACAGAGACACAAACGTATTTACGACGACCAGAAGAAAACACACACTTCAGCTGCTACCGGCTTTTCTGTCATCTCCGTTTGTCGTTACGCCGCCGACACAAACATGATCCAAACTTTTCCACGGTCATTCCGATGATAACTGTGCAGCAGCTGGAGAATTCTGTCATCACGCTTTACAAAGTCTGTCAGCTGAGGAGGAGAAGGGAAGAGTGTCGGAGAAGGAGGAAGAAGACAAACTGAGTGTGAGGCTGCTCTACCTCAGCCCACTCCCACATCCCGCTCACAAATCCAAAGAGACGTGGAGGAAAGTCCCAAGACAGGACTGGTGGAGCCGGATCGTGTCAGAAGGACGACCCAACGAGTATGCACTGAACCACCGGAATTATTTTTAAGAAGAATGAACATTTACATGATCCAGGAAGAAATTAATTCGGCTTTAAAACTGGAATAAACCAGCCACTTACTTAAGTTTCATTCTGAATAACCGTTTTCATTAGGAATTAAGTGGCCGAATTACATGGTCTTTTTTACGATTCATTTTTATTAAGAATTAAATTATTTCTATTTGGATTTAAAGTTCTCATGTAAACGTGGCAAAAGTGACAGATAGGGATGGAGAAAGAGGAGAGAGATAACGCAATGTTCTAATTAGATTTTTGTTGTGAATATCACCACAGGTGCAGTGAACAAAGCGCGCCCACAAACCGTAGGATTTCTGGTTTCATCAGTCGCTCATTTGTGTAATTACTTGGACTCATATCTGATTGCCTTTTGATTGTCTGATAATCAGGAAGTGCGTGTTAACATTCTATTATCCTTACTGCCATGGCAAAACACTGCGCTGGTGTCTTGGTTGTGAAAAGTGCTTTTAAACTCATTGCAGTGCATAATTCGGATGCCCTGAATGCAGAAGGTAAAAGAAGAATAATTTTGGACAACTGCAAACTCTTTCAAATGAACAAGCTTTGTTTTTTTATGTTTTTTAAGACAGTACAGCCCCTTTAAACACCCGTAAACATTCTTCATCACTCCCAAACCCAGTCCCGTCCTCTTCCTTCCCTTCCTCCTCTTCTTTTTCCTCTCCTCTTCCTCTTCCTCCTCTCGTCCTGATGAACGCTCCGTGTGATGGCGGCCGACGGCTGGACAGACTAATGGACAGAGGCCGGGAGCGAGCGAGCGAGCGGGCGCTGTAATGTGCGGATCGATAAAACAAATAAAAAAAGATCAGGAACGTCCACGTGCCGCCGCACAAAGAAAAGCACAGAGGAGCGGGGCGATGAAGAGGAGAGAGATGAAGAGCTGATGGTTGTGTTGAGTAATGATCATGAGGAGAAGAACATGTGGGAATAGCCAAACAGACGGGGCTTTACACATGTCCTGGTTACTCAGTTGCGTTGATCGTGATCAGGCGGTGAAAGCGATCGGGAGCTGTCAGCACGTTCAAACTAATACTTCAACCTGATTGGTCGACTTGTGACAACATCAGAGCAAGCTAAAAAAAAACAAAAAACTTTTGTTCAATCCAGTTGAGAGAAAAGCACAGACATCTTTCTTGTTTATAAATGAAGTTGGCCGGTCGATGTCGTCATGTTTGTTTTGGTTTGTTTGATTCTCCTTTGGCTTTCATTTTAACCACAACGCTGCTCTGTGATTGGTCCAGAGAAAAAAAGAAACAAAAGTTGCTCGCTAGTGTGATCTGAAGCTGTCCACAAGAGGGTCCAGCATCATGGTCCATCAGAGCAGCACTTTGTTGTGATGACGTTTAAGTCGATGTTCTGTAAAGGGACAGGCGGGAATCAGCTGCCATTGGCCTTTATCATTTTCAAGAACAGAATTACTTCCCAAATTTCAAAGACCTGCAAATCCTCTTCAGGTTAACTTTCAAGCTTCATCTTTGACTAACTACATCTCTAGGTAGTAAACTTATGGAAATTAAAACTATTAGGTGTTAGTATATCATGTATATAAATATTGGTTCTTAAGGAAAAGTTAATCATGTAAATAAATGGATTTTCAAAAAAAAATATTTTAAATGATAAAAATTTGCTTGGAAGGACTGATATATTTTATAGAAATACTTTCCTTTCATTTTGAAGTAATATTAAAGTATTCAGAAGGAAAAAGCGACAAATGATGTAAAATCCTGCACCTTCTACTTGTTTGTACAATTTTCCCTCTGTTACTTTTCCCTCCGTTACCATGACCTTTATTAATAAAAAATCTCATGAGTCAAAAAGTAAGAGGTTTTTCAACCTAATCTTGTACCATATGGTAGAAAACTATATGAAGCAAATATTCAAACCAGTTTGTTAAGGATATGTAAGTGAGAACCAAGAGTTATCACTGTTTGGATTTATTGCCCAAAAAGTGCTGCATATTTCATTCCCTCTGTTACTGACATGAGTTTTTAAATTTTTTGTCAACAACTTGAAAGAATATCACAGGTTTAACTTGACCCTGTTGGAGTGTAACTCTTTCCTACATTCTGATACTTTACTTATTTCAATAGTCCCTCTAGTTTCTGAATAAGAGACATTTGAATGTCAAAAATCTGCTCCTGTTTCCCTCCGTTACCACTTGACCAGACCCATTTATATAGCACCTTTAACAGATAAGAAATCACAAAGTGCTTTACAGAGCAAAAAACAATATAAAAACAACATAAACAAGAACAGAGGAATTACAGACACAGTCAACTAAAAGCCTGTCTATAGAGCAGTGTCTGGGGCTGGGGGCAGGGCATTCCATAATTTGGGAGCCACAGCCTGAAAGCAAATGTCACCCCCAGTTTTAAATCAGGTCTTTGGGATCATCAAGAGGCCCTGACCAGAGGACCTGGAGGGCGCGGCCTGAGGAGTAGGGGTGCAGTAAATCACTGATGTACTGGGGCCTGTCCATTTAAAGCTCTGTAAGTTAAAACCAAAATTTTAAAATCAACACAGAACTTAACAGGAAGCCAGTGCAGTGAAGATAAAACAGGTGTAATGTGATCAAGTGCCTCCAAGCTTCTTCCTCCGGTGAGCTACCTTTACAAAATAAAAAATGCCAGAGAGCTACTCATTTTAGTGGCCGCAAGAAATTGAGACGATTATAAGGAAGACAGCGAGCCTTGGGGTACAGTTAGACGCCTATAAAACATAAACCACTGTTCATTTCTTACACACAAAATTGGGCTTCAAAATGATACATTTACAAAAGTAATAGGCATGGAATTAACCACACTGTGGTTATTCAGCACAATGGTAGACTTTCGAAATCTCTTGGACTACATTCACTCTGCAGCCTGAAGTGACTCAAATCAGATTTTTTGGCCCCTATGTGACCTGTATCTGATCTTTTAATGACAGTCTGAACCACACAGATCTGATTTTTTTCAAATACGACCCAGGACACTTGGATATGTGCTCCTAAAACTGATACATATCTGATCTTTTGACATGCGACTTCAGTCTGAACAGACAAAGTGCATTCATCCACCTACACGTTATCAACAAGACACAAATGTACACAAACGTTCTTCTCGTCATACAAAAATTGTTCATGAACGCTGTGCCACTGAAGTGAAGCACATCACTATCCCACCACTCTTGGCTACATCTCCACATCCACACGTTCCTTTCAACGGACTGACCCACAAAACTCCACGGCCAAAAACCTCGTCCTTCTCCTTCTCAATCTCCTCCTTAAAACAAGTAAGTTGTTCATGTTCTGGCTCCGGTACGAGAGGAACTTTAAAATCTCCAGATGCTCAATGCTGCGTCCATGTTTGGACAACTTTTGTAAACACAGAGCACGCTCGCTGCGGTTGACGTCGTTGTGTCCTCCAGTGTCACATATGGGACACTTTCGGGCTGTTTAACGTTCACACTGGAGTCACACACAAGTCACATTTAATTGGAAATGTGAACGACCTCGCAACAAACATCAGATTTCACAAAAAAATCGGAATTGAGCGTTAAGCCCTGCAGTCTGAACGTAGCCTTGGTGAGCTACTGGTAGGAGACTCCTGTTTTAGATCAATACTGAGGTTTCCCTATACACGACATGATGATCCACAGGTGTCATAGATTATAAATGAACAGCAGAAAAAAGCAAAATACGTATTTATAAAGCTGTAATTGTAATAGGGATGTAACAATAACTGAAATATCGTGATATCGTATCGTGAAAGTTCTCTCAATAATATCATGGACCATCACAATATATCGAATTACAAGTCTCTCTGCTTAAATGAAGAGTTATGGTGCAGCAATAACTAAAAAAAAAAAGACAGAGGGAACTACATAGACCATGATCCTTTGCTCCATTTCAGTGCAGACTACAAGAAGAAATAACAGTTCTTACACTTTTAAGTCTTAGTTCTTTGGATTAAGTCTTGTCAAGGCATTTTAAGGGGAAAAAGTAACAAATTAACAGTTTTGTTCACCTCCACAAAATATCACAATAAATATTGTACCGTGAGATGTATATCATGAAAACATCGTACTGAGAGATTTGAATGAGCCTCCCCACCATATCATGAGCTTTCCCATGATATCCCTATAAATATCGTGAGGTTCATACCGTGAATGATATCGTATCGTGATATCGTTGATATCTTTGATATCGTTACACTCCTAAATTGTAATCATGATTAAAATAAATACTTATAAAATATGACTTGTTTCACTGCAAGTGTTTTGCCCGTGGACACAACAGCAGGACTAGAGCTGAATTCACTAGAGCAGACATGTCAAACTCAGGTCCAGGGGCCAAATTTTGCCCATGATATAATTATATTTGGCTCACGAGATCATATCAAATATGCATTAGAGCTGGTCCGCCGGTTACAGATAGACTATAGAGACATTATTTATTTAAAATGTTGTTACTTTATATTCTACTTGTTCTAGATTCAATGTTTAAACAAAACTATAAACAAACATTTATTTAAATAAGAAAAGGTTTAACATTACATACCTTGAAAAAGCATAAAACATGCAGATGATGTTGAAATCTTTCAGTAAATATTTATATTTGGCCCACGACTTAGTCCCAATTTTTTATTCTGGCCTCTGTGAATTTGAGTTTGACCCCCCTGCACTACAGAGTTGGGTTTTATTTTTATTTTTAAATACTCTCATCAGAGCAGATACAGTGACAATGGTAACTGTAATTAATAGTGAATTGAATTAGTCCTCTTGACATGCCCTGTTGAGTCCTCACTCATCCTCACTCAGCAGCTCTCCACTCTCCCTCACTCTCTCTCTGTTTCTCTCTTTTCTCCACTTTGCTCACTTTCCTCTGCTCTCTTTCTCTCCCCCTCTTCTGTCCTTTCTCCTCTTTCCATCTTTCTCTCCTCTCTTGTTCCCCTATCCCTCTCACATCCCTTCTTCTCCCCTCCTCTCCTCCTCTCCTCCCTCTCTCCTTCCCTCTTTCATTATTGTTGAGTGCTCTTTTATTGATTAGCAGAGTCATCTCTCTGGCACCTCTCACTCCATGTTTAACTGCTCACTCCGTGTTCAGGACGTCAGTGTAAAAGGCTCAAGTCTGTAATTCCACGTCTTAATACAATACTCCATCTTGTACTTGGACTTGTTTGTAAATTGTCTGCAGTGTTGGGAATAAACTGAACACGTACACTGTGTATACAGATTCAGAACACTCATTTTGACTAACTGTACAGGGTGAACCGTGATATAGCGAGGGACGACTGTAATAACAAATACACAACCTCACTGTGTAACGTTTTGTGCTGGAGTTTGTCACTTTGCTGCTTTGCTTGGAATGTTCCACAGTGTGACATTAAACAGCTCTAACTTTTACATTTCTTCATTTGCAGGTGGTTTTACTGCTCAAAAATAGCTAGAAAAACAGGCGTTCTGACTGTGAGTGGGGTCGCCTCTCCATGGATCTGATCTGTAACATGGTCTAGTTTAGTCTCCGTGAAAGTAGAAATGTTTAAGGCCATACTGTGAAACATTCCAGACCAGACCTGGGCACTGTGCAGCTCCTTTGGTCGACTCTGACCGACTCCTTTAACCTTATTTGAAATTACAAATTAAACATATTTGACTTCTGTAATAATATATAATTAATCATATAATTCAGTCATTTGACCTCATGCATTGGCTAAAGCTGCATTACTTTTATTTTAGATGTGTTTTTTTGAATGATTTTTTATTTTTTTTATAAGGCAGCCTCACTTTTCCATTGCTTAGTCCAGGGGTCATCAAATTAAGGCCCGCGAGCCGACTCTGGCCCTCCACGCCCTTTTGACCGGCCCCCAGCCCCTCTGACCCTCTGCCCCTCTGACCTTCACCACTTGAACTGGTCCTATGAGGCAATCCTCAAAAGTTGTCAAGGCCTATTTTTATTTTTTTTTATTACTTTTTGGCAATAATAACACATCTGCATCTTGTATTTTGTTGATTTTTTTCAATTACAAATGATATTTATATGAAATATTTATATTTAAATAATTATATGACATATTTACATTTGCGGCCAAATTTTCGTCGCCTGAAAAACTCGAGCTCAAACAGTGACAGTCAATGCACGTGCAGAGTTCTTTAGTGCAGTTAAGAACAGCAAAATGATTTGTTTTAAAGTGCAAGAAGTTGACAGAGAGTGTTGAGTTTTCAAAGAACAGTGGACGACTGATTCTTTTTTTGTTCAGTGTAAGGACCATGCAGTTTGTCTGATATGTAATGAAAGTGCAGAGGTTTTCAAAGAATATAATCAGTGTTGTGAGGGTCATACATTCTGTTGTACGACCGACCCAACCCCAGCTCACATCACAGTCAGAAGCCATAATGTGGCCCCCAGAGAAAAAAGTGTGGTGACCTCTGGCTTTGTCATAACAACAATGAAGTTTAAAGCGTCTTTGAGACATATGTCTGTGAAAAGTGCTATATAAATAAAAAACTTACTTATAACTTATACTTCCCAGTCTTACCAGCTCATCAAAACAATGTTATTTACTGCTTTTGATAAAGAAATACAATTCATATAATGCAGAACTGAGTTAAGCATTTTGGCCTCCACAGTATTTTCTGTTTCTCATGTGGCCCCATGGCAAAAAGAATTGCCCACTCCTGTTCCTGTTCTAGACAAAGCAATAACTCCTCCACAGAGAACAGCATTTGACGGATCCTCGACCAGAAAAGTTACGCTATGCCCCTTTACCTCTGATCTAACCGGTCTGTTTTGTCCCTCTGTGTGTCCAGGTTGGCCTAAAGTTTTGTGGTTCGTCACAGAGTCCAAGCACCTGTCCAAACCTCCACGAGACTGGTTCCCTCTGACCAAAGACGCCAACCAGGACACAGCCTACATAGAGGTCAGTATTTCAGCCTGTCCAATGGGTCTGGGGACACAGAGTCTGTTATACCCAAAAAAGAGCATTCCATGAGCTACATTCACTGTCGGAAACTGGTACAGACTCAGGCTTCAATGATTAAAGGACTAATTGTGACTAATCGACTATGAAAAATAATCTTAAGGCCGCCACACACTAAAGGACTTTTCGGTCTTAAACGATTTTTAAATGCGCGACAAAAAAGCACACCACAGACTTGAGGAGAATCTTGAGAGACTTCAAATCTCCGATCGCAAAGACTCTAGCTCGATATGTCTGCAGTTGTGAGTTTGATTGTGTCTGCTGCTTTCTGTCTAGAGTAAAACCACTCGCTCTGAGACTCTTAAGCATTCAAAGATCAGAGCTGTGCACTTTTAGTTTAGATACAAGTCAAAACTGTGTTGTTATTATTTGTGAAATGTGGTGCAATATTCAGGTACAGGATTTTTAAAACATAGAAAGCCGGAGATAAAATCCACAGGAAGTAGAGTCACTATGGTGAATCTTACCTCAATCCGTGCGCCGTGTGGATGTAAACAGACAAACGTGAGGAACTACTCCCACCTTTTTACTTTTAAACAATGCCTCAAACTGGATTCACAGCGCTGTTTTGTGAACTGGGCTCATTATTTGCAGAGGACAAATTCTATGGATAATGTGGATGAGATGCTGCACTTTAAATGTACCACTTTACGAGAGGTGAGGAGTCAAGTCTTCGCAGTATTTTTGCTCTATCCTGAGTTTCTGTCTTGCGTCTCTGTGTCCGTCACTTCATCTGCCCCTGACGTTTTTTTTTATTGGCTCTTACCGTGGTTTGGTGGTTATGATCTGACCGAGCCCTGATCACACTGATATCACACACAAGGAGCACAGCAACGCCAAAATCGCGATCATCAAAGAAGCAAATCGCAGCCAAAATCGGGCAAATTCCTGTACTGTGCGGCGGCCTTTAGTGTGTTTTGATCATCTTAATCGTTATTTGGACTTTACTGACTTCAGCAAACACAGCGGCGTGCTTAAATCTCCTTGATAAAGTAGAAAAGTTAAAGTTGGCACTGTCACAGTTGTTTCCACATGGTTCTGATCCAAGAATGTTGTGTCTTTCTGGGCCTTGCTTCTTTATGGTTCTCATCCAACAAAATGTTTCCAGTCTGTTTTTTTTTTTTTCTTTTCACAAATAGCTGCTTTGAACTAATAACTTTCCTGAACTAGAAGAAATAAAAGCCAAGTGCAAGTGCTTTTAAAGGTGCACTATGTCACTTTTTTGTTGTATTGTTTGCCTGGAATGTTCCACAGTATGGCATTAAACTGTCTACGTTTATTCAGTTACTGGGGTTTTGATTGCAAAGAAAATACCTTAAAAAAATCATGCATTCACCTGCTTGTCTCCTTGAAGAAAGAATAATGCCGTACTGTGCAACATTCTAGAAATCTCCATAACAACTCCATACAGACAAGAGGTGACTGACCTTCTACCAGAAAAGCTCCAGAGTGCAGCTTTAAGAACATTTAGTACAACTCACCTTTATGTAACAAATAATACTCCCTGCAACTGTACAACAACTCACTTTTATGTAACAGATAATACTCCCTACAACTGTACAACAACTCACTTTTATGTAACAGATAATACTCCCTACAACTGTACAACAACTCACTTTTATGTAACAGATAATACTCCCTACAACTGTACAACAACTCACTTTATGTAACAGATAATACTCCCTACAACTGTACAACAACTCACTTTATGTAACAAATAATACTCCCTACAACTGGACAACAACTCACTTTTATGTAACAGATAATACTCCCTACAACTGGACAACAACTCACTTTATGTAACAGATAATACTCCCTACACTGTACAACAACTCACTTTATGTAACAATAATACTCCCTACAACTGTACAACAACTCACTTTATGTAACAGATAATACTCCCTACAACTGTACAACAACTCACTTTATGTAACAGATAATACTCCCTACAACTGTACACAAACTCACTTTTATGTAACAGATAATACTCCCTACAACTGTACAACAACTCACTTATGTAACAGATAATACTCCCTACAACTGTACAACAACTCACTTTATGTAACAGATAATACTCCCTACAACTGTACAACAACTCACTTTATGTAACAAATAATACTCCCTACAACTGTACAACAACTCACTTATGTAACAGATAATACTCCCTACAACTGTACAACAACTCACTTTATGTAACAGATAATACTCCCTACAACTGGACAACAACTCACTTTATGTAACAGATAATACTCCCTACAACTGTACAACAACTCACTTTATGTAACAGATAATACTCCCTACAACTGTACAACAACTCACTTTATGTAACAAATAATACTCCCTACAACTGTACAACAACTCACTTTATGTAACAGATAATACTCCCTACAACTGTACAACAACTCACTTTATGTAACAGATAATACTCCCTACAACTGTACAACAACTCACTTTATGTAACAGATAATACTCCCTACAACTGTACAACAACTCACTTTATGTAACAGATAATACTCCCTACAACTGTACAACAACTCACTTTATGTAACAGATAATACTCCCTACAACTGTACAACAACTCACTTTTATGTAACAGATAATACTCCCTACAACTGTACAACAACTCACTTTATGTAACAGATAATACTCCCTACAACTGGACAACAACTCACTTTATGTAACAGATAATACTCCCTACAACTGTACAACAACTCACTTTATGTAACAGATAATACTCCCTACAACTGTACAAAACTCACTTTATGTAACAAATAATACTCCCTACAACTGTACAACAGTCATTATGTAACAGATAATACTCCCTACAACTGTACAACAACTATGTAACAGATAATACTCCTACAACTGTACAACACTTAACAGTAATACTCCCTACAACTGCACAACCACTCGCCCTACGTAACAGATAATACTCCCTACAACTGTACAACTCACTTATATATAACATATAATACTCCCTACAACTGTACAACAACTCACATTTACGTATTTATTATTACAATGTATATTTTTTTCTCTTTGATGTTATATTATATTGTGATGTGTGAGCTCCTGTGTTTTAAAAATTCTCTTGTGGATCAGTAGTTTGTCTAAGTCTGATGTAGAGTGCGTTATGCTCTTTAGAAATGTGATTTTTGTGTTTTGTTTCCGTCCTCTTGTCCAGTATAAGACGTGTAAAGACGGCAGCGTTCTCGGGGTGACAGTGACCAGGACGGCGATGCTCGCTCACAGTCAAGCCTTAACCCAGTGCTGCTCCTACACCGAAGGTACACAAAACCTCAACTCCACATCACAATTACACCTTATTTTTCATCTTTTAAAGTGTATTTTTGATGTATTTGCCTTTTAGCCGAGACCATAGTGAATGTATTGGACTTCAAGAAAGACGTGGGACTGTGGCACGCTGTCCTCACTGTGAGTCCAAAAAACATCTCACTTTATAATGGAAACTTTACAAGATTTCTAACACGAGTAGAATCGTTTTTCATGTGAAAGAGTTGGAATGGAAGATTATTTTGGATTTAAAGTTTTTGATACATTATTTGAATCTGCTTTTGATCATTTATATAGTTTTTTTTTAAATTATTATTTCTTTTTTTATGTCTTCTTTTTCATAAAACACCATTTAGCACATGTAGTGAAAATGAGTTATGCATAAATGTTTCAGATGTTTGATTAATTATTGTAAAAATAAAAAAATATATAGTTTTTTATTAACAGACATATTTTTAAAGACCAGATCGAGCAATTCCCATTACTGAAGACTAGAAACTTCTCATTCACATTTGTGGACACTATTACCAACCAACATTTTAGAGTCTGTTTTTGTATTTTAGTTTAGATGCTCATTAGTTTGCAGCAGGCATGTCTAAACTCAGGCCCGTGAGCCAAATGCGGCCCTCAGACAAATTTTTCTTGGCCTTCAGGCTTCCAGGTGAATTGGCCAAAATGACTTTGCATCAATTAAATTTTTTTTACTGCAATTTAAAAAAAAAAATCTACTTTGATCTTAGCATGAATAAAGACTGATGGCTCATTCTAACGTGTTAAACATGCACATATTTCAATTATTCACTGTATTCATCACCAGTCTGTGGCCCTCGATCTTCCCTCTGCTTCGTCTGTGTGGCCCTTGATGAAAAAAGTTTGGACAGCCCTGCTTCACAGTAAAATAAACACATTTTTAGGCTTATATTTTAGCACAGTGATCAATTATTCCACATGTTTGAAACTAGTATGTAAACTGGAGAACTGAGAGAAAGGGTTTCCTTCATTCCTGCTTTCACTGTGTATTGCCCTGTATGCGTATGTACTCTGTAGTACTCTATATACTGTACTATATGTATATATACTCTATGTATACTATGTAAGCTGTGTACAGTGTTAATGTCCGAGGCCATGGCTGGTTATGTTGTGTGTGTGTGTGTGTGTGTTTCAGAGTGTGATGAACATGATGCACGTGATCAGTATCCCCTACGCCCTCATGAAGGTCAACCCTCTGTCCTGGATCCAGAAGGTCTGCCAGTACAAAGGTACATCTGAGACCAGAGACCAGACCTGAGACCAGAGACCAGACCTGAGACCAGAGACCAAACCTGAGACCAGAGACCAGACCTGAGACCAGACCAGACCTGAGACCAGAGACCATGAGACCAGACCTGAGACCAGAGACCAAACCTGAGACCAGAGACCAAACCAGAGACCAGACCTGAGACCAGAGACCAGACCTGAGACCAGAGACCAGACCTGAGACCTGAGACCAGACCTGAGACCAGAGACCAGACCTGAGACCAGAGACCAAACCTGAGACCTGAGACCAGACCTGAGACCAGAGACCAAACCTGAGACCAGAGACCAGACCTGAGACCAGAGACCAGACCTGAGACCAGAGAGACCAGACCAGACCAGAGACCAGAGACCAGACCTGAGACCAGAGACCAGACCTGAGACCAGAGACCAGAGACCTGAGACCAGAGACCAGACCTGAGACCTGAGACCAGAGACCAGAGACCTGAGACCAGAGACCAGAGACCTGAGACCTGAGACCTGAGACCAGAGACCAGACCTGAGACCTGAGACCTGAGACCAGAGAGACCAGACCTGAGACCAGAGACCAGACCTGAGACTAGACCTGAGACCAGAGACCAGACCTGAGACTAGACCTGAGACCAGAGACTAGACCCAGAGACTAGACCCAGAGACCAGACCTGAGACCAGAGACCAGACCAGAGACCAGACCAGAGACCAGACCTGAGACCAGACCTGAGACCAGACCTGAGACCAGACCTGAGACCAGACCTGAGACCAGACCTGAGACCAGATCAGACCAAAGACCAGACCTGAGACAGACACCAGACCAGAGGCCAGACTAGAGACAAGACCTGGGACCAGATATGTGACCAGATCTGAAACTAGAGACCAGAAACCAGACCAAAAACCAGAAACCAGAGACCAGAGCAAAGTCCAGACCTGAGACCAGAGACTAGACCAGAGGCCAGACTAGAGAACAGAACAGGGAACAGGCCAGAGACCAGACCTGAGACCAGAGACTAGACCAGAGGCCAGACCAGAGAACAGAACAGGGAACAGGCCAGAGACCAGACCTGAGACCAGATCAGACCAAAGACCAGACCTGAGACCAGAGACTAGATCAGGGACCAAGGACCAGGGACCAGGGACCAAGGACCCAAGATCAGACCAGAGACTAGATCAGGGAGTGTAGAACTGTACTGGAACTAAAATGAATATCTGAACTGTACCTGTTGTGTTGTGTTCAGCGCGTGTGGCCTGTGTGAAGTCTCGGGACATGCACTGGGCTCTGGTGGCTCACAGGGACCAGAGGGACATCAACCTGAGCTCTCTGAGGATGCTACTGGTCGCCGACGGATCCAACCCCTGTAATATACTCTCATATACTCTACATACACTGCACTGTCCCCTACACAAGCACAACTAAGGAACAATTTTACTTCATGCCTGTCTTTGTAAAGTTCCTGTGAAGTTTAAAGATGTATTTTCTGGGTTTTAAAAGCACCTGTCTTCTCTCTGTGTGGAAAACCTGCCTTGCAACCTGCACCATTATTTCAATAAAAACATTTTAAAAAGTGTTCAAAAAAAGATTGTCCAAACTTAAAATGTAGAAGATGTAGATTGATTCGTATGTTTGTGTTGGTGTCCAGGGTCCATCTCTTCGTGTGACGCCTTCCTCAACGTGTTCCAAACCAAAGGCCTGAAGTCAGAGGTCATCTGCCCCTGTGCCAGCTCACCAGAGGCCCTCACCGTCGCCATCCGAAGGTACCAAATAGATTTACTTCATACTACTTTTTCTATAGATAAATACAAAATAAAGTCTCATATTGTTGTATTATTGTTGCTTTACCTGATTTTTTACTGTCTTCAAAAGTGAAAACAGAACTGCTTTATTTTAAACAGTTTGCAGAGGTCTAAAGTAAATCACAGAAAGAGTTTCTGAGCTCTTTTCACAGCTTTCAGACATCAGTGCAGAGTTGGTTAACTGCTGCTATTCCGACATGACACTATTTAGACAATGAGTGCATATACATGTACATCAGTATCCCGGTTATTAGCCATATCCCGGTTATGGCAGGATTTGGGATACTGTGTATACATGCACAGTGTTGGGAGTGTTACTTTTAAAATGTATTCCCCTACAGATTACAGATTACATACCCCAAAATGTAGTTTGTAACATAATCCATTAAGGTACTTAAAGTGATTAACGTAATCTGAATACTTTGGATTACTTTACTTTACTTGATTTGCTGTAGAAAAGCAAAGACGAGGATATTTTCACATAAGAAGTTTTGTCTGCTAAAAGAAAATAAAAAGACCAGACTTTCCTTAACGTATTAAAAAATATTATTGATAGAAGATGAGGAGACAAGGTCTGCGCAGCATGGTTTAGTCCTGTTAAATCCTGTTCTAGACCTGGTTTAGACCTGGTTTAGTCCTGTTAAATCCTGTTCTAGACCTGGTTTAGTCCTGTTAAATCCTGTTCTAGACCTGGTTTAGACCTGGTTTAGTCCTGTTAAATCCTGTTCTAGACCTGGTTTAGACCTGGTTTAGTCCTGTTAAATCCTGTTCTAGACCTGGTTTAGACCTGGTTTAGTCCTGTTAAATCCTGTTCTAGACCTGGTTTAGACCTGGTTTAGTCCTGTTAAATCCTGGTTTAGACATGGTTTAGACCCTGGTTTTAGTCCTGGTTTAGACCTGGTTTAGACATAGTTTAGACCTGGTTTTAGACCTGGTTTAGACCCTGGTTTTAGTCCTGGTTTAGTCCTGGTTTAGACATAGTTTAATCCTGGTTTTAGTCCTGGTTTAGACCTGGTTTTAGTCCTGGTTTAGTCCTGGTTTAGACCTGGTTTAGACCTGGTTTAGTCCTGGTTTACCACTCATTGAAACAGTAACTGTAACCGAATACAGTTACTCATAATTTGTACTCTGATTACGTAACTCTGGTACATGTAATCTGTTACTCCCCAACACTGTACATGCACCATGGTGAAACCGGGACACTCAAAAAACCATCATAACTGACGTCTGATTGTCGGAGTAGCGACATAAACATTATTTTTTCAAGTGTCCCACTACTTTGACTTTTTTTTTTTTTTTTTAATTGTTGGAGTAGCGGCACTTTATTATTATTCAAACATTCTGTTTTCCTGACATGAATAATATTAATGTGATGTTTATGTATGCATGTATGACATGTGGTGAAATTTGGGTTGGTCTGTCTGTACTGTACATAAGTGTCTGTGGGGAGGGTTAAAGTGCCAAAGTGCTTGTAGTGCATAAAGTGCAAAGTGATGTCTTTGACCTGGGCATGGAGGGAGAGTGTGGACTACAAATATATGTCATTATGAAGTTGGTTACTGTGTGTTTCAGGTTTGACTGTGACTTGATAGTAGTTGAGTTTAAGAACATTGAAGAACAGCGAGAGACACGCCTGGGTAGACTATCGCAAAAAAAAAATCACATGTCGGAATAGAGATACTAAAATTATCGGAAAACTGGCATGTCTAAATAGAGGAACGTTGTAATACCGGAATGTGTAAATAGAGACATGTCGTAATGAAGGGATGTCAGAATAGGTGGCGGACCCGGCAGAGTTATGCCATCAACTAGCATGCTAACTGCTCACTTCCTGAATATTGTAAAATAAACGTTGACCTCAAGAGATGCTTTTACAATATATCTGTACAGGCAAGACCGATTTTACTCAAATACACTTCTATTATTTTTTGGTAGTTAAATATATGATGTAATTATAGGAATTTTAAGTACCAAAACTTAATTATATAAAAGAATCCTGGCTTTTCAAATATTTATTCAGGAAAAATGCTTAAAACCTGTGAAGAAAAGCCAATTACACAGTCTCCTTTTACTACATTATAAAGCAGCTTTTATTAACCTGCTCCACATGGCCAGTCAAACTCACTTTGAAATAAAACTGTAAACGTCACTTACACGCACGGGGCAGAGGGCGGGTGCTATGGTGTATTTCACATTTCCCACAATGCACCGGGCTCCACAGGGGTACATGTGGCTGATGAGAGCCCTGCCCTCACATCCTGCTCATATTAAAGTACCACATAAAACTACTATTACTACATCATGTGGGTTTTCTTGTAGTAAAGTTGTACTGGCCCTGCTCTTTTCATCCCAACCCGTCGTTTACATGCCATAAATCCAGGTTTCACTCAGCACAGGAGGCAGCAGTAAACTCAAGCTCATGAAGTAAAGTGAAGTGAAGGTGTAATAAACTGTGAATAAAAGAGAGGTTTGCTAAAACACGAAAATACTGACTCAATTAGTTGCGCTCATGTGATGTCTTAAAGGTGCATTGTGTAACTTTTTGGTTGAGGGTCCATCACCTGCAGTGTTGGGAGTAACGTGTTTTAAAAGTAAGGAATTACTGTAATGCGTTGCTTTTTGCTGTAACGCAGTAATGTAACGAATTACAGGGGAAAAACCGAGTAATATTTTACTCAGTACAAATGTTTTTATAATGCTTTTGTAACCTGGATTGAAGTGGTGGGTTTTTCGTTTTTCTTCATACAAATTCCCTAAAATCACTGCAATATCAGCAATGGTGAAATGCCATCATTACAGTTCCGGCGCACCCGTGTAGACCGTCGGGTAACCACGGGCGAAAGGACCGGTTCAGAGCTCCGCCCCCACAGAGTTAATCATAGCTGACGCCGATCGTGCTTTGTGTGGAGTGATCACCTCCTTGTTTCTATGGAGATGTTTTTGCTCTGCCTGGAATGTTCCACAGTGTAACTGTAACTTAGTCTGGTTTGGAGATAGATCTGTCTACATTAAATAGATCGGACCCTCTACCAGAAAAGTTATACAATGCACCTTTAACTAAAGAGCCAGTTGTATGAATTGGTCAAACTTCTGTGTTAGAAATAAAAGTGTAACTTCTTTGTAACTTCTTTGATTTGGGGTCAGTCACCTGCTTGTCTCCATAGAGATGCTGCTGCTTTGCCTGAAATAGTCCACAGTATAGTGTAATTTTTATTGCTCAAAAACCTGACCTGGTGGCGTGAATTGCTTGTCTCCATGGAGATAGACGGCTTTACATCCAACATTTCCTGTTAGTATAAAATAACAAAATGCTAGAACTATTTTAAGTAACATACTGTATGTTACACCCTGTAATGTACACCATGTAATTATATAGTAATTAAGGTTAAAGGAGTTTTTTTTTTTTGTGTGTGTAATAAATCAGGTGAGTACACTGGCTGTGGTTGCAAGTTCACCAAGGTCTGATTAATATCTGATTTCTTGATGTTTAAAATTGCTTAAAGGACAAGCAAACAGAACAGTCTGATGTGAGTAATGAAGGCTCAGCAGCAGAAATAAGTCAGATGATTTCACTGTTTACCTGTCATTTTAATAATCTGTTATTAAAAGATATTTGCTCCAAAAACCTGACATTAGTCAGATTTTGAGTGTTTATGTAACCACAGACACTGTTTTAATTTCACAATACCATTAAAAAGTTGTGATTGCAGAGTGCAGTCAGTTGACTAGACTTAAAGCTGTAGATGAATTTTTTACCCAGTACCTAAAAAGTGCAACATTGGTGAATATCTAAATGTTACATAATCATGGCAAAGGAGGAATTCAATTTGTCAACTGAACAAACGTTGTTTTTTTATTGAATACCTTTTGCAGCTCATTTAAGTTCAGAACTGAAGAAGTAGCTTAGATGAACTGCAAAACATATTTGATCAAAAAAACTTTTGTCCAGTTCACAAATTGAATTTCTTCCTTGTCATGGATTTTATCTGGACGACTGAGGGACTTTTACACATATTATGTAACTATGGACTTATTAGATCAGGCGTGTCCAAACTATGGCCCGTGGGCCAAATGCAGCCCTCAGACATATTTTTCTTGGCCCTCAGGCTTCCAGGTGAAATGGCCCGAATGACGTTGCATCAATTAAAAATGTACTTTTTACTGCAAGTTTTTTTGAAAATCTACCTTGATAAAGCTAATAGTTAATATTTAGTGTGTGGTTTTAGCATGAATAATGATGGCTCATTCTAATGTGTGCATGCATGCATATATGTCAGTTGTTCACTGTATTGAGCACCAGTCTACGGCCTTTGACTGGCCCTCTGCTTCGTCTGAGTATAGATATGTGGCCCTTAATGAAAAAAGTTTGGACACCCCTGTATTAGATGATCAAATTGTACAACATAGACACAGCCTCTTTAATAAAATTCAAAGTAAATATTCACACTCACCAGTATATTTTTATGAATTCCCTTTTTGATTCAGATGTTATCCATTTATCCAAGTTTGGGATTAGTAAACCCTGGTGATTCTATCTACTTATTTTTTCCGAAAACTATAAACAATTCTGTATATATAAGTTGCTGTATTTTTCCTATTTTCCAAAGTGAACTGAGGAAAAACTTTGAGTTTTGCAGCCACAAACCACAGTGTCAGTGATGGAATGTTTCAAATCTGTTTCTCTTTCCCAAAAAACTCATATTTGCATAAAATGAGCTCCACATCAGAGAGACACACTGAGGGGTTGAGTGCTCACAGGTACTTTTCTATTCTGTTGCAACTGGATGGAAAAGTTGTATTTGTATTTGTACAGTATTAATACAGTAACTGAATCAACTTATTTTAAAAGTATATGAGGCAATGTTAAAGGTGTATTGTGTAACTTTTCTGGTGGGGGGCTTGTGTTTCCATTGAGATGCCTAGAATGTTAGAATGTTCCATAGTTAGGCATTTGTTATATTATTGTTACATGTCATTCTAGCATTTATTTCATGTTTTTTTATGGTTAAAAATACCTCGGAAATGACATTCTTACAGTAAACAGAGTCGGCTCTCCATAGACCTGACCTGTAACCTTTCCTTGTGACGCCTTGTACAATTACAGTAGGAAGAAACATTACACAAAAATAAAAATAAATTCATGTTCTGTGGAATATTTATAATATAAATATAATATTTGGGTTTTTTGTGTAGGATACATTACAGGTAGATTAGATATTTCTGCGCAATTCTAATTTATCCTCCTCAAATTTTTATGTTTATTTCGAAACATCTAAAATCAAAGTTCACTCTATGTAAAAAAGTTTTATTTTGAAAACTGTCATGACTCTGATAGTAATAACGGAGGTGGGACCAAGTTGTTGTTTTGTGAGTCTCAAGTCTTTGACCTCAAGTCCGAGTCAAGTCCCAAGTCAAATACAGACAAGTCCAAGTCGAGTCTCGAGTCACTGACCCATAAATCCAAGTCAAGTCCAAGTCGTCTGCTTTGAGCTTCAAGTCTTTAAACCAAAGTACTTAGATTTTTTCAATTTATATGAATTTTAAGATAAATTGTACTTAAAAAATCATAGTATATTTATATGTGAGTATTTATAGAATGTATAAGAGTTGTAGAAATGTAAACTTTTTCTTTTTAAATGTCTTGACAAGATCTTAGTGTGAATCATTACGCTCAGAATAGAAAGAATTCAGATTTTAAAGTGCTTCTTAAGTCTTCTCAAGTCACAGGCCTCAAGTCCGAGTCAAGTCCCAAGTCACTGCCCTTCAAGTCCAAGTCGAGTCCCAAGTCTTAGTCCATTTTATCAAGTCAAGTCCCAAGTCCTAAAAATAGTGACTCAAGTCCCACCTCTGAGTAATAGTAATAGTAAATTTCTTGTGAATGGTCCGTCACCTGCTTGTTACTATGGAGATGTCATTGCTCTGTCTGGAATGTTCCACAGTGTGACATTAAACAGCTCTACTTTACATTTATTCAATTACAGGTGGTTTTATTGCTCAAAAATACCCAGAAAAAGAGATCTGACCTGTAACTCAGTCTGGTTTGGTCTTCATGAAGATAAAAAGGTTTAATGCCATACTCTGGAACATTCCAGACAAAGCAATAACATCTCCATGAAGAAAAGCATTTGACGGACCCTCCATCTGAAACGTTACACCATGCGCCTTTAACCTGGATATGCCCGTACTTTACACTGCACTGTATTTCCAGGCCGGTGGAGGAGGACAGCGCCCCCCCTGGCCGAGGCGTGTTGTCCATGTCCGGTCTGAGTCACGGGGTGATCCGGGTCGACTCAGAGGAGAAACTGTCGGTGCTCACGCTGCAGGATGTGGGCTCGGTTATGCCTGGAGGTAAGAGCTACAACAACCTCAAGAGGCGATGAATGAAAAAGAAATGAACACGCAAAACAAATAAAATGGTGACTTTACAAACCATTCGAAAGTTTGGACACACCTTCTTATCACAAATTGTATAAAGAAGTGGACTAAGGGAGTGTGACGTCATCCACATCGTTCACCTCCAGTCAAATGAAGCTCACTGACAGTTATAGAGGCGAATGTGGAGCTGAGTTCCATATTAGGAATCGGAAATTTAAGGGACAAAATTGTAAAATAAAAACACCAGGATCATGTAGAGCGAGTTAATATGAACATTTTAAAGGGACAGTTTGGAATTTTGGACGTAGGACCTCATTTCCTCATGAGTCAGAGTGTTGGAGACGTGTGGAGACACTTTTTGAAATATTCCATCCAGTCCTTGTATTTGCAGAGGTCACTGGTGCTAGGCTAGTGCATGTCAATGGCCATAGTTATGCTGCCGCTAAAAACAGTCTTACCCACTCCACAAAACACCTGAAACAAATCTTTTATTACACCAGACTGTCCATGTGAATGTCTGTGTTGAAAGAATAATGTTTGAAATAAAACTAACCTTGCGTCGCATGAATCATCGCATGTTGAGGAACTATTTTCTCATATATCAGTTCACCGCTGCCGAGCTTTCTATCAGGAAGTACAACTCACTGCTGCTAAGACAGAAATCCTTCAAATGCAAGGTTGGTTTTACGTCTAAAATTATTCTTTCAACACAGACATTCACATGGACAGTCTGGTGTAATAATAGATTTGTTTCAGGTGTTTTTGTGGAGTGGGTAAGACTGTTTTTAGTGCAGGATAACTATGGCCATTGACATGCACTAGCCTAGCACCAGTGACCTCTGCAAATACAAGGACTGGATGGAATATTTCAAAAAGTGTCTCCACACGTCTCCAACACTCTGGCTCAATGTCCAAAAATTCCGGACTGTCCCTTTAAGACCAAAATGACGAACCTCACTGCAGCAGTTAAAGAGAGAGGGTTGAAAATTTTCCAATGTAAAGTCAGTGATTTGTGATTTGAGTCTGTGCTTTTTATTTAATGTTTTTCTTTTTGTTTACTCCTTTGCACATTCTACACACCTTGGGCTTTTTGAGGATTTGAATTGAATTGGATTTGATTGTGAGGAGATGGAGTATCTGAGAAGTGGTTGGTTCTGTTGCTGTGCTGTAGAGACTCATGTACAGTAGAATGAATAGCCCTTTAAGCCTGTTGGTGTAACTCTTGGTCTGTGTGCAGCTCTCATGTGTGCGGTGAGGCCTGAAGGACTCCCTCTGCTCTGTAAGACGGATGAGATCGGGGAGCTGTGTGTGTGTACTCTCGCCACTGGGACGTCCTACTACGGCCTCTCGGGAATGACCAAGAACACCTTCGAAGTGAGTCACGCTGGGTCGGGAAACTTGAATAAGATTATAAAACTGTTTGTAGGTAATGTCAAGTTGAAAAGTACAGTATTTTCTGCACTATAAGGCGCACTTAAAAGCTTTTAATTGAATCAAAAAACAACTGCGCGCCTTATAATCCAGAGCACCTTATATATGAATTTATTGGGGTGTCTTAGTACGACTTTAGTAAACTACAAAGCCGCTCCACTTGCAGCATTATAGCTACTCAAGGTTATTATAAAGTGAAAGTGCGAACTGCGTGGGAGCAGTGGATGAGAGAAGGAGAACACACATTCACCAAGACAGAGAGACAGCGCCGAGCGACTTTCTCCACGATCTGCCAATGGATCGTGGACGCCTGGGCTAAGGATCAGTATCAACTGTGGTCCGAGCTTTCACCAAGACCAGAATCATCACTGAACTGCCAGGGAACAGTAACCACACTGACTCGGATAATGACGAGAGGGATGTGGGTGTGCTGGATGCTGGAATCACACAACTGTCTGAACTATTATGAGTTATTGTGAATACGCGAACAATTTAACGTCTCAGACAGTATTTTTTTTTTTTACGCGTTACAATTGAACAAATTTGAGAGTTATTGTGAACGCGTTAAATCAAGTTTGACTGACTTATCTAACTGTTGTGTTTCGTTTAATGCGCCTTATAGTCCGGTGCGGTTTATATGTGAAAAAAAATTGAAAATAGACCATTCACTGACAGTGCACCTTACAATCCAGAGCGGAAAATACGGTATTAACTAATTCGTTGCTTCTTTTTCCCTGACAAAAGTATGTTTTTCCAGCCAGTACAAGTTATAAACTGCATTACATGAGAGGCACAGACAGAACTGAGAGGCAGAATTTCATAAAAATGTAGTATCAGTATAATCTATTACAAGTATTTGTTTAATAGGGATGTAACAATAACCAAAATATTGTGATATTATATCGTAAAAAGTCTGACAATAATATCATGGACCATCACAATATCTCGAATTACAAGTTCCTTTGCTTAAATACATGGTTTTATAGTAGTAACAGCTTATAAACATAGAGAACTACATATCCCACGATTCATTTCACACCTCACAGACAACATGAAGAAATATGTTTATTACTTGAATTCTTGGGATTATGACAGAAATAATTCACACCAAAATCTTGTCAAGGTATTTTAAAAGTAAGAAAATGTCCTATCTACAGTTATATTAGTCTCCTCAAAATATCGCAGTAAATATCGTACCGTGAGATTTGGATATTGTTACATCCCTATTGTTTAATAACTTGATAATTTACTTTTTTTTCTAACTTGATTGAATTTTTTTATATTTTTGTGATATTTTGCCAGTGAATATAGCTCTTTTTATCATTACATATATCAAAACATCTCGGGATCTTTGGATATCAGTGCTCATCCTGAAACTGTAGCTGGATTGGATATCGATTCAGCCGATATCCTGGTCTGACAGATAAATTGATGTAAACAGACGATGCGTTGCGTGTGTGTCAGGTGTTCCCGTTGTCCAGCGTCGGCTCTCCCCTCGGTGACGTCCCCTTCACCAGGACCGGGCTGCTGGGCTTCATCGGACCGGCTGGACTCATCTTTGTGGCGGGGAAAATGGACGGGCTCATGGTGGTCGGGGGGCGGAGACACAACGCTGATGACATCGTTGCCACGGCGCTAGCGGTGGAGCCAATGAAATTTGTTTACAGAGGGAGGTGGGTCACATGATCTCTGGGTGTAACTATTTGTATTTTATCAAAGTCATAATCAAATGTTAGATTATACGCTAGTGTTTCTCAATCAGTGGTACTTTACTGTGGGTACTTTAAGAATTATTTCAGATATTTTAAAAAAGGTAAAAATGAATGCAGTATTTATTTTATTTACAAAATGAGGAAATTGAAAATGGGAAAGCCAAATAAAGTACTTAATGAATAAAATGAATAAAAACAAGACTGATATAAACGCTGCTGAAGCTAGAATAGAAACTCGATGCTCATTTGAACAATTTATACTGAAAATAAAATCACTTAAATAGAAGAAAAGTCTCCAGGTGGGTGGAGAGTCCCTGTCTCAAGTGGAAGAGTTTAAGTATCTCGGGGTCTCTCGAGTGAGGGGAGGATGGAGCGTGAGATTGACAGGTGGATCGGTGCAGCGTCGGCAGTGATGCGGTCGCTGTATCAGACTGTTGTGGTGAAGAGGGAGCTCTCAATTTACCAGTCAATCTTCATTCCTCCCCTCACCTCTGGTCTTGAGCTCTGGGTAATGACCGAAAAGATGAGATCGCGGATACAAGCGCTCGAAATGAGTTTCCTCCGCAGGGTGGCTGGGTGCTCCCTTAGAGATAGGGTGAGGAGCTCAGTCACACGGGAGGAGCTGGGAGTAGAGCCGCTGCTCCTCCATGTTGAGAGGAACAGTTGAAGTGGCTCGGGTATCTGTTTCGGATGCCTCCTGGACACCTCCCTCTGGAGGTGTTCTGGGCATGTCCCACTGGGAGGAGGCCCTGGGGAAGACCCAGGAAACACTGGCGGGACTATATCTCTGGGCTGGCCTGGGAACACCTCGGGGTCCCCCCGGAGGAGCTGGAGGACATGTCTGGGGTGAAAGAAGTCTGGGAGTCCCTGCTTAGACAGCTGCCCCCGCGACCCGGCCCAGATAAGCAGACCACATGATAATTATGGGAAAATTCTTTACATTAAGATCTTTATTACATTAGGACCAACTGAAGCACTCACTTTTTTAATCTAGCTCTTATTTGGTGTTGAAAACTATGTAAAAATCTCAAAAAGTGTGATATTTTAGTATTGTGACACTGATGTAGTTAAAGGTTTGATACAGACTCTACCTAGAAGAATTTATAAGCACTGCCATGTTTTATACAAATCTACAATTGAAAAGATGTAAGTAGGAGGCAGATATTTTAGCTTTTGACGATGATCACCCAAATTCAATTCCATCTCTGAAGTAAATAGCCACTTGTTGACTGTTTTGTGTGGCTCCAGGATCGCGGTGTTCTCCATCACGGTGCTTCATGATGAGAGGATCGTGGTGGTGGCAGAGCAGAGACCAGACTCCACTGAAGAGGACAGCTTTCAGTGGATGAGCCGAGTTCTGCAGGTAAAGTACAAATCAAATATATATTTTTTTATGATAACTGTTGTAATGCTGATTTATTCTTAGTTATACAAGATTTGACGTGATGGCCAAGTTGTTGATGATGTCATTTGCTCAAACTGATTATCCAATTAAAGAGCAGAATGAAAATAGTTAGTCTCATTTGGGTCAGTTGGCCAGTTCATATAATCAAAACCAGTTGGCTAAAACCTAAAAAGAGTGATCTGAATGGTCACCACCTAAACCTAAGTGAGGGAATTCTGAAGGTTCTGAGTTTTCACATGAGCCATGGACTGTACATATACTGAGAAAAATGTAGATGTATCCTCAATATGTAGGTTAAGGCACTGGCAATCCAGGTCTGATGTTCTTTTTTTAAGATGAATACTTTACTTTTAAAGCTCTTATATTATGTGGTCTTTAAGACATGTTACAATACTGTTACCTCCTCAAAACAGACCTAGTGTTGTGTTGAGTTATTTCATTCACACGTGTTTGAGTACTGTATTTTCCGAACTATAAGTGGCACCTTTTTTCATGGTTTGGGTGTTTCCTGCGACTTATACTCCAATGCGACTTATGTGTTAAATTTTTCACACTGACAGCCGTGAGAGGCTCTAGGCGTGTGTGCTCCTGTACCACTGTCACTTCACTCTACTGCACATGTCAGCTGCAGAAGAAAGAGATAGAGCCACTGTGCTGTCTGTATCATGTCAGTCGATCACATCATTATTTCTCTGTCACTTCTCTGACTGTTTAAAATTTAAACAAACATAAAGACAACTGAAACCATCCTCTCGGGATTCAGAAAAGCCAGAATAATTCTAACTAGAACTGATGCTGAGTCTGACGACAGCGACACAGTAGAGGAAGCGGCGCTCTGTTTACCTCTGGAGGTTGAGGCAGAGTTGCTCAGAAGTGACACCGAGGATGAAGAATTGAATGGATTTAGTGATTTGGAGTGAGATGGAGAGTTTGTTAAACTTGTTCTGTTCTGTTATAGTTTATCTGAAGAACTGTTCATATGTGATGTTAACAGTCTGTTGTTCTCTCTTCTATTGTTATTATTAGAACTTGACTTTACACAGGAAATGTCGGTTCTTGGTCTCTGATTTTATAAAAATCACTGACCAAAAATTGTGACTTATAGCCCTTATAGTCTGAAAAATACAGTAATCCTTTATTATTAGTCTGTCTACATCTTCAAAGCTCAAAGGCTCTGTTCCAATTTGTGATGTCATCAAGCTGTACTTCACAATTTAAGAGCTACCTTTTACTTATTGTTTAGTATAGATTGGAAATTCCAGGGCTGAAATTATCCAAATGATTCAAGTGAAGGTGTATGGAGTTTAAAAACACAGTGGAGCACTTCCTGTATTATCACATGACATCACAAGGTGGAACAGAGTGTTTTCTGTTTGAGAGAAGAACTCAGGCCTAAACATACAGGGTTTGTGCGTTAAACGTGTGTGAATAAAACAAAACACAACTCCAGGTCTGTTTGTGATGAGGAAACGACATTAGAACATGGAAGTAGAAAATAGCACAATATTGGCCCTTTAATAAACCCTGTGAGCCTGGAGTAAATCTGTGTGTCTGAGTAAGAGACTGGAGCTGTTAGAGCAGAGACAGTGTTGTGATGAACAGGAGCAGTATCATCTCTTCTTTATCCTCTGTCTTTATCTACTGTACAGTGTGTTTTATGGACTCCTCTGTGTTCTGCCCTCTGTCTGGGTCTAATGCACTCTTCATTTCAGCAGCACCAGCACAGCTCCATCCAAACTCACAACAGATGTGACTCACAAAGTTCATTTGTAAAACTACAGCAGTGTGTGTGTATGTGTGTTTCATAAGAGTAACACTGCCAGATAAGAGATGGTATTGAATGTTTTTAGGTTTTATTATAACTTAATCTTGATGTGTCAGCGTTTTATATATATATATATATTATCTATCTGTTTATAAATGTACAGTTCATAAGGTCTTTCCAAGGCTGTACAGTGTTGGGGCGTGGGAAATGGTACATCCCACAGTATGGCATTAAACATGTCTATCTTACATATATTAAATTTATGACTTAAAACAGCAGTTTTCAATAGGTGAGGTGCGTCTCCTCAGGGAGGCGTCAAAGAGTCACTGGAGAGGTTCGACACAGACGGACTAAACCAGGACTGATCCCAGGACTGATCCCAGGACTAAATCAGGACCGAACTAGGACAAAACCAGGACTAAATCAGGACTGAACCAGGACTGAAAATTCTGTCCCGCGCCGTCTTCTAGCTCAAGGTTCTCCCTCTCTCTCTCTCAAGTCCAAGATTAGTCCTGGTTTAGTCCTGGTTTAGACTTGGTTTAGTTCCGGTTTAGTTCAGGTTTAGTTCTGGTTTAGTCCTGTTTTAGTCCTGATTTAGTCCTATGTCCTACTTATGTTCAGTGATGTTAAATGTAGCCTCATTTAAGCCTGCATGAAGTTGGAAATTATCGGCTCACCTGTTTTTACCTACTCTAAAGCGAGACTCACATTCACCCAATTTGAAAACCCATATTAGTCCCATATTAGGGCTGGGCGATATGGAGCAAAAAATATATTTAGATATATTTTGCTATATCTCAATATACAATATATATCTCGATATGTATACAGGAAAACTAACCCTTCAAAAACTACTGCAAAAACAAATATACCAAATTCTACAAGGTATTTTTTATTGAAGTAATAATATTAATATTACAAAAAATCCCTAATTACATAAATAATAATTTAACTGTAAAATAAAAGAAATAAAACATATTTAATTCTTTTCATTGATAAATAAAACAACTCAACTCAAGTTCATCTTTGCATTAACTCTGTTATCCAGACCAGAACCAGAACCATGAGCTCAGGATTTTCCTTATTTTAACAGATCTGTGATCCTAATGAGCAGTAAGGAGCTCTGAGGTTTCCCACAATCCACTGCAGATAAAACCAAACGTTTCCAAACACAATTGTACAAGTGACACTGCAGCAGATTATGATTAAATCCTCTACATAAATGAACTTTACATTACTAAACTTTACAACATATAAATCATAACGACTCTAGAGCCACATCAGCCTGTTTGACATTATAAT
The DNA here is from genome assembly GCF_026225935.1 of Boleophthalmus pectinirostris. Taxonomy (NCBI): domain Eukaryota; kingdom Metazoa; phylum Chordata; class Actinopteri; order Gobiiformes; family Gobiidae; genus Boleophthalmus; species Boleophthalmus pectinirostris. The sequence continues at coordinate 2,890,761 of NW_026571095.1, forward strand.
AAGTTTAATGCAGTTTTGCCACACGTGTTTACATTTAACAGAAACAAAACTTAAATCCTCATGGCTCATTTGCATAAACAGCTCACTTCTTGTGCTGCTCATGCGGTCAGCTTCTTTCAGGCTAAAGGACATGACTCAGGTGAATGAGTGTTCTCTCTGTGACAGAGGATGTGCTGCTGATGATTTTGTCTGTAAAAGGTGGAAAAGGTTTGTGGTGCTTGAAGCTTTTCACTGGCACCAACTTTGGGCGTTTATTGCGGTAGTGAGAAGTGAATGAGACACAAGCAGCAAAACCAGGGAGGCGGGGGCGAGCACAGAGAAGGCAAACAAGCGAAGCGGCGAAAATCAGAATTGAATATAAACATTAGATCGATATATACGATATTTCAGAATCCATATCGAGTTTAAGAAATATCTCGATATATTTAAAATATCTAGATATCGCCCACCCCTAGCCCATATTACACTATTTTCGGATCTATGTTAGAATCACAAACATACCCGGAGTTGTGTTTTCTTTCATTCACACATTACACCTTCAATACAATAATTTGGACAATACCAAACCCTGAAACTGCCACTTTCTGCTGAACAAAAGAGAAATGCTGGCTGTTAAAACCTGTTGAAACCTACCACTACATGACATCACCAGGTGGAACAACATTTTACCATGGCTTAAAGCTCACAAGAATCATTTTTACATAATCTAGCACTTTTAATCATGTGAACTAGTTTGCATAGTCTCTATATAAAAGATACAATTATGTCATTTCTTTGTAATTTTCTCAAAAGGATCACCCAGTATATGATGTTGCATGTTACTCTAAACCTTTACAAACTCCTATCTCCTTTCAGTCTGGCCTCCCTCTGCTTTGTGGCTTTTCTTATCAACAGAACAAAGCTGTCTGTATATCACATGTCTCCACTCCGCGGCCCGTATAGTGGCCGTTACAGTAACATATGCGGTGCTGATAAACCCTGGCGAGTCTGAATCAGGCTGCGGTAATTCTATAAAAAATCCCGGAGTTTTTACCACTTCAGTCAGAGGCTCATGTTTTTTTCCATTCACGTCAGCGTTTGTGAACTTTGTGTCAGAGAACGCCATGGAAACAATGCAGAGCAGCTGGGCCTTTACTACGCTGCTCTGTGATGAAAGAGACACAACATCAAATGATCATATTAAAACTGTTTCATAGGATTTGGAGATGGTTAGAAAGTTCGTACGTCAGCTAAACAGCGGTATGAACGATGTGGAATGCAGTAGAAATGTGAAACTGAAACTAATTCACTTTATTAAAGGAGCTGGAGCTTTGTATCATGTTAGAAATGTGGAGAAAATACAGACAGTTCATATTCAAAAGTTTTCTTAACGCATTTCTAGCATCCTAATTATTCACTGTGATGAGTTTAAAAACACTTTGCACAATTTTCAGAGGCCAGAATGTCACAACACTTCTAACAACAGTGCACCAATACAACTTCCTGGTTCGCGGACAATAAAAAGGCTTTTTAATTAGATGCAGGCTGCACACAGTGAAGAACTTTTTTTCACAGTTAAATAGTTTTATTATTATGTTTACTGACTTTCTTGTAGGTAATTCTGATAGTTACATATGAAACAAAATTCAAGTTATTAAAAATTATAGTAAATGTGGCTCAGAACTTCCTGGTTCGGGGACAATAAAAATGCTTTATCATTAAATCCAGACATCACACAGTGGTCTAGATTTGACCCTGAGACCTGCTTTTACAATATACCTGTACTGTACCAAAACAAATAAAATTTAGTGTGTATGTGTGTGTGTGTGTGCGTATATATAATGTCATGTTATGTTTATTGTCATATAAGTACATATCGTATTTTTCGGATTATAAGTGGCTCTGGAGTGTAAGTCGCACCAGCTAAAAAATGCGTAATGAGGAAGAAAAAAACATACTTAAGTTGCACCGGACTATAAGTCGCACTTTTTGGGGGAAATTTATTTTATGAAATCAGAGACCAGGAACCGAAATTACAAACAAGTTCTAGTATTAACAATAGAACAGAGAACATCAGGCTGTTAACGTCACATATGGACCTATATATTATCTTCAGATAAACTATAACATAAACAACAGAACAGAACTAATTTATCAAACTCCATCTCACTCCAAATCACTAAATCCATTCAATTCTTCATCCTCGGTGTCACTTCTGAGCAACTCCGTGAAACTCTAGAGATAAACAGAGCGCCGCTTCGTCTTCTGTGTAGCTGTCGTCAGACTCAACATCAGTTCCAGTTAGAGTTACTCTGGGATTTCTGAATCCCGACAGGATGGTTTCAGTGTCACTGAAGTCCAGGCTTTGTCCATCCATCCAGTGACTTCCAGGAAAGTTTCATGGTTCATCCTCCCAGTTCCCGTGATGCTGTGTTCTTCATCCCTGCTTTCCGTCAGTCCTTCACAAGTTTCTCGCTCACTCCAAACTTTCTGCTGCTCGATTACCGTTTCCGGCTGCAGATTTCACTACTTGCAGCAGGACAGACGCTCTTTATGCAGCAGACATGCGCAGTAGAGTGAAGTGACAGTGGTACAGGAGGAACCTCTTGCGGCTTCAAAGTGAAAATTAAATATATAAGTCGCACTGGAGTATAAGTCACAGGAAACACCCAAACCATGAAAAAAAGTGCAACTTATAGTTAAAAAAAATAGGGTAATCCTGGTGGTTACATATGAATGGCATAAAAAAATTACAAAATGGTTGTGTAACTTGTTTACTGGGCCAGCTCTGACTGCATAATGAAATAAACCAAAAGATGAGATAATCTGATAAAATGACCTCAATCTGTTGTCATTCTTTTTGTCTTGTTTCCAGGCCATCGATGGCATTCACCAGGTGGGCGTGTACTGCCTGGCTCTGGTGCCCTCCAACACTCTGCCCAAGACCCCTCTGGGCGGCATCCACCTGTCTGAGACCAAGCAGCTCTTCCTGGAGGGGGCGCTACATCCCTGCAACGTGCTCATGTGCCCCCACACCTGTGTCACCAACCTGCCCAAGCCACGACAGAAACAGCCCGGTAACACACAACGCTCTGATCTCTGTTATAATGTTTCCTCATCAAAAACAGATCTGGAGCTTGTTTTGTTTCATTCACACATGTTTAACACTCAAACCCTTCATATTTAGGCTGAGTTCTTCTCTCAGACACTCCATACACCTTCACTAGAATCATTTGGATGATTTCAGCTCTGGAATTGCTAAATCTCTAGTGAACTAGGTATATAGTAGCTGTTAACTTTTACAGAGACAAGGACAGACTAATATAAAGGGTTACTTAAACATGAGAGAAGGAAACAAAACACAACTCCAGGTCTTGTTTTTGTTTTGAGGAGGTAACAGTGTTCTAACTTGGCTTAAAGGTCACAAGAGTCAGTGTTGTGTGATATAGGATCTTTAAATGACAGTTATTTTTGCAGATTAGGTTTATACAATGTACGTATTACACAGATTAAGGTTACTTTTACTCTGAAATGAATCACCGTACAACAGCATCACCGTATCGGAAACGATCTGCGTCCTGATAAGTCGTTTCTGTGTCCGCAAGTCTTCCCTCTCCACACAGCTTTGTGCATATTTGTTTACGTTTTACAGAAACGAAACTTAAAACCACATGGCTCATTTGCATAAACTACATGATGCAGTTCAGCTTCTAACCGCACTAAAGGACACGACTCCTCGGAATATATGATAGAGGAGTGTTCTGCTAACTGTGTCTGAGGGTGCAGCAGCCGATTTTGAGCTGAGGAAGATGGCAAGTGTGAAAACAGACTTTTCATGGACCGTGTACTAGCAAGTAGTTCTCGCTCCGCTGTTTCCCGTTTGTCTCTGGTTTGTTTAAACTGTTTTCCGCAATAACGTCACACAACTGTTGTCACAAACCCAACGAATCAGGAAGGTGCAAGTCACAGTGACGTGGTCCAATAAGGACACAACTAGAGCTCCTATGTCAGAGTATCAGTGGTTTCAGGCGTCCACACAGTGCCGGATCAGATCTGTACTCAGATGAATTTGTGGGAGCTGGTGGCACCAGATCGTTCTGTCTCTGGAGCTGTTTTCAATCAGATTAATGTGGAAGCAAAGGGCTCAGATATGTACTAGTGTGGATGGGGCTTAAATAGTCACTATCTGTTACTGTAAAAAAATAGCTAAATTCTTTCACATCTGTCATCTACTGGTGAATAAAATCAAATAAAGGTACAGATGGTAGCTTTAACCCTACAGAGAGTCATTGTGGTTACATGTAGGCATGGTTCAATCTTCAAATTTGGTGTCACAATGGTTAAAATAATTGTGATTAACAATTATATCATGATAATTATTTGTTGTTGCTGTTTAAAAATGTTGTGGATATGATTAATTATCATTTTAATATTATGAATAAGTTCCATATTTAAACAACTGTTATAAAATTGGACTTTGTTGTAAGCAAAAACAACAGTGATTTAGAAGAAACATCAAGGATAAGTAGCTTTTTTCTGCACATTCTGGTGATAAAATGGCCATTTTCTTTGTTAGCAATTCTCACGATTATGTCAGATTTCCTTCGAATGATTATTGCCAATCTCTTTTATCACCATAAACCATATTGTTGTTTATTGTCCCATTTCTAGTTACATGAATGACTTTTTTGCCTAAACACATCTGATTTCATGTTTCAGAGATCGGCCCTGCGTCGGTGATGGTGGGGAACCTGGTGTCGGGGAAGAGGATCGCCCAGGCCAGTGGCAGGGACCTGACCCAGATGGAGGACAATGACCAGGCAAGGAAGGTGTGTGTGAGAGGGGCCCTGGTCTTCAACAATAGCATCAGCATCAGCATTAACATCATTTATGTTGCAGTGTGGAGCTTTAGTTAGTTGCTGCGTTCAAACATACGGCTGCACAACAAATTAAATCACATCCCTGGTTGAAAAAAGTAAATATATTGATTCAACTTACCGTATTTTTCTGACTATAAATGAAATGAAAATGACTATAAGTGAAATTCCGGAGGTAAACTGAGCGTCACTTCTTCTTCTGTGTCGCTGTCGTCAGACTCAGCATCAGTTCCAGTTAGAATTATTTGGGCCTTTCTGAATCCTGACAGGATGGTTTCGGTGTCACTGAAGTCCAGGTTTTGTCCATCCATCCAATGACTTCAGGAAAGTTTCATGGTCTTGCAGCACTACAGAGGCTCTTTCTGCAGGACACATGTGCAGTCAGTGTTGGGAAGTTTACTTTTAAAAAGTATTCCCCTACAGATTACAGATTACATTTGTAACATAATCCATTAAATTACTTAAAGTGAGTAACATAATCTCAATACTTTGGATTACCTGTAGAGAAGCAAAGACAAGGATCTCTTAACATGAGATGTTTTTTTCTGCTAAAAGACAATGACAAGCCCAGACTTTACTTAACCGTATTAAAAATATTATTGACAGAAGAGGAGGAGACACGTTAAATCCTGTTTTAGTCCTGGTTTAGACCTGATTTAGATCTATCTTACATCTAGTATAGACCTGGTTTTAGACCTGGTTTAGACCTGGTTTAGTCCTGGTTTTAGACCTGATTTTAGACCTGGTTTAGACCTGGTTTAGACCTGGTTTTAGTCCTGGTTTTAGACCTGGTTTTAGACCTGGTTTAGACCTGGTTTTAGACCTGGTTTAGACCTGGTTTAGACCTGGTTTAGATCTAGTTTAAATTAAAAAATCTAAAAATCCACAGTGTAATCGATTTATTTCAACAAAGTAACTGTAATCCAATTAGCACTCATTGAAACAGTAACTGTAACTGAATACAGTTACTCATAATTTGTACTCTGATTATGTAACTCAGGTACATGTAATCTGTTACTCCCCAACACTGTGCAGTAGAGTGAAGTGACAGTGGTACAGGAGTAACAGCAGTAGAAGATACTGACACACAAGACTAGAGCCTCTCGCGGCTTCAGTGTAAAAATTTTAATATATAAGTCGCAGGAAACTCCCAAACCATGAAAAAAAGTGTGACTTATAGTCTGAAAAATACGGTATGTGAAATTAAATATTGCATTTTTTGTGCAGCCCTGTAAGAATCAACCTACACCCAAAGCTCCTCATTTCACCCACTATGTTAAATGACACTTACACTTATTTTACACTTAATACCACCGTCTTCTAATACTATGTTCAGCTCTCTGGTCATTTTTGGAATTTATTTATTTTTTCTCCTAAAATATTAAATCTGTTATGCCTGGACAGAAGCTGTATTTATTGAGAAAGATAGAATAACGTATATTTGTATTATGTATTTAGAATAGATTTTTGTATATTTTTGCTGATAATCGTTGGCAAAAAACATACTACTACTCTTTGTTTTCTTTGAATCTGATAAGAGGAACTTGGTCCCAGCTGAAATCGGCCCGTTACTATTGAAGCTAGAATTACACTTGTGAATCTGCACTGTGTTTGTACAAGGACACCGATCGTTCAAAAGAAAAGACGGGAGAAACAGTTGAAAGAACCAGTATCTCATTCATACCTTTATTTTCATACCTTTTTCCTCATCCCTCGCTGCGCTTGTTCGACCATGTCCACGTGTTGAAGCCAGGCCCTCTGTGTGAATGTGCGAACACAGTACAAACCAACACACTCACGAGGTTTGCTCTGTTCTACTCTGCTTTCTTTTTACTTCCAAATACCATCATGTTTTGTGCAATGGCTTACAAGGATGGACAACATGACCACTGCAGCTTCTAATGACAGATCATTTGTATGGAGATAAGGGTTGTTAAACATGTAGAAAATCAGATACTAATGGACAGGGGTGTGCAAAAATATCAAAATATCCAATATATTTTATTGTTTAATGTGATGATACAGTATTGATATCGTGGGCTGCTGTATCGATATATCACTAAGAGTATTTTTGGTATATTTTTGCAATTATTTTGTTACAGCTACAGTTTTGTTGCTTGTTTAGTAAAAGGAAACTCATTTATGTGACATATTTGACTTTTTCACTGTTTTGATGAGTAAAATGTTTCTGTTTCGTATGAACTTTGCACTTTTACTATCACAGCCATGATTTAGCCTTTATTTTTTATTGAACCGTATCGAATCATTTTGAAATATATCGTATTGAAAAGTGCACTGTATCGAGATATGTATCGTATCATGGCCTATGTATCGAGGTATGTATCGTACCGCCAACTTCTGAATGATACCGAGTCCTATTTATGATATCAACATATACCAAGAAAGTCACATTCACAGGACAGAAATGAACCTTTCCTGAATAGTTTTAGAATGATCTTGAGCTGTATCAGAACAAGCATAATTTGAATTGATTTATTTAATTTGTGCTTGGTATTAAAACAAACAAACAAACAAACAAAAAACTGAATTTCAGCAGAATTTACACCTGGGCAGTACCTGGAGGACTAAAGAAAAGAGGGAGGTGTGAGAAGCAGTGCTTTGTGATGTCACCAACTACTAGGGGTGTGCAAAAATATTGAAATATCGATATATCGTATCGTTTAATGTGATGATACAGTATTGATATCATGGGCTGTTGTATCGATATATCGCCAAGAGTATTTTTTGGTGTATTTTACTAAATTATTTTGTTACAGCTACAGTTTTGTTGCTTGTTTAGTGGAAGGAAACTCGTTTATGTGACACATTTGACATTTTCACTGTTTTGAGGATTGAAATGTTTGTGTTTCATATTAACTTGTTTTATTGAACCGTATGAAATCGATTTGAAATATATCATATCGAATCAAAGTGCACTGTATCGAGATCGTGTATTGTATCGTGGCCTATGTATCGAGGTATGTATCGTATCGGCAACTTCTTAATGATACCCAGGCCTACTAAAGGATACTAAATCTAGTATCTAAACTAGTTTTTCATTTGATACCAAAAAATTCACATTCACAGGACCGAAATGAACCTTTCCTGAATAGTTTTAGAATGAGCTTGAGCTGTATGAGGACACGTATAATTTGATTTGATTTATTTATGTTGTGTTTAGTGTAACAAAACAAAACAAAGCAAAACAGAATTTCATCAGAATTTACAACTGGGCAGGACCTGGAGGACTAAAGAAAAGAGTGAGGGGTGAGAAGGGGTGGAGTCTGGTGGTGTAATAAACAATGTGATTGGTTTAATCCGGTGTTTCCCAAACTTTTTTTCTGGGGACCCATACTTTAAAAGTCACAAACCTTCGCAACCCAAGTCAATAAACATTATTCGTAAATCACAAAATAAAGTTGGATTTGAGCATTATTGAACATTTAATGAGAATATTTTATTGTTGAGTGAGTGATCGTGTCTCTGAACAATTAGTATGACTCAAGTTTTAAACAATGAAAAACAGCAATTGAAGCAGCAATAAAAGGATCTATAAGTCGACTATTTGAACATTAAATGTAGCCCATTTCTTTTTCTTTTCAACATTCAATTGAACCAGCAATATTGGAACAAAAGAGTCAATAAAATAATTACAAAAAGATTAGAAATTATACAAAACATGTGTTAACATTTCAACATTTCTAATGAGATAGGTCAGCCTGTCTGTGTTTTTGTAGTGTGTTCCAGTCCAGGTGCAGGAGCAGATCAGGTGTATAGGCAGAACTGTTTATTGCAGATCTACATGCAGATTGTGACAAGGCGACCCAAAAAAATCTCTTGTGACCCACGTGAGGGTCATGGCCCAATCTTTGGGAAACACTGGTTTAACAAGTATCCACAGCACACACTCCGCCCCCTGTAGTCAGGTGTTTATATCAGAAACATTTGGCTGTACTCCGGGCAGTGCTGTGTGATGTCACCAACTACTCAAAATTACAGGGGGCACTTAGATTTAGGAGTTTTTGACTTTTGAGTTTTCAGTTTTTTGAGTTTGCAGTAAGATTACTAAAAAAAAACAAACAAAAAAAAAAAAAAACAGGAACAGTAGATATTGCTTTTAAAACACCATATACAAAGTTAAGTGGCAAAAAAGCAGCGCCCGTAGAACTCTATTTTATGAGCTATATTCTAATGTTCCTCATCACAAACAGACCTGGAGTTGTGTTTTGTTTCATTCACACATGTTTAACACAAAACCTGCACATTTAAGATGAGATCTTCTTATGTGGTAATGCAGGATTTGTTTGGATAAATTCAGCCCTGGAATTTCCAATCTATACAGAACAAAAGGGAAAAGGTAGATGTTAACATGAAAACTACCACCTCATGACCTCACAAGGTGGAAAAGAGCATTTTGAGCTTTGGAGATGTAGACAGCCTATAATAAAAAAAAGAGTTACTCAAACGTGTGTGTGTGAAACAGGAGGAGGGAACAACATTAAAACATGACTTACAGCTCACAAGTGTCAGTTTTACGTACACGGGACCTTTAAGAAGGGCCTTGCTTGTTGTGTAAAACTCCAGTGGTTTATAATGGAGAGATTGTGCAGTAGACGTGACTTTATCTGCGCTGGGAGCTGCAGAGGCCTGTGGCAGCAGCTGGCCCCTGTGTTAGGTTTCATTGTTGTGATGATATCTGATCTACTCTGTATGCTGCGCCCATGTGGATCTGAGGAATCTGACACACACTGGGGCTTTGTCCATACAGAACACTCATAACATGGAACCCTGCTAGCCTCCATCTGCTGCTAATGCTACTGCTAACACTGTCTTTGACTTTGATTTAACGGTCCTATATTATGTCAAACTGACTCTTGTGAACTTTAAGACATGTTAGAATGTTGTTACCTCCTCAAAAACAGACCTGGACTTGTGTTTTGTTTCATTCACACATGTTTGAGTAACACTTTTTTATTAGTCTGTCTGCATCTCCAAAGCTTAAAATGCTCTGCTCCACCTTGTGATGTCATGTAGTGGTAGTTTTCATGTTAACAGCTCCTTTTGACTTTAGTTCAGTAGAGATTGGAAATTCCAGGTCTTAAATGATCAAAGTGATTCTAGTGAAGGAGTGTGGAGTTTAAAAATACAGTGGAGCACTTCCTGTATTAATACATGACATCACAAGGTGGAACAGAGTGTTTTCTGTTTGAGAGAAGAACTCATCTTAAATGTGCAGGGTTTGTGTGTAAAACATGTCTGAATGAATCAAAACACAACTCCAGGTTAGGGTTGGGCAGTAATACAGTATTACCAGGTCAAAAAGTAGCAACGGTATCAGTTACATTACTGTCATTAAAAAAATCTGCAGCACATAAGGACCTAATATAATATTATAATTTACTGATACCTAAATGTGTTTGCTCAGCACAAATGAATGTGTGGCTGTATTTTCATTTTAATGCATCACATTTTAAAACTAATAATGTCTATAATATTTCTTTAACTGTGTGGGGAGTTGATGTTTGATTAGTTTTGTTCCGTTGTCACTTTATGCTCATAGACCAAGACAAGACGGCAAGTCCTAGCACAAGCAAGTTGGTCCAAAAAAAATACTAGTACTTCTGAGCATCACGTGACAACAGAACGAAATTAATCGAACGTCATCTTCCCACGCAGTTAAAGAAATATTATAGACACTATTAGTTTTAAAATGTGATGCATTAAACTGAAAATACAGCCACACATTCATTTGTGGTGAGCAAACACATTTAGGTATCAATAAATTATAATATTAGGTGGAGATTTTTTTAATGACGGTAATAAAACTGATACCGTTGCTACTTTTTGATACCGTGTGATACCGGAATAAGTATCGCCCAACCCAGACCTGGAGTTGTGTTGTCATGTGACGCTCATAAGAGAGACCAAGACAAGACGGCCACAAGTGAATTGGTCCCAAAAAAAATACTAGTACTTCTGCAAATTGGCAGCATTTTGGCTTCAGGTGCACATTTGTTTACATTTTACAGAAACAAAACTGAAAATCACATAGCTCATTTGCATAAACTATAAAGCGCTGATAAAAACAGCTCTTTCCTTGTGCGCTGATGCTTCTTTCGGACTAAAGGACACGACTCATTGGAATATGAGTGTTCTGCGACAGAGGTGTTCTGCTGATGGTGAGTCTGTTCTGTGCGTGTCGAGTTGGAGATGTGAAACTTTTCAGAGATTATAAGTCTGCAGGTCATACACATTAGACCGTATAGTGGTGTGGCTTCGTAGTTTACCAAAGTCGTACGAAAACATTTTGGTAATACGGTAATAGTGTGTACCGCGGTAAAATCCTGAGAAGGTTTAACGGTATCAAAATTTGGATACTGCCCAACCCTACTCCAGGTCTGTTTGTGATGAGGACACGACATTAGAACAGATCAGAAAATACAATAATACACGCAAAAGTTTATATCAGTAGACTTATAATAAAAAACAAACTTTAAAAGGTTGCAAAACTACTTGTTAGAATATGTCTACACTTCTGTTGTGATGTGATTTGTTACAACTGGAAGGGCATCTGGTGTTATCCAAACAAATTAGTCAAGTTTTATTTTACTGTTCATGTGTATATATCCTTCCAGGAGGGAGCTGTATAAACACTCTGTCCCATTCATTTCCATAAGACAACAAAATGACGTTTGTAGACACCACATGTAATTGTTTTTTGTTTCTATGTTCATTACATTTGCCAGCACGTAGTAACATTTGGTGCGCTTACACTTTATAAAGGTCACTATTGTACACAGGATTTGGAGGCCTTGATGAGCTAAAACAAAAATATAACTGTCAAACCTTTGTTGCCCGGTGTATTTTTGGTGTGATTACGTCTGGAACAACTTATGCTTATTCTGGAGCGAAATGCTAGGTCAATAAACTGCGTAAATGAACGAGGCTAAACACGTCTACATGTGGTAAAGTTTGGTAACGATGCTCGCGTGTGGTCCGGTGGCTGTCCGTCTCCAGAACAGCCCTGCCGACTCTGACTCTCCCACTGAAAATGCATGGGAGCTAACATATCGAAAGGGTACGAGCTTTGAGAATGTGGCCGTCCTGTTTGCAAACACTGGGCCTATTCAGAGCAGATACTTATGACTCAAATGATGTTGCAGCGACAGTGGTTTGTGGGGATGCAGGCTCGCTCTGTGTAAGCACGCATGCTTCTCTCTTTTTCAGTGCAATTAACACCACCAAAATAATAATTATGAGGTAACACTTTATAATAACTACACCTTATTTAGCCTTAATAAAGCATGAACAAAGACTTAATTAATAATGATTCACGCTTAGTAACTACTTAATTACTACCTGAATTAGCACTTAACTTGCACTTCATTTGCCTGTGCTGTAAATAGTATTTCTTACTTAATTACTCATGAACTAACCATTTGTGTGTGCATTTGTAAATGTATATTTAAGTACAAATTTGAGCATTTATTAATGATTAGTAAGCCAGGAGAGAATGATTTACTAGTAATGCATTATTGTTTCTGGAATTTGACCAACCTTAACAAATGCTTAATAAAGCATAATTAGTCTTCACTTTAGAAAAACTCTCAGAAAGATTTAACTAACAGATAACAGCTGCCTGAATGATCATTGCGTTGCATTATTAGTAAATCATTCTCTCATAGCTTACTAATCATTAATAAATGCTCAAATGTGTACTTAAATATACATTTGTAAACATGCAAATGGTTAGTTCATGAGTAAATAACTATTTACAGCACAGGCAAATTAAATGCAAGTTAAGTGCTAATTCAGGTAGTAATTAAGTAGTTACTAAGCGTGAATCATTATTAATTAAGTCTTTGTTCATGCTTTATTAAGGCTTAATAAGGTGTCGTTATTTTAAAGTGTTACCATTTTTTATTTGAGTCTAACTTTTGGGTAAAATGATACATACTGTGGCTTTAAAGTTTCTACATCACACAAATTTGATTCTTGTGAGCTTTGAGACACGTTCTAATGTAGTTTCCTCCTCATAAACAGGCCTGGAGTTGTGTTTTGTTTCGTTCACGTTCATGTTTAAGTAATCTTTTATTATTAGACTGTAGGGTTGTCCCGATCCGATCCCGTGATTGGAAATCGGGGCCGATCACGTGACTTGATCTGGACTCAGATGTTATGCTCTGATCAGGTATCGGATAAATAATCGGATAAATAATATACATACAGGACACACAGCACACAACAGTTTTTTTAATTTTAATTTTTTAACTGAGGCGCGGGATTTGTTCAGTTAGTGTGACTATCTGTCCGAGGGCCTGCTGTACTAGAGGCACACTCATGCTGGGACTTTTGTGCTGTGCCGTGCTCGGGCGCTGTTGCCTGGGGTTCTGTGTTTACACCTGCACGGCCGATGGCGTCGTCGCTGTCCCTTATCGGGGTTGGACACGGATGCTTTAAACTCTAGTCTTACTGCAGGTGAATATAGTATTTAAATACATTATACTGTAAGAATGACATTGTAAATATCACAGTTCTTAACGTGGAGGTACAGAATGAGCTATGTGGGTGCACAAAGAGAGTTATGAAAAATAAATGTCATCTTGTTTTTATTTGGTAAGATTTTGTATTATTTGGATTTCATAGACGAAGCCTAAATGTTTCAAATGTAATGCACATGCAAACATATAATATCAAATATACAAAGTGTAGCTTGTGCAGAGTCTCAGGTCTGATCTGATTCTGGTCTGGTTCCTGTTTTGTCCAGTTCATTAAGTTTACTAAGTTACACATTCCAAGATCCAGACGGTGAAAAGTCAAGATTTTCAACAATGATGGTTCATGGTTAGAAAAGTTAATCAAATTTAAGTCTTCTACATTTGATTTTTCACACTAAGTTCAGCCCAAATACAACACATTGAAATCAACACAATCTGATCCCCCCACACATCCTGGATCTTATTCTTTGCTCTTAGTTCATTTCATAATGTTTTATAGAAGTATCGGATCGAGGCTCGGTAACGGCAGATACTCAAAATCAAAGGACTCAGACTCAGGGGGTGATCGGGACATTCCCATTAGGTAGAGATGTAACAATAACCGAAATATCGTGATATTGTATCATCAAAGTTCTCACAATAATATCGTGGACCATCACAATATATCGAATTACAAGTCTCTTTGCTTAAATGAAGAGTTATTGTGCAGCAAAAGAAAAAGACTACATAGACCATGATCCTTTGCTCCATTTCAGTGCAGATTACAAGAAGAAATAACAGTTCTAACACTTTTAAGTCTTGTCAAGGCATTTTAAGAGCAAAAAGTGGCATGTTAACAGTTTTGTTTGCCCCACAAAATATCGCAATAAATATCGTACCGTGAGATGTATATCGTGTAAATATTGTAACAGATTTAGATATTGTTACATTCCTAATCATAAGCCTCCCCACCATATCGTGAGCTTTCCCATGATATCACATTAAATATCGTACCACAAGGTTCATACCGTGACAATATCGTATTGTGATATTTGGATATCGTTACACCCTTACTATTAGGCTGTGTATGTTACCAAAGCTCAAAATGCTCTCTTCCACCTTGTGATGTCACATGGTGGGAGGTTTCACGTTAACAGTGGCCTTTTACCTTTTTTTCAGTAGTGTGGGAATTATTCTGTGTTTTTGATGTTTCATTCAGGTTAATTCACGGTGCAATATGGAAGTTCCCCACTGTCCCTTGACATGATGTGTTGTCTGGACTTTGAAGTGTCAATGAGGTTGTTATGCACTTTGAGATGTATACGAGACAGAAACAGGGTGGGTCTGAATCCTCTCACATTTGGGCCCGATCATGCAGAAGTAAACAGCAAGGCCAAAAATTCAAGTTAATGCATCTGATGTAAAAAATGTATTCAACAGATACATATGTACTCTAGTTTATGAAACTGTTTACCTTTTTTTTCTAATATTATTGATAGAAGAGGAGGAAACACGTCCACGCAGCATGATTTAGTCCTGGTTTAGTCCTGGTTTAATCCTGGTTTAGATCTGTTTTAAATCTAGTTTACACCGGGTTTTAGTCCTGGTTTAGACCTGGTTTAGATCTAGTTTAGACCTGGTTTTAGACCTGGTTTAGTCCTAGTTTAGATCTGGTTTAGATCTAGTTTAGACCTGGTTTAGTCCTGGTTTAGTCCTAGTTTAGACCTGGTTTAGTCCTGGTTTAGTCCTAGTTTAGTCCTGGTTTAGTCCTGGTTTAGATCTAGTTTAGACCTGGTTTAGTCCTGGTTTAGTCCTAGTTTAGACCTGGTTTAGTCCTGGTTTAGCCCAAAATGTGAAAACAGGAAAATACCACCATGTAATCCATTTATTTCAACAAAGTAACTGTAATCCAATTACCACTCATTGAAACAGTAACTGTAACCGAATAGTTACTCATAATTTGTACTCTGATTACGTAACTCCAGTACATATAATCTGTTACTCCCCAACACTGATTACCACATGACATCACACGGTGGAACTCAGCCTAAATGTGCAGGGTTTGTGTGTTAAACATGTGTGAATGAAACAAAACACAACTCCAGGTCTGTTTGTGACGAGGAAACGACCAGATCGGAAAATAAAATAATCTGTGCCTCTACAATCAAAATAAAGCAACAGTTTCCATGTGAAATCTTCTTGAGAAACCGGACAAATGGGCGGCCGTGTGCAGATGCAGTAGCAGTGGTCCCAGCTGTCGCACACTGGGCACATGTAAATGAGAGGCAGAGCGCGTCACGGACCACTCACTGTTTGGGGCTTATGAATATTTCAGCACTTTTTCAGAGCAGAGATTCACAGCCAACAGCGCCCAAGCCACAGGGAGCCGACTTTTAACTACTGCTTATCAAACCTCCTACATTTTTTATATTTTCAACTATATTAAGTCATAGTTTTGCCTGTTTTTCTGTTTAAAAATAACACAATAAATATTTCAACCAAGACAGGTACAAACAACAGAGTACGGGGTGATGAATAATGGAAGGACAGAATATTCATGAGGTTTGGTTCCCGGCTAAAGGCGACACTATGAAGATATAATTTAGTTTTGAATTCTTAATCGCTTATGGTAATAGTTTCCTAACACAGCAAGATGGATTCTCGTGATATTTGTTGTTTGTTGAGTTCACATCTTGGCATGCCACCACTGTAAGGCTGATCGGGCAAGCGGACCAATCGCGTCGCAGCTCTGAGGTTTGTGCGGAAGTCAAAGGTGAAGGGCCCAAACGGACCAAAACAAACATGGTGACGCTGAAAGATGTACTCCAGCTTATTTGAGGAAAAACACAGGCTTCGTTAAAAATGTGCAGAACTGTGTGGCTTTGTTGACAGGGAAGATGTCTGAGCTTTCTTCTCATCTGGATGTTTGATTTTTGTCTTGTTCCGCTGTTGTGACACTTCAATCAGATTCAAATAATCGTCATGACACTCCGAGTTTTTCTTGAAATTCTATCCAAGAACTTCTCCATGGAGTGTGTTTACATGCACATCAGTGTCCCGGTTATGGTCGGGTTTTTTGAGTGTCCCGGTTTCGTCATGGTGCATGTAAACACAGTATCCTGGTTTCAGTATCCTGAATAAGGCAGTATCCATCCATCCATTTTCTTCCACTTATCCAGGGCTGGGTCGCGGGGGCAGCAGTCTAAGCAGGGACTCTGAGACTTCCTTCACCCTGACCCCGAGGCGTTCCCAGTTATTTGTGAAAAAAGTACGAAAATAGACCATTCTATGCCTTATACTGTATTTTCCGGGCTATTAGGTGCTCTGGATTATAAGGCGCACTGTCATTAAATGGTCTATTTTTCAAACTTTTTTCACAAATAAACCGCACCGGACTTTAAAGGAAACACAACAGTGTGATGGGTGAGTGGTTTTGTTTGTTTGTTCGTTCACGGTGACTCTGGGCTTTGTTCAGTTGTGGCGTGTAGGGAGGGTGTGTCTGGGACCAATGGATTGTCGGCGTGTTCGCAGTGACTCAGTTGTTCAGTCGTGTCTAGAAGTGGCACATTGCACTCGCTTTTTCGGTTCGTTCCTCCGTTCCGTTCCTCGTCAGCGTGGAGTGATGAGTGTGTCTGTGGGTGTTTTTGTCTGTGTCGGTCGCTGTCTGCTCCGTGTGTGTTTGTGTGTTCTGTGGGTGGTGTGGCTTTGTAGTTTACTGAAATCGTGCTGGGTAGAGATGCGCGGATGGGCTATTTTTTCATCCGCAACCGCGACACAAAACTCATCATCCGCCCGCTGTCCATTTTGCACCGAAGGTTTTCAAAACCGCACCCGCCCGCCATCCGCCGATTGATTTTAGATTTTAGAACAATCATACAGCAAACAAACTAAGGAGCCTCGATAAAAATGCAAACTCTATAGCTCATTCATTCCAAAATTCGCTCAGCGTGTATGTTCGCATTCTTAATTGTCCGTAACAACCCCAGAACTTACCTGGTTTTCTTGCGCAGCTAATTAACTGACAACGTTTTCCGACTAGGCTATTTTTTAACCTTCTTGCCTTCGTGTTGTTACATTCTGAACATTCTGCCATTGCCCGATGTTATTTCAAAGTCATAGCCTCACTCCATCGGTCTTTCTTTAAGTTTTAAATCCCCGAGTGGCAGTCTACGCTATAATGTCTGCGTGTTTTTAAAATATAACTGATATCGAAACAAAATAGACAGATCATCTCATCCAGATGAACCTTTATTGAAATCAGGCAATGCCCTCTTTATATTCCAATTGAAATAGGCAAGAAAAAATATGCGTAACTAAATAAATATGGCCCTATAGCCACTTATGTGTTGGCAAACAGCTGAAATAAATGAGAAATAATTAAACAAACTGCATATAATATGTGCCTCGTAAACCTTAGGCTATCAATAACCTGACACAACCTTAACCTTCAGAACATGAAACGAGGTCAAATGGGCTAATTAAGGATATGACGTACACTTCATACTACAAGCACAGACAATGACACTCGTCTTTTCAGATGTAGGTAACAATACTAACAATAACTTCTTCTTATTTTTTTTTTTGTAGTTAAACTGCCACCCGCCCGAATTTAATTAAAATATAATTTTTCGTCACGTCATCCGCCCGACCCGCGGATTAACCGCGGATACCGCGGTTGTAACCGCAATCCGCGCATCTCTAGTGCTGGGACACCTGAGTGGATTCATGTATAGGGCGCTCTGGCTTGTGGGACGCGCAGTAGTTTTTTGATGGGGTTGGAGGCTTATGAGCGCGTCTAATAGCCTGGAAAATACGGTAATCCAGAGCGCCCTATAGTGTGGAAAATATGGTAAGAATCTGCTGTTTGGAAACATTTGGTTTGATCTGCGCAGTGGATCATAGCTCTTTAGTGCTGGTTAGGATCTTCCCGAGCTTCCTCTGCTAAAGGATCTTATGGTTGGTTTTATTTTTCCTGGTTTATTAAATTAAATGAAGGTTATTTTTGTGCTTGCGTATTTAAAAGATTATGTCAAGAAACCGGGATACTCCATTTGATCATGTACACAGGGCACATGTATACGCAGTAACTCGAATACTGCCATAACCAGAATATGGCTAATAACTAGGATACTGATGTACATGTATACGCACTCATGGAGAAAAGTCAATTAGAAAAGTTACAGGGAGCATCTTTAAGAATATTATAACTTAACATCAACATAACTGTGACAGAAAATGTGCATTTACAATTTTATGTGTCGCCGTGGGAGATTGACGCAAATCAAAATGGCCGTCGGGTCTGCTTGAGTCATTTGTCGACTTGTTCCACTTTATTCAGTCTGGATGTTACCGTAGAAACGAGTCTGTGTTCCCTGAGCCGATAAGAAGATCTCTCCTGTTTTATATTCAACACTGTGGACTCAAACACAGAGGCTACTATGAAATATTTCTATTCACAAAATCTACTCCTAACTGTGGACAGAAGTGAAAATGTAAGAAATTTCACAGCTGGAGCCGCACCATGTGTTCTGATTTTGAAAGGCTCTGTTATGCTCTCTGGAATGGAAATATTTTAACAAGTAGAAACTTATGAATTTATTCAGAACCAAAACCATAGCTTTTACTCTGGGCAACGGCAAATTCATTCTAGGTTTTTCCCTCTTCTCTTGCACTATTAAAATGTATATTAAAGTATATTAAAGCTTCTCATTAAAGTTATCATTTGCATATTTTAAACATTACACAACTTTATAACGTGGTCAATCATATCTGACCTTCTTTTTTTTTTTCTCAAAAGGAAAGATATTTTTATGTGTTAACAGCTTAAATGCTTACATTACAAATATAGAAAGAGAAAATAAAATGCTAAAATGCTCTCATTATGTGTCCATGACAGTAGTGCTCTACACAACAGGTCCTGGCACTTAAAATTACAAACAAACTTAGTTGTTTTTTTTTTAGGAAAACCACATTTATTTGCAACGATGTTTTGAATTTCAAGACTTGAGTGAACATAATGATTCTTTAAATTAAGTTTTCTGGCAAGAAGATACTTCCTTATAGACCAGGGGTGCTCCCACTTTTTCAGCATGTGAGCTACTTACAAAATGACCAAGTCATAATGATCTACTTAATACAAAGCCAAGCAAACTGCACTGAAACACTCTGTGCCCCTTTTTTGGACCCTCACCCACAGTTTGAGAACCTCTTCTTTAAGAGAACTTCCTCTGGCACTTTACACAAAACTGTGAAAAAAGTGAAGGAAGATTTTTAAACCTGTTTTTTAAAGTTCCAAACTGGAGTTACATTCTTTTCTGGTTTTGCAGTGATATTTACCAGCCTCTGCACGTTTACCAAACCAAACGCACATCGTGACAAACACAGATGCATTTGTCACTTTTGTTAGACAAACTTCAGCCAAATGTGGCAGTAGGTCTGTTCTGTAGATCTGCTCTATGCTGTAGACCTGCTTTGTGCCAACACTGGAACACAAATTTAGACTGGTTTTTGCTTCACGTTTGGTCTTGTTCTTCTAATCAGCCGCACTGTGGGAGGGGCTTGTGTTCGCTGTACGCAGGAAGGAGCGAGAGCGTGAAAAGGCGAGGGGCGGCGTGCTGACGTGAGGCAGATGGACAGGTAGGATGTTTAGGAAGTTGAACCTGCCCTGTGATGCACGCTGGTACACGAGGGCACACGCTGTCGCAGACGAGCCGTGCATAGGGAGCGTGTGTGTTTGTGATGCGCCGTAGAGTCTCCGCGGGTTTCAAATGAGCGCACAGGCTGCACTGAGACGCCCCACACGCTCCTGCACCCGCTACAAGTTTATTACCAACAGCAGCGGCCGGAATGAAATATGATCACACTTGTTGAGTGTCAGACCTTGAGTGAGAGACAAGACCGAGTCCAAACGCGATCGAGTCAGAGACGAGACACGGAGATCTACCCACACGACCTTGGCCATCGACTGGTAGATCGCGATTGACGTATTGAGCACCACTGTTCTAGCCTCTGTTGAGGAAGTAAATGCAGAAGAGAAAATGATTTTTGGACCTCTGCGTCAGTGAGCACAGACCACTGAAAACAACACGATGCCATGTTGGGTTCAGATTTGATTCTAGTTCTATGAACGTATCCATAATGCTCCCAAGGACTGCTGCCTAAGAACACCTCAACCAAATACAGTTACTGATCTAACAGTTGTACTTGGGAATTTACAACAAATTATTTTACCATCCTAAAGCTCAAATATTATCAGGTTACATAAAAATTACTGAAGTCTCTATTGAAAACTATTGCAAAGAAAAAGTACCTGTGATCAATTCTGAGCCTCAAAATATATTGAACGATAATTCGATATAGTAATTATCCTGACAGGCCTACAATTTACTCTCTCTGTCTGTTGTCACGATAGATAAAGCTAGTCCCTCTGCCACCATGCTCCCCAGGTCTCCTCCTGGTCTCCCCCCTGATGTCTCCCCCTGGTCTCCCCCTGATCTCCCCCTGGTCTCCCCCCTGGTCTCCCCCTGGTCTCCCCCTGGTCTCCCCTGATCTCCCCCTGGTCTCCCCTCTCCCCTGGTCTCCCCCTGATCTCCCCTGATCTCCCCCTGATCTCCCCCCTGGTCTCCCTCCTGGTCTTCCCCTGATCTCTCCCCCCTGGTCTCCCCCTCTGGTCTCCCCCTGATCTCCCCCTGATCTCCCCCTGGTCTCCCCCTGGTCTCCCCCTCTCCTCCAGTAATAATATATCCATTGTTATTCATGTATTCTGGGGCTCAGTCTGTCAGCGTGCTTGTCTTACTTCCTAAACTCAATGAAGTCTGTAGCGGCTGCGTCATGCCTCGCAGACCTCCGGGGGGCAGCGTTTGTGAGCGATGAAAACATCAGTCGGCAGCTGTCGACTCAACTCTGGGATTTCATTAAAGTTTCATCTGAACTGAAGTTTTCCCTCTTTCTACTTCCTGTCTCACATTTGGTTTCTCACAGTGGACAGCACAGAGCACAGACCGGTCCAACGTTTTGATTCGTCGACCAGTCATTTGATGTAGATTCTAATGATTTATATGGAACAACAGCAGAAAGAAGTGAGCGAGAGTCAGAAGAACTGGTATTTTTTGATATTTATATATAAAAGACAGTTAATAGAATGATGGAATTTGAAGCGTTGCAGATTTTGTATTGAATAGTTTAGGTTGACTTATTTGGAGAACAGATTAAATTTAAATGTCTTTGCTCCTAAAATTGTCCTAATCAACGATAAACCAAGACTGTTGGCCGCTGATCACAGACGCTTTTCAGGTCTTAAGTATAATTTGTCTCTGCCTTAAGTTCAGTTGACCTACACTTTGTTATTACACTAATGCAGGGGTCTCCAATGTGAAAAAGAAAATGCCAAAGAGCTGCTTATTTTAGTGGTTACAAGAAATTGAGCAAAGGAAAACCTTAAAGAACAAAAATGTGTCTGTTTGCTGCAGGTGTTCCAATCAGTAGGAGCAAGTAGAGGGTGCTCTTGGAAAAAAGGATCAAAACTCAAACACAACGGACTCTTTTTTTTTTTTTTTTTTTGCCTGTACCGTGTCCTGTTCTTGTGCACCTGTTTTGTCTGCCTCCAATTAACTCCAGCCTGCTATTGGTTGATGTGTTCTACTTGAAGGCCACGCCTATGCTCTGCTTTTAATTAAGCCCTGATGAAGACCAGTTCAGGTCCAAACATGTTGGCTTTGGCCATTCAAATAAAGGCCTTTTAACTATATTTTTCCTCGTGCGATGTGTTAACTTTTTCTACTGTGTTGGAGTGCCTGGAGTCCATTGTGTTTGAGAAAGGAAAACCTTAGATGGGAAACAGTTAGATCTCTGGGTCCGATCAAGCAGTAATGGAGGGAAACGGGCAGATTTTTGACATTCAAATGTCTCTTATTCAGAAACTAGAGGGACTATTGAAATAAGTAAAGTATCAGAATGTAGGAAAGAGTTACACTCCAACAGGGTCAAGTTAAACCTGTGATATTCTTTCAAGTTGTTGACAAAAAATTTTTAAAAACTCATGTCGGTAACGGAGGGAATGAAATATGCAGCACTTTTTGGGCAATAAATCCAAACAGTGATAACTCTTGGTTCTCACTTCCATATCCTTAACAAACTGGTTTGAATATTTGCTTCATATAGTTTTCTACCATATGGTACAAGATTAGGTTGAAAAACCTCTGACTTTTTGACTCATGAGATTTTTTATTAAGAAAGATCATGGTAACGGAGGGAAAAGTAACGGAGGGAAAATTGTGCAAAAACAAGTAGAAGGTGCAGGATTTTACATCATTTGTCAACTTTTTTCTTCTGAATACTTTAATATTACTTCAAAATGAAAGAAACTATTTCTATAAAATATGTCAGTCCTTCCAAGCTAATTTTTTATCATTTTAAATACATTTTTTTTGAAAAATCATGTCCCTTCATCAACAGTTCAAAGATGGAATAACACAAGATATGATGAAATACATCCATTTATTTACATGATTTGCAGGTCTTTGAAATTTGGGAAATAATTTTTGTTCCATGTTTCATACATGGTCTGTTTAAAACATATGGAACTTTAGAACCAAAAATGGTACAGAAAAAAGGTCAACAGTTTCATAAACTAGAGTACATATGTATCTGTTCAATACATTTTTATATCAGATGCAGAACTTGAATTTTTGGCCTTGTGTTTACTTCTGCTTGTCCCGGCCCCTCTGTAAAACACAAATCTTTATCCATTTATTAGTGCTCAAAGTTTAGGGTGACCAGATTTTCAAAATAAAAAAACGGGACGTCACCATTTTTTTGGCGGTTGGTAATAATAAAATTGTGAAACAAGTGAGTAATTAAGGAAAATAGTTCTGCAGAGACCATTCATGACCAACATGTGAGTCAGTACAGTCATGTTTTGGTCGTTTTTAAGCAGTTTTTTATTTTTATTTTGCCTAAACCAGGGGTCTTCAACCTGTAGCTCTCCACACCCTTCCAAGTAGCTCACCAAAGGATTTCTGAAGTATACATGTTGTACTGAATGGCTCTTACCCGGGACAGTCCTACTTTTGAGCCCTGTGTCCCCTGTCCCAGCAGATTTATCCAAAACCACTGATTTGTCCCAGTTTTATACAAGAAATGTCCCAGATGACCCTATTTTTGACCAATCTGATCCCTGCCAACAGTAAAGAGAGGCATAAACAGTCATTTGTTTGGGTAAAATACAAAAAAGCTGCTTAAAAATGACCAAAACACAAAGAAAATGTGACTATACTGACTCACATGTTCGTCATGAATGGTCTCTGCAGAACTCATTTCACAGATTTATTATTACCAACCACCAAAAAAATTAGGACATCACAGTTTTTTTATTTTGAAAATCTGGTCACCCTAAACTTTGAGCACTAATAAATGGATAAAGGTTTGTGTTTTACAGGGATATAACTGTTCCTCATCTAAGGCTTTATACGCTCAATTTCTTGTAACGGCTAAAATAAGTAGCACTTTGGCTTTTTCTTTTTGTAAAGGTGGCTCACCGGAAGAAAATGTTGGAGACCCCTGACCTAAACAAATGACAGTTTATGTCTCTTTACTGTTGGCAGGGATCAGATTGGTCCAAAATAGGGACATCTGGGACATTTATTGTATAAGACTGGGACAAATCAGTGGTTTTGGATAAATCTGCTGGGACTGTCCCAGGTAAAATTTGAGCTATTCTGCACAATATGTATACTTCAGAAATGTTTTGGCGAGCTACTTGGAAGGGGGTGGAGAGCTTCCGGTAGCTCTCGAGCTGCAGGATGGAGACTCCTGCACTAATGTCTTCAGTTTAAATACAAGTTATAACAGTTAGAGTTGTTTCTTTAAACACATATTAATCATTCTTGTGGCTTTAATTCCCTTTTTGGTCACCTAACTTTGGTACTTTTTTCTGTGACGCAACTAAACTGGCAAAATCTGAACGGAGCATTTTTGAGTGCGCAGAGAAAATGAATTTGGAGTTAAAGGAATGAATGAAACAAATGTGAATGAAGCAAAACTACAGCTCCAGGCATGTTTTTGACAAAGAGACAATATAACGTTTACCAGCTTGAAAAAGTACATTTTGCATAATATATGTTGAAGTGAGCAAAGTCTTCAGAGGCCTTCGTTAGTGGTGAGTGTGAATAACCCATAGTAATGTGTGGTTTGTGCTTTGTGCGCAGTTCCTGTTCCTGTCCGAGGTGCTGCAGTGGAGAGCCCAGACCACTCCTGACCACGTCCTCTACACACTGCTCAACTCCAGGGTCAGACTCTATTACTGTAACACATCAACAAGATTCATTTCAGAGAGAGATCCGCAACATTTCACTGTTCAATATTCAGTATTACCCCACCAGCTTTGTAGTAAAAGTATGACTATAAATGTATTAAGTACTGAAATTAGATGACTGTATTTTCTGGACTATAAGTGGCTCTGGAGTATAAGTCGCACCAGCCAAAAGATGCGTAATGAAGAAGAAAAAACATATATAAGCCACACCGGACTATAAGTTGCACTTTTTGGGGGAAATTTATTTTATAAAATCATAGACCAGGAACTGACATTTCATCTTGAAAGTCAAGTTCAAGTAAAAACAATAGAACAGAGAACAACAGGCTGATTAGGCATTAATATGTTAACGTCACATATGAACAGCATAAACAACAGAACATAAGTTTACCAAACTCACGATCTCACTCCAAATCACTAAATCCATTCAATTCTTCATCCTCAGTGTCACTTCTGCGCGACCTCCAAAGGTAAACCATAGATCCATGAGGTAAACAGAGCGCCACTTCCTCTTTTGTGTCGCTGTCGTCAGACTCAGCTTCAGTTCCAGTTAGAATTATTCCGGCCTTTCTGAATCCTGACAGGATGGTTTCGGTGTCACTGAAGTCCAGGCTTTGTCCATCCATCCAGTGACTTCCAGGAAAGTTGTACCCATGAAGCCGTGTTCTCCCTCCCCACTTTCCTCCAGTCCCTCACAAATTTCTCGCTCAATCCAAACTTTCTTTCTGCTGCTCGATTACTGTTTTCGGCTGAATATTTCACTACTTGCAGCAGGACAGCGGCTTTTTTTCTGCAGGACACATGCGCATTAGAGTGAAGTGACAGTGGTACAGGAGCAGCAGATACTGACACACATGATTAGAGCCTCTCGCGCCTGTCAGTGTGAAATCTTTAATATATAAGTCGCAGGAAACACCATGAAAAAAAGTGCAACTTAAAGTCCAAAAAAGACGGTAGTTAAAGTCTGGTGAAGGTAGGACTCACTTTTGGTTTGAGTCCCTTGCATAAAGTTGAAACTAAACATCTAGGAATGATAAAAAATGTTTTGAAGGTACTACCGTCATCAAAAAGCTACAAAAATAAAATGGCAAAAGCCTCTTTTAGACTAGAACTCTTATATTTTCATATACAATAACAAGTAATTCCCTCCTTTGATTAAACCTGTTTATAATAGTGGATGTGTGATTCCAGGGCACCATTGCCAACTCACTGACCTGTGTCCAGCTGCACAAGAGAGCGGAGAAGATCGCCGCCATCTTGTCTGAGCGTGCACACCTGCAGGACGGAGACCACGTGGCTTTGGTTTATCCACCAGGTAACACACAAAATATACATCCAAAAAACGTACAAAACTACAGAAGCCCTGAAAAAAAAGGCAGGTCATTTTCTAAGTTTTTTTTCCACCAACAAAGAAAAAAAAATTTTTCTTGTCATCTTTTTTTTCCCCAAACAGTTATTTTTTTTACTGTTGATGTGACAAAACAAAACTTTTCTTTGAGTTGTTGGTGCAAAAAAAAAAAAAAAAAAACTTGAAAATGGGGCCAAAATGACATGCGTCTTCTTTTTTGTTTAGTTTTTTTGCTTGCCGCTCAGAGCTTCTGTACAAAATTGATGAGTAGACGTTTACATTTGGACTCTTCCTTTGTCCCCGTCAGGAGTGGACTTGGTGGTCGCGTTCTACGGCTGTCTGTACGCTGGCTGTGTCCCCATCACAGTGAGACCTCCTCATCCACAAAACATCACCACCACGCTGCCCACTGTCAAGATGATCGTTGAGGTCAGCCACTCTACTAAATGTGTTATTTTTATTTATGGAAAGTCTCTGCAGCTGACTTTTTATGTTACTAAAACTGAATACAACGACTATAACTTATTCCTCACACTTATTATTCACCACAATGAGTTTATAAATGCTAAAAACAACCACTGTTGGGCAAGTGACTTCAAAACTGTAATGTGTTATTTATGATTTGTTACTGTCATTTTAAAGTAATTAGTTACATTACAATATTACTGTATTTAAAATGTAAAACATTAGACTCTCACCAAAATAACTGTGCGAAGAACAGAACTTTTGCACCGTGTATGGACTAAACCAGAACTGAACCAGAACTGAACCAGGACTGAACCAGGACTGAACCAGGACTGAACCAGGACTAAACCAGGACTAAACCAGAACTGAACCAGGACTGAACCAGGACTGAATCAGGTCTAAACCAGGACTGAATCAGGTCTAAACCAGGACTGAACCAGGACTAAACCAGGACTGAATCAGGTCTAAACCAGGACTAAACCAGGACAGAACCAGGACTGAACCGAGGACTGAACCGAGGACTTGCTCAAGGATTGAACCAGGACTGAACCAGGTCTAAATCAGGACTAAACTAGGACTAAACCAGAGCTGAACCAGGACTGAACAAGTTCTAGACCAGTACTGAACCAGGACTAAACCATGACTAAACCAGGACTGAACCAGGAGTAAACCAGGTGTAAACCAGGTCTAAAAAGGACTAAACTGGAATTGAACCAGATGTAAACCAGGTGTAAACCAGGACTAAACCAGGTTTAGACCAGAACTAATCTTGGACTAGGACTTGGAATCTAGTACTGCTCCTGACAGAACCCCGAGCCCGCTCTCCGCCAGTCCTTTCACCCGCGGTTACCTGACAGTCTACACGGGTGCACCTCTGGGCTCGTCCTGACATTTGGAACTGTAATGATGGCGTTTCACTGCTGCTGATATCGCAGTTCATTTTGCAAATTTGTATGAAGAAAAACGAAAAACCCACCACTTCAATCCAGGTTAAAAAAGCATTGTTACAACATTTGTACTGAGTCAAATATTATAATTTTTTTCCCTGTAATGCCACACATTACTGCGTTACAGCAAAAAGCAATGTATTACAGCAATTCGTTACGCATTACTCCCAACACTGACAACAACTAGCATGCCAACAGCAAACTTCCTGGTTTATGGAGGATAAAACACTCTATAATTAGATGCAGACAGCACGCAGCGGTCTCATTTTGACCCTGTACTGCTTTTACAATAGATCTGTACTGGGGTAAAACAGATTTGACTTTAAAACATTCACCAACTTCTCTGTAAAAATACTAAATAATAAATTGTCCATGTTTTTCCTGTGCAGGTGAGTCGGTCAGTTTGTGTAATGACGACGCAGATCATCTCCAAACTGCTGAGGTCCAAAGAAGCGACAGCCACAGTGGACCTGCGCACGTGGCCTCCCGTCATCGACACTGGTAACACCATCAACGAATGTAAATGTTGATCTGAAAATACATGTTTACTGACAAATGCATTTTTATTGTAGATGATTTGCCAAAGAAGAAGCCCCCACTGCTGCACAAACCGCTGAACCCGGACACTCTGGCCTATCTGGACTTCAGCGTGTCCACTACAGGGATGCTCGCTGGAGTCAAGGTAACCATTGTTTACATTTGATATCCTGTTTCGAGGTGACGCGTTTGGTCGACGTTCAGAGAAAAATCTAAACTATGAAACGATAAACATACTACAGCTAGACACAAATCATTTAGGCTTCGTTCACACTGCAGGCTGAAATGAGATTTTAGAATTTGTCCAAAGCCAGTCAGCTCTTTTCCAACTTTGAAATGCAACAGGTGAACTTCTAAACACTTTTAAACTATAAAACGAGAACAGTAGTGAAGCTCGAATAGAAAGTGCAAATAGAAAGAAAGTGTGACAAAGACATAATATCAACTTTTGCCCATTTGTGGTAAAGAAAAAAATAAACATATTTGCTGTGAATAGCACAATGTAAAGAGTCAATGTATTATTTTGTATTTAGATGCAACCCAATCCACTTTATTTCTATAGCACATTTCACAAATCGTTCCCAAAGTGCTGCACAAATACATAATAATAACAACAATAATAAAATGATCAAATAAAATGCTCAGATTTAATCATATTAGACCTAAAAATAATAAAATCAGCAGTAAACGGCTCCATAGGGACTTACAGCTGAAATATTCTAACTGAGGTGGAGTTTATCTTTCAGTCACTTTTTATTTTACTATGATAGACTCAGGAATGACAGAGGAAGTACATTACACTCTACATACTTTAGTACAGTCTAAGTACTTTAGAATTTCTTTTGGCTTCACATCGGCTTTAATCAAATGCGCTCGTTTACGCACAGGACGTGACTCTTGATATACACGACCTTTTATTAGTATAAAAATGTTTCAGAAGAAGTGCTTCCTGGACCTCCAGAGGATAATACACAGTAGATCCAACTCAGTGGTGTTCTTTGGGAAGGGAAGTCAGTACAAAGATGCAAAAAACCCAAGGCACTCACTGGTTAAAATAAAATGCCTTTATTAGTTTACGGCATGTCTTAATGGACAACTTACAAAGTCCCGACGCCTTTCAGCCTATGGCCAGTGTACAAACTGTTTGTCCCCCGAGGACAAACTGTTTATACACGACCTTTTTCTCACACTCTGTCTCATAAGTTTTACTCAGGAAATGGTCTGTTGAGATGTTTCTACGTAATATAACAGAGATTTAGTGTCCAGAAAAAGGATGGGAGAGCACAGTGTGTGTAAAAAGAGCAGGGCAGTGTGGGAGGAGCCACGTACCGTCTCTGCAGGAGGAGGCAGAGCAGCGATGACACAGACATGAGACGTGTGTGAGAGGACTCAGGAGGAAAGGAAATAATCAAATCATCATCAAAAAAGCAAAAGTCTGATAGTTTAACTCCTCTAGCACTAGTCTATATTAAGAGTAGGCTATATTATAAAATATGAAATACTCTGAGAAAGCTCATTCTTATTTTCACTGAATACAAATTTCTGAGCCAAATGAACTAAAACACTTCACATATAAAGTATAACTTCACAGTAGTTGTGTTGCAGTGTGTTGTGTGTAGTGTGTGTAATGTTTCATTTATATCATATTATACTCATCACATTAGCAGAATGTTTATTTCTATAGCACATTTCACTAACAAACTGTTTCCAAAGTGCTGCACAAATACATAATAATAACAATAATAAAATGATCAAATAAACACTCAGATTTAATCATATTAGTCTTAAAATAATAAAATCAGTAAAATAAAATAAGAGCAAAATCATAGAGTAGCAATAAATAAATAAAGCCAATCAAATACATTTATTAATTTGATCTGTTTTTAAAGACACAGAGGAGCACACAACTCACACGGTGTTAAAGCCAGAGAATAAAAGTGAGTCTTAAGACTAGACTTTAAACTCTCCACTGTGGGGGCTGTTCGAATGTGGAGGGGCAGAGCGTTCCAGAGTTTAGGGCCGACCACAGAGAAGGCCCTGTCCACCCTGGTTTTAAGTCTCGTCTCAGGCACCATGAGCTGGAGCTGGCCCTTGGACCTCAGAGCGCTCGGGGGTATAAATCTGGATGAGGTCCGAGACGTACTGTGGGACCAGTCCATTCAAAGCTTTAAAAACAAATAATAAAATCTTAAAATCAGTTCTAAAGTTAACAGGAAGCCAGTGCAAAGACGCAAAGATTGGAGTAATGTGCTCTCTCCTTCCTGTTCCTGTTAAAAGTCACGCTACAGAGTTTTGGACAAACTGTAGTCGATAAAGTGCGTTTTGTGAGATGCTGGAATAAAGTGCATTAGAGTCGTGGCGTGGTGAAATAAAAGCCTGCATGACTTGTTCAAAAAGTGTAAAGGTAAAAAAGGTTTGACTTTAGATGCAATGTTCATGATTGTAATTGTATTTTTTCTAGCTACAGTCTGTTGTGTTTTGCTGCGTCAGCCTGTTTGCGTCATGCTCACAGTCATCCTAACTGTCACATGTGCCTTCAGATGTCCCACAGTGCCACCAGTGCCTTCTGCCGCTCCATAAAGCTCCAGTGTGAGCTGTACCCGTCCAGGGAGGTGGCCATCTGCCTGGACCCCTACTGTGGCCTGGGCTTCGTGCTCTGGTGCCTCTGCAGGTCAGACACTCACCACACGCAAAACATGACGGAGATTTTAACAGACGGAGATCTGACGTACACACACATTTACTGTAGATGGAGAAATGTTTACTAAATACTTGCCTGACCTAACTGGATCATAGAGTGTGAAAAATCTCCTTCCACAGTCCAACTACAGCTGCTAATTTGTTTTAAATGTCTGTCAAAACTAGATACTCATTTGAGCATTCGATATTGATACTAAAAAAAGTTAAATTCACAGGACAGTTTAGTTTTAGAATGATCTTGAGCTGTGTCAGAACAAGTACAAGAGCACATAGACTAGGGATGCAACTATCAGTGGTCTCACGATTCAATACACGTATTCAGTCGATACACACATGTTGATACACACATGTTGATACACACATGTCGATACACACATGTCGATACACCATGTCCCTCCAGGTCTCTATGTTGTCATTTATTTTGGTCCAAAGGGAAACAGTTCTCTTGGTGTCCTCCTCAGGTGCAGCAGAAAACAGCTCCATAGGGATTTACAGCTGAAATATTCTAACAGAGGAGGAGTTTATCTTTCAGTCACTTTTTATTTTACATTGATAGACTCAGGAATGACACAATAAGTACATTACAGTCTACATACTTTAGTACAGTCTTTAGAATCGCTTCACATCGGTTTTAATCAAATGCGCTCGTATACGCACATGTAACATGATTCACCATATACACGACCTTTTTCTCAGACTGTCTCAGAGGTTTTACTCAGGAAATGGTCTGTTTAGATGTTTCTATGTAATATAACAGAGTTTTAGTGTCCAGAAAAAGGATGGGAGAGCAGAGTGTGTGTAAAAAGAGCAGGGCAGTGTGGGAGGAGCTACGTACTGTCTCTGCAGGAAGAGGCAGAGCAGCGATGACACAGACATGAGGCGTATGCAGGCACTGAGAGGACTCAGGAAATCATCAAATCATCATCAAAAAAGGAAAAGTCTGATAGTTTAACTCCCCTAACAGTCATAGGTTAGTAAGTTATATTATAAAATATAAAATACTCTGAGTAATAAGTAATAAAAATCTAAAGAAAAAGTAATACTTTCTTATTTTCATTGAATAAAAATGCTGGGTCAAATGAACTAAATCATTGAACCAAATGAACTAAAACACTTCACATATAAAGTATAACTTCACAGTAGTTGTGTTGCAGTGTGTTGTGTGTAGTGTGTGTAATGTTTCAGTAATATCATAGTGATATTATATTATATATTACATTAGCAGATTTTTTTTTTCATCTTAAAATATATCGAAATTGAATGGATATCATGACCCTTGTATCGACATACGTATTGAATCATGGGAAAACTGCATCACTAGTATACACTCATGGAGCACTGTGCAGCACAGCTGGACCACTGAGCGATTCCACAGATAGAAGAGCGCATAGGAATATAAAAGAAAGTACTAAGATTTAAGAGTTAAATGTCACATTGTTCCCCGTTTTTAAATGTAAGCCACTATAAGAGCATGCATCTCTCTGAATGGTTAATCTGTCTGTCAGTCATGCCATTTGGAATTGGGGAGACAGGATTCCATACCTGTTTGTCTTTAAGTTTTGTCAAAGCACGTGGTTCTGGCTGGTCAGGTAAACTAAATACAGGATTGGTCAAAATGGTAAGACCAAGAAATAATGACAAATATTTGCATTTAGCATCATGCAAATAAAGGAAACTACAAACTAGAGCAAGATGCTGAAAGATATGGAACAAAAATGTCAAGTGGTACATAAAAAACCTGAAAACCATGGACAATCCTGTACCAGGGCTTTGGGTTTGATTTCCCTGTGCAAAAGTGAAATATTTTCCACTTGTTATTGGTTTAAAATTTATCAATAATAATAATAATTTATCCATAATAATGTATCATAATCTGATACTACAAACAGATATAAGTCCATAGGTTACCAATGTTCCTATGAATGTACCAACATCCAACAGACTTTTGGTTTAACATCATCAGCATCATTGTGCAGACAGATGCTGCCATGGCAGTCTTCAATGTCATATAATTTACATAAAGCTAATAAATTCCTCAGGGTATCTTCACTCTTAGGTTATATATAGGTTCCATTTGTAGTGAGCTGTTGTTGTGTTGTGTGCAGTGTGTACAGCGGACACCAGTCCATCCTGATCCCCCCCTCGGAGCTGGAGCTGAACCCCTCCCTGTGGCTGTCTGCGGTCAGTCAGTACAAAGTCAGAGACACTTTCTGCTCCTACAGCGTCATGGAGCTGTGCACCAAGGGCCTGGGCCTGCAGACGGACGCCCTCAAGGTGAGCCGGGCTAGAGGGCCATGTCTTACTAATAATGCCAGAGAGATTTTATTAAGAGATAAGAACAAACCACTACAATTTAAAAGGAACCTACATGTAAAAAAAACCAAAACAGATTCAGAACCAAGGTTATGGAGTGAAGCATCACTGTGAAAGGAGTTCACTTATGGAAGAGTCTTGACAAAGAAATAAAAGAATCAAGTACAATAACAGCATTTAAAAAACACATAGAATCGAATGCAATTTATATGTATGAAAAAGAACACTATTATGCACAACAATTTAGTTAAAATTTCTGTTTTCAATTGATTAATAATAGTGCCTGAAATGAAATGTACTGATTTGAAATGTTCTGAAGTGACTATCAGTGTTGATGTTTTGTCTGGAAAAAGGAAAAGGGACAGAGAACATAAGATGACTCTTCTTCTTTCTGCTCCTTTTCATTCATTTCTTGTATGTTTGATGTTGTGACTCTGTTGATGTCTTTTTATACTTTATGAATGAAATGAGCATTTATTTCAGTACAGTTACAGTGGTACTTAATATAGTTACTTTACCAAAACCAAAGGAATACAGTTAAGTACTTAAAGGAAAATTAAACGGAATTTTCTAAGTGTTTGTACAGTACTCTGATGGGAGCATGTAACTGAACACAAAATACATTTTAATGCAGTATTCTGTAACAAAGCAGTCTTCTCAACACTGCCTATAACCAGTTATTTTGACAGTAAGAACTGTCAGATGCAGAACATAATGCGAAGTACACAGATCTGGGAAAGAAAATCACACAAAATGCACCTATTTGGTCCAGGAATTGAATTCTTGGAATTGAACTTTCTTCTAATGCTAATGCTAATAATGCTATTGCTAATAATAATGCTAATGCTAATAATAATAATAATAATAATAATACATACATACATACATTTTATTTATATAGCCCTTTTCAGGATGCTCAAAGACGACTTCCAAAACAAGTATTAAAACTGTCAAAAAGTTCTTATCTGTAACTTGTTACCTAGAAAAAACTCATGTTCTAACTGTAAATGATTAAATATGACCACATAAAGCTCAAATATGTCTCGCCACAAATCAATCACAATATCACAGTTGGCATGACAACCACAGATGTCACCCTTGTGTGAAGCTGCAGACCCTCAGAGACCTTTACATGGTAGCAGGGCCACAGTCATTCCTCACCAGTGTTCTCTGTGTTTGTGGGCTTCAGTCTCGGGGGGTGGACCTGTCCCGTGTCCGGACCTGTGTGGTGGTGGCAGAGGAGCGTCCCAGGATCTCTCTCACTCAGTCCTTCTCCAAACTCTTCAAAGACCTGGGCCTGCACCCTCGAGCCGTCAGCACGTCGTTCGGCTGCAGAGTCAACCTGGCCATCTGTCTGCAGGTACGGAGACAACCAATACTGATACTGATACTGATACTGATACTGATACTAATACTGATACTAATACTGATGCTAATACTGATGCTAATACTGATGCTAACATGTTCAATTGGAAAGCGTTCTGAAGCTGCCTGCTCTGTGAAGCGGTAACTCTGTGTGGATCATAGTCCCATTTTCATTGAGCATCCTCTTTCAGTTCATGCTCTACTTTAAAGGTGCACTATGTAAACATTTTATATACATACAGGAGACATATGATGGAAGATATATGGAATTATATAGCTAAGAGTTCACTAACTCTAATACTACATATTTGATATGTTATATTCAAATGCTCTTAAGTAGCCATCCTTTGCTATGTTGACAATGCTGCAGACCCTCAGTGATCTTTATAATAAATTCTCCTGAAATGGTTTTCACTTCCCAGAAATGCCAGAAGTGGAAACCAGGGTTCAAATCAGAGGGTGGCTATTTTAAGTTTAGTTTTAATCTAACACGAGTTTGGAGTTATTGTGAGTTTATTTTTTGTTTGCTACTTTCCATATATAGAATCTACAATGGAAATCATCATGGAAATAAAGTGTCTCCCTAAAACTTTGGAAGTGTATCTTTTTAAGAAGGTCCACCACCACTTGTCTCCATGGAGTAGGAAGGTGGAAAAGTTACATAGTGCACTTTTGACTTCTTTATTTTATTTAATTTTTTTGCTTAATTACATTTGTATTATGTTTTCAACAAGATGGGGCTATAGTGATGAATGTAACACATCAGGAGAGCTGGTTCAATCTTTGCCCAATAGTATACTGTGTTTTTGTGTTCTTGGGCAAGACACACACACTGCCCATCTGCTGTGTGGCGGTTTGACTCATTATCGCGTCACCAAGAGTCAGAAAGGTGGAGTGTATGGCCTAAGAACACAGCAATAGTATGCTCTTGGTGGGAGATTTTGAATACAACCTTTAAAAATAAGAGGCTCTAACACTTACAACTCATCTGTAGTTAAGTTCCAATAAATATTCTGATTTAAGTTACTAAATGGTAATATTTAAACCATAACAAAACCTAACAATTTCACTTAAATGGAGAGTACTCAAGATCATAGACGTGAAATTCTCTACTCTGCCTGTTACTCTTTTCTCTACTCTGCTACAGCTCGATCGCTTGTTCACATCGATCGTTCCTTTATATACAAATTAATGGTGAAGCCCCATATTAAAGTATATAACATGTTTATTTCATGATAAATTAATTTTTATTAGGTTTCTTCACCAGTCTCATGTAACTGAGGTTTAGTGTCACTTGATGTTGACCAGAACCACACAAATTTGGAAATCTCAGATGAAACGGGTTAGCTCCCAGTTTAGATGCCACTTTCATTAGATTTATGCTAGATGCCTACCGTATTTTTCGGACTATAAGTCGCACCAGCCAAAAAATGCATAATGAAGAAGAAAAAACATATATAAGTCGCACCGGACTATAAGTCATAGAGAGTCAGAGAAGAGGAACAGACATTTTATCTTGAAAGGCAAGTTCTAGTAATAACAGAAAACAACAGACTGTTAACGTCACATATGAACAGTTCTTCAGATAACTTTAGCATAAACAACAGAACAGAACAAATTTATCAAACTGTCCATCTCACTCCAAATCACTAAATCCATTCAATTCTTCATCTTTGGTGTCACTTCTGAGCAACTTCGCAACCTCCGGAGGTAAACAGAGCGCCGCTTCCTCTTCTGTGTCGCTGTCGTCAGACTCAGCATCAGTTTAAGTTAGAATTATTCCGGCCTTTCTGAATCCCGACAGGATGGTTTCGGTGTCACTGAAGTCCAGACTTTGTCCATCCATTCAGTGACTTCAGGAAAGTTGCATGGTGCACCCTTTTGATTACGTGAAGCTCTCCATCCCCGCTTTCCTCCAGTCCCTCACAAGTTTCTCGCTCACTCCAAACTTTCTTTCTGCTGCTTTATTACCGTTTTTGACTGAGTATTTTACTATTTGCAGCAGGACAGCAGCTTTTTCTGCAGGAGACATGCGCAGTAGCGTGAAGTGACAGTGGTACAGGAGCAGAAGATACAGACACACAAGACTAGAACCTCTCGTGGCTTCAGTGTGAACATTTTAATATATAAGTCACACTGGAGTATAAGTCACAGGAAACACCCAAACCATGAAAAAAGTGCGACTTATAGTCCGAAAAATACGGTAATTAGGGTCTAATGCTAACGGCTATAGATAAAATATCTCCCCTCGCATTAGCATGGATGATAACATCAGCATCGAACGCTGCGTCTAATAATTATACGTCTATGTTCAGCACCATCTTGAAGCTGTTTGTTTCATTCTTCTCTATCTTCTTCCTGGTTTGTGTTTAACCCCGCCCACATCCCCTCACACCTGATTTTGTCTCCGCCTCTTTCCTTTTCTGTGTGTTTTGTGTTCACTCGGTCCCTCACCGCTGCAGCCTCACAGGTTGGGGAAGCTGGCTGAGCAGGTAGGTCACGCCACCAGACCCAAGACGCTTCAGACTGTCCCACATACAAAAACTTTAGAATAGTGATAGATGATGTTATTGTCTGCACTGATAAGGTTTGTTTACTGAAGTGTCTTGAATAACGGTCTAACAATATCCAAATTTCACAATACAGTATTTAAAGGCCCATGTGTTTGAGCAAAATGTGTCTTACCCTAACACAGATCTATTGGATAAACAGCTCTTGAAGTGAAACTAAGGCTGCGTTCAGACTGCAGCCTGAAGTGACCCAAAT
Organism: Boleophthalmus pectinirostris; assembly: GCF_026225935.1. NCBI lineage: Eukaryota > Metazoa > Chordata > Actinopteri > Gobiiformes > Gobiidae > Boleophthalmus > Boleophthalmus pectinirostris. The sequence goes on from NW_026571095.1 coordinate 2,927,846, forward strand.
CCGATTTTTTGGCCTCTATGTGACCTGTATCTGATCTTTTAATGACAGTCTGAACGACACAGATCCGATTTTTTCAAATGTGACCCAGGACACTTGGATATGTGCTCCTGAAACTGATACATATCTGATCTTTTGACATGTGACTTCAGTCTGAACGGCCAAAGCGCATTCATCCACCTACACGTTATCAACAAGACACAAACGTCACTATTCTGCGCTGAAGTAGGCGAAAATTGTTAATGAACAATTAATGAACAATCTCTCTGTGGCTGCGCGCAGTGATACGAACGGAGAGAAAATAGTGCCAAGCGATAATGAGGTCTGACTTTTTAGGCGACGATGGTTTTGTGATGCAAATGTATCACTGTTTTGAACACAGATTGTTTTGAGAAGAAAAACGCTTTATTATACAGTCCCCATACAACTTGCCGGACTACTTTCGTCAACGCCGAAAACCGCCAGTATCTCGGTTCACTGGACGCTGTCGGGGATAATTCAGTGTTGATGCACGACACTGCTCACGGGGATGACATACAGATTTATGTCACAAATCCCGAACCATCCCTTTAAGTGCAGCTGATCACTCTTTGCGAACACCTGCTCCGGGTGCTTGTGCTAGGGGCTCTCTCTCTTAAGTTCGCGGGTACCTGACCTGGTGCAGGACTCTGACCCGAGCTGTCACAGTGAGAGCTGGAGAGACGCAGCGACACTTGTTCCAAAACCAAATGTTACTTCTGCCACACTACACACACACTGTATCCACACAACAACCAAGGTACATGTGCATCTGCGCAACAAGTGCATCATCAGAGTTTTCAGTGCCACTGGAAATATTATAACTCCAGGGGATGGGGTGTGGGGGAGGGGGTGTGATATCATCGTATACTGCACTGTTACGCCACTATACCGCACCACAGGAGAAATTCCCTAACCGCGACAGCCCTACACATGTCCAATGCGCTGCTAATGGGGCTAACTGAAAAGCTAGCTTTTCCCAAATCCCGTAGGAAGAAGGGCAATAACGTCTTTCCTCTTTGTAAAATTCACCAAACATTCTCTTTGTTCTGTCTCTTTAATGATTGGCTGGTGCCCAAACTCGCACTTCCGGGGTTTTTGTAAACCGTCTAGTGTATTCTGATTCTTGACCTAGTCACTGGAGAGAAATGACATTGAGTGGAGGCACTAGGTGGCGCCAGCCTGGCATTTTAAATGAACTAGTTTTGTTTTTCATGTTTTTGAGAGAGTAAACTGTAATAACCAATTTATTGCAGTATTGGAGGAAGGTTTAATAAAAATAATAAAATGCATTTTTTTGGGATATACAGTAATTAGCTGTAGGATTGTGTAAAGCCATATTTCTATTTCTATATTAACTCATGACTTCAGTTCAAAAAGACACATGACGCTCAATAATATGATCACCAATGCTGATATAGGAGCCAATATATCACCCATCCATAATCAAAATTCTGTAATCTGTAGTCATGTTTCATTCATGTTTCTTCAAAATGGCCTTAGAATCAAATCTTATCAGTGTTGACAAAAACAGTGACATTTCCTTTGGGTTCTGCTTGGAGCACACTGGTTGTTTGGGAGCAGGCTGAGTCTTTTTCGTGGGAAGTATGTACTGTCCTCATACTGTACGATCACTTTTTATTTAGATTTTTGGTGTTTTCTTTGAACAAATTTACAACTGCAAGCAATATGTGTTTATGTAGTTAAAAAAAAAATCAAAATAATCAAAATATAAGAACAACAACACATAAAATGACATCTAGCTTCTTATATGATATACTATTTTCTGATCTGTTATAATGTTTCTTCTGAGTTGTGTTTTATTTCATTCACATGTTTAACACACAATTCTGCATATTTAGTTCTCTCAAACTTCGTACACTTTCACTCGAGTGTAATAATAAAGGGTTACTGAAACGTGTGAATGAAACAAAACACAACTCCAGGTCTGTTTTTGAGGACGTAACAACTTCGCAACATGGCTTAAAGCTCAGAAGAGTCCATTTTGCACAATATACATGTAGTAATTAACAGTGTGATTCAAAACCATCAAGTAAATCACACATCAACAAGATCTGTAAGTGAGTAAAATTCAGAATTGCTGCCAAAAGTACACTCAAACAGCTAAAACGTTCATACACTCACAAACTGTTCACCCGTCTGGTCTCCGGCTATTGCCTCAACACTGAAACCTCTACAAAAACTCCACAACTCTCTGTAAATATCCTGGACAAAAACAAGCCACTCTCGCCATTAGTCCTTGACAGTCCGGGCTGCACTCCTCCACCGTCCTCGGACTGGTCACATGATGTTGCTGTGTCTGCTCAGCTCATTTAAATAGATTTTGGCTGTTTTTTCTACTTGGAGCAGTAAACATGCACCCGAACCACAAACCAGGAACAACAAGTGTAAGGCAGAGCTGTTTAAAGTCGTACTGTGGAACATTCATTGCAGTTACATCGTGCACTGTTAAGTCGACAATATCCGACTGCTGCAAGAAGGAAAATCGTCCCATTGACCAACACTAAGGTCAGAAGCACAGACAGCAACAAGTACCATCATTGGATTGAAGAAGCCATCAAGAGTTTGTTCTATCTTGATCAAACTGGTCTTTCACTGACTGAACTTCATCTTTAGAAATGAAATATCTTAGTATTTCATTCAGTCGTTGGATGTCAAGATCTTTCTGGTGATTCTGTGACTGAAGCTTCTTGTTTTTCTCCTCTTGATCCTAATGGAGAGAGAAAACCACCTCCAGTCGTGCACTACAGGCACAGAGTTCACCATTCTCTTCATCTACTCTCTCTGCCTCATCTATGTACTATTTAATGTTAATTCAGTTCAAATAAAACCAAAAAAATATCCACGTAAAACTCTATTCTTGGCTTAAATCATGTAGGCTTGATTAGCTGCTAGCCCATTTAGAAATTCACCTTTACTGTCAATTTGGAGCTTTGTAAATCCAGTAAAGAGCTCCGGCTTTCTTCTGTACTTGACCTTGTGTTCATCCTGGTGTGCAACAAGAATCTACAATCTCTGAAACTCTGAAAAGTTAGTTAATTACTGCTGACGGCGTTAGTTTCTGCCGGTGTGGGGTTTGGAGAGGCATCATAATTGTTTAGAGTTAATAGTTCATTCATAGTTCCAAAAAATGAAATAGTTCATCGTCCTTTTTTTTTTTTTTCAATATGTTGCTGCAAGTAATTATTTTTCATTATCACTGCCAAAGCCCAAACAAAATCACAGACAGGAATGATTTGATCAGTTTTAACAATTAAACTGTGTGTTAGATTTCATCTTTGCAGCTGAGAGACGATAACAGAGCCGCTCCTGTCTCAGTCAGTGGGATTTGGGTGGAGGATCTGTCTTGATTGTCTTTGATTTCGTACGTGCTTTCATAAACCTTGAAAGTCTCGCCTGCTGCTTCAGTTCAATGTGTCGTTTTAAGTTTGCTGTTGATGTGACTGAAGTGTGGATTTTTTTTTTTTTTTTGAAAGCCGGCGGGCAAAGTTTGCACATAAATTTGAGGTTCTTTCCTTCCTCAGTGGCCTTGAGCTCTTTTAAATGCTCAGATGATGAATCCTTTTGGTCCTGCTCCAGTCGCCTCCACACTGCTTTTTTGTTTTGTCTTTTTTCGATAAAATAAAAAATAAATTTAAAAATTTAATTAAAATAGGTCCAAAGGCACAAATAGGCCAAAAAAAAAAAGCAAAAAAAAAAAAAAAAAGCAAAGAAACACATTTTGTCTGCACAACCTCCATAGCTTCAGAAACTAGTGCCATTATTCCATCCCCAAACAAGTTCACTTTGTACTGGAATAAAGCCACCCCTCTCTCTGTAACTGCTGCTGTCAGCCTCGTCATTTTGGTCTTGAAATGTTTTTATCAACATCTACATGATCCTGGTGTTTTAAGTAATTCACTCCAATAACCGCAGGCCTCGCTGAGCTTCACTTGACTGGAGTCGGTACAGTTGACGTCCACACACCTTCTTCCATTTCTTTATACAGGCTATAGTTGTAATAGAAGAAGTACTCCTCTGGGTTTTTAAACTCTGTACACCTTCACTAGAATCATTTGGATGATTTCAGCTCTGGAATTGCCCATTTCTACTGAAAAAAAAAAATAATAATAATAATCTATATATGAAAGGAGCCGTTAACTTGAATTCTACCACTACAACAACAACATTATAACATGACTTAAAGCTCACAAGAGTCAGTTTTGTGTCATATAGGACTTTTAACACCTTTTTTTTTCAAACTCTGGTTAAGAGTTCTAATTATTTTGTGCTGTTATTACTGAATCTGTGTATCATTCATTCATTTGTTTTTGCAATATAAAACCAAAAATAAGAAAAGAAAAAAATAACAATTTTCTTCATTATTTGTCTCCACAACCAAAATGAAAAAATAGATAACGATTCGTTTTTTTCATTTTTCAATTTTGTGTTTAAATCAATAATGGAAAAAAAAGGATAATGGCCGTTTTCCGGACTTTTGCGAAGCATACGGATTGACCCAGGACTAAAAGCACTTTCAGTCCTGGTCTAGTCCCAGTCTCAGTCCTGGTCTGGTCCCGGTCTGGTCTGGTCTCAGTCCCGATCTGGTCCCTGTCTGGTCCTGGTCTCAGTCCTGGTCTAGTCCTGGTCTGGTCCCAGTCTGGTCTCGGTCTGGTCTTGGTCTGGTCTTGGTCTCAGTCCCAATCTCAATCACGGCCTGGCCTCATTTCTGGTCTGGTCCCAGTCTCGGTCTCAGTCCTGGTCCTGGTCTCAGTCCTGGTCCTGGTCTCAGTCCTGGTCTGGTTCTGGTCTGGTCGGACCTGTTTCAGTCCTGGTTCAGTCTGTATGTGGCGCAAAAGTCCGGCATCGCAGTTTAAGTCACGGAAACGGGAAACGGCTGTTACCATTTTTCATTTAAACACAGAATTGAAAACTGAAAAGAACAAATCGTTGTCTATTATTTCATTTTGGTTTTGGAGACAAATAATGAAGAAAATAGTTCTTTCGTGCTCTTATTTTTGCTTTTATATTGAAAAACGAATAAATTAATGATACATTGATATTTCTGGCCCCGCCCCCTTCGCTGGTCCCTGGAGTAAATGACATGTTAGATCAGTGCTCCTAGTGGTGAGGGGGGGCGCTGCAATCTCACGACAAAACCCTAATAATTCAGACTTGACTCTCCTCCATTCTCTCCTCTCTCTGGTGCATGTAAAGCCCTGGTGCGTCCTGTAGGCTCCTCTATAGCGCTTCCTCTGGTGTGTGGGGGTAGTGCACGTGCTGTAGATGTACTGATGTTTTTCTCTTTATGGAATAAGATCTGTGTGAATAATACATGATTCTGTTTTGTCCAGGGCACTTCAGGACCAGACCCCACTACAGTGTTTGTGGACATGAGAGCTCTACGCCACGACAGGTATCCAACACTATTTATTCATATTTAATCTACAAGTAACATGATGTTGTGTGGTATTTACACTTGGTTAGTTCTTCTTGGATCTACACTAACAGTCAAAAGTTTGGACACACCCTCTCATTCAGTGTTTTTTTTGTTTTTTTTTTTTTTTTTTTTGACTACTTTCTACATTTTATGCACATACAGAAGACACCAGATATATAAGTAAAGTCAGGGATGCACTGTTACCAATACTTGTATCGAATACTGGCGCCAATACATGCAACACGAATTTCGGACTTCCGGTCATTGCATAATCCATACTGGGAAGGATTCTCCGAAAAAATGAGCATCAAACCTCCATGTTTGTTTTCCCAGTGGGATGTGTCAAGTCTTTTGAACCATATCACTTTTGTTTCTGTTTATTGTCATATTTTAGTTTTGGGATTTGGACATTGTAATCGTGTGGTTGTTGGATCCTAACAGCGGAAAACAACTTGAGAAATTTGTTTGCGAACTTCATAACTGCAAAAGGGAATCAGATGTGTGTGATTGCAAACCTCTGTTCAAACTGTTTCTCTTCCCAACGGAATTGAAAAATAGTGAAAGGTGAAGGCGATGGGCAGTGATCCACAGGAAGAACCAAAAAGGAAACATTTGACTAAGAAATCATCCTGAGTTTGCAGCGAACATTTTGTATGTGGAGCGACAACAAAACAAAATCCCGATCTCTCGCTCAACTTTAGTTATGAATTTAAAAAGTCAAGGCCAAAGTGAAAGGCACCAGCTGTTCACCAAGAAACACCTTCCACTGCAAAGAGACCAAGACGTGATGTTGCTGTAAAACCACAAGAACAAGAAAGTGCAGCTCAGTCTGTTTGTCTTCTGCTCCTCTCCATTAACAAACGGGATTTTGCTTTGTTGTCGCTCCACATACAAAATGTTCACTGCAAACTCGGGATGATTTAGTCAGTCAAATGTTTCCTTTTTGGTTCTTCCTGTGGATCAGTCCTGTCCATCACCTTCACCTTTCACTATTTACAATTCCGTTGGGAAGAGAAACAGTTTGAACAGAGGTTTGCAGTCACACACATCTGATTCCCTTTTGCATTTATGGAGTTCACAAACAAATTTCTCAAGCTTGTTTTCCGCTGTTAGGATCCAACAACCACACAATTACGATGTCCAAATCCCAAAACTAAAATATGACAATATCAGAACCAGAAACAAAAGCGATAAGTTCAAAAGACTTGAAAAGATCCACTTTGACAATAGACACATCCCACTGGGAAAACAAACATGGAGGTTTGATGCTCCCTTTTTCAGAAAATCCTTCCCAGTATGAATTGCACAATGACTGGAAGTCCAAAATTTGTGATGCATCTATACTAAAAAATATCGCTGGACTGGGTATCAGTTCCATGATATCAGTTAAGCTGATATTGTGATTGGATGTAATAAGACTATTCACAGGCTGATTTGGGCCTAAACTGTCTCATAATGTCTTAACTTTTATTCATACAAAGTTTTTCACTAGTCATTTGAAGGATAAATAACAGTTACATAACACAGTTGGATCTCTTGTGTAATAAGTTAACTGTGTTTTTAAGGGAGTAAGTGCCATTTTCCATCCCTACACTGGTATTGGTTAATATTGGGCATCGGCAGATACTTAAAGCCAAAGTATCGATATTGAGATTGGAACAGAAAAAGCTGGATTGGTGCGTCCCTAAATAACAGATAGAGAATTATGTAGCAAAGACAAAACGGTCTAAATAAATCTAATAAATTCTTGAATACATTTTATACTCAAATCTTCAAAGTAGCCACCCTTTGCTTTGTCGAAAAATATTTAGTAGAGTTATTTAAAGGTGCATTGTCTCCATGGAGATGTTATTGCTTTGCCTGAAATGTTCCATGGCACGGTATGATCCACAAACTGCAACGAAGAAAACAAAAAAGCTGGATGTAGCTCGAGTTGGTGGAGTTGCTCAGAAATGACACAGAGGATGAAGAATTGATTTAGTGATTTGGAGTGAGATGGAGACTTTGGTAAACTTGTTCTGTTGTTTATGCCCTAGTTTAATTCATTACACATTTTTTGGCTGGTGCGACTTTAACTCCGGAGTGACCTGTAGTCCGGAAAATACAGTAGTTTTGAGCAAACAAGAAGAGAATTTAAAGGTGGAGGTGTCAGTTACGTCTGCAATAGAGCACAGAGGGTTTATGCTTGAAATTTTTGTCTTTTTTTTAATAAAGCTGACAGCGTGCAATCTCCAGTGCTTCAAATACTCTGGTGACTCATGTGCCGTGTGCAAAACTCCAGAGTTCATCAAAGTGTCACCCAAACTTAACACTGAAATATGGCTTTCTTTTTCAGATTTTCCACAGTAAAATAGACAAAAAATCAAGTTAATTTCTGAACCTTCCTCTCAAACGAATGGCAGTTTCCAGAGTTTATTACCTTTTAAATTAAAGTGTGCGCAGGACAGGTTTTTATGATTCTGTCTTTTTTACCGAATCTAATAGGATAATATCTGTTTTTAATATAAATTTTAGTTTTACGCAAATCAAAAAGTCATTTGCGAAGAAAAGTTTAAAAAAATAGCACAATTTACACGCAAGAAACACATTTTTTCTGATACTTTAAACATTGTTTCTACAACATAAAGGTGTTTCTTATATTTTTATTTGTCAAATTAAAATCTTTGTGTACATTAGAGGAGCTTTGGCCTGTATGTTGCTAGGTTACAGTTATGGAATTTCCTGGTGTCATGTCACGATTTCCAACCAGGAAGTCAAATTTAAAACCTAAAAATTGCCAAACCAGGAAAATCTTAATTGTGACGATCTTAAGTGTGATGAAAATGAAAATGACGTTCCTCTTTCTCTTCTCACAGGGTGCGACTGGTGGAACGAGGGTCTCCACACAGTTTACCCCTCATGGAGTCGGGGAAGGTACATGTGTTTGTTAGTTTGTTAGTTAATTTAAATGTATGAAATGACAAAATGACTAAAAGCTTTTATAATTGTTCCGGTCTCCACAGATTCTTCCTGGAGTCCGCATCATTATTGCAAATCCTGAAACAAAGGGACCAATGGGAGAGTCACATCTGGGAGAGGTCAGACTGAAATCATTATCCAAGAGGGTTAATGTGCCGTATTAGGACTTTAAAACGTGATTGTTGACAGTTGAAATGACTTTAAGACATTAGATTAACTAGTCGATCTCACCCGGGACAGATGGGGAGGGGCTTATCCAGTTCTTACCCTGCGTTCGATTATCTTCTAACTCCCACTTGGACCTCGGATTTGACGTCACATCCGAGTTTGAAGCGTATTATTATGCTTCATGTGTCGGACTTGGAGAGTAGCGTGTAGTCTCACCACAACACGACTACCAAGTGATACGGACGTGGTAAAGTACTGCAGTGATACGAGTGATTGAAACTGTCATTTAAACCATCAAAGTGTCCAAACACAATGAAACACTTCATATTTACACGTCACAGTGGGCGGAGACATCTTGGCTTCTGACTCGGAATCCTTGTCCGGTCTACTTTTTCTGCCACCGAGGTCTGAGTCGCACATGTCACTAGGCAACTTCTTTCGAAAACCGACTCGGAAGGATAATGGAATGCAGGGTTATTATAGACTGGTGCACATGTATACTTCACTCACAGAGATCAGGAATCTGACCTACAAACTCCTGGTGAGAGGGAGGAGACAGGAGACAGACAACTACTTCCCGACATCAGAGCGTTCCTGAGAGCAGACACTGAAACGTCACTAACACATTTGCATGACTTCATTGTCTTTGCTGCTTCTGTGGAAAGTTACTCAGAAAATACTCAAATAAAGGGGTGGGGCCTTACTGCTCAGGTAAAGGGGCGGGTCCTCACTGCTCAGGTAAAGGGGCGGGGCCTCACTGCTCAGGTAAAGGGGCGGGGCCTTACTGCTCAGGTAAAGGGGCGGGCCGTCTCTGCTCAGGTAAAGGGGCGGGTCCTCACTGCTCAGGTAAAGGGGCGGGGCCTTACTGCTCAGGTAAAGGGGCGGGGCCTAACTGCGTTCCAGAGTTTTGGAGACACAGGAGGAGACACAGGCGAGTTTGTGGAGCAAATCTCCAACAAATAATGTCCAGGTTCAACATGTGTGGGTATTTGGATATTTCTTTAAAATGAACACTTTTTGAGTGAAATAAAAGCAAGCTCCAAACTACAGACGGTATAAAGACGTGGACTAAGGGAGTGTGACGTCACCCATAACGCTCAGATCCAGTCAAATGAAGCTCACGAGGTTATTGATTATAGGGGCAAAACTGGAACAGAGATCCATATTAAAAATAGCAATTGATTTACGGACAAAGTAAAAGAAAAACACCAGGATCATATAGAATGGGTTAATATGAACATTTCAAGGCCAAATAAAAGAAGCTCACAGCAGCAGTTATCGAAAGAGTGGAAGCAGAGTTGATGGAGCCGGAAGCGCCCTCATGCTCGTTTCCTGTGTGGAAGCATGTAGCGATGTCCACTTCTATATTCAGTCTATGCCCCCATTAAGTCAAAACTACAACATCTGCGTTTTCCTCCGTGTTAAACTCCTCCATGCTTGTGTGCAGATCTGGGTGCACAGCGGGCACAACGCCAGTGGGTACTTCACGGTGTACGGGGACGAGGCGCTGCAGTCAGACCACTTCTGCTCCAGGCTCAGCTTCGGAGACACTCAGACCGTCTGGGCCCGGACCGGCTACCTGGGCTTCCTCAGGAGGACCGAGCTAACTGACGCTAACGGAGGTAGTGCTAGTGTGTTTGTTTAAAAGAGACACAGATTAAATGGCTCATATGACTCTATGTTCTGATCTGTTCTAATGTTGTTTCCTCATCACAAACAGACCTGGAGTTGTGTTTTTTTTTTTTTCATTCACATGTTTAACACACAAACCCTGCACATTTAGACTGAGTTTGTCTCTCACACAGAAAACATCTGCTCCACTGTTAAACTGCCTACACCTTCACTAGAATAATTTGGATGATTTCTGACTTTGAATTGCTGATCTGTACTGAGCTAAAGGTTAAAGGTAACTTAAAAACTACTGCTTCATAACATCAGAAGAGGAACAGAGCATCTGGAGCTTTGGAGATGTAGACAGACTAATAATAATAAAGTGTTACTTAAACATGTGTGAATGGAGAAACAACATTATACATAGATCAGAAAACAGTGTAATATGAGCCCTTTAAGAACTTCACTAAGAACAAAACACTGGCCTAATGCAAAGATCAGGAGTAAACCTGAGTATATTTTGATCTGTTTGCCAGAGCGACACGATGCCCTGTACGTGGTGGGTGCTCTGGAGGAGGCCATGGAGCTGAGGGGCATGAGGTACCACCCCATCGACATCGAGACGTCTGTGATCAGGACCCACAAGAGCATCACAGAGTGGTACAGTGCCACATCACTCACTACAATACAGAATATACACATTCTATATACCAGAGCTGTTATCTGAGCTGTTGGAGCCAGAGCAGGACTGATTCAAGGCCTTCAGCTTCCTGTCAAGGTGACAGTTTAAGGACTTTTCACCATTCAAAAGATAAATATTCTTTGGAATATGGCAGCATTGCTAATATTAACACCTCTCTGTGATCTACGGCTTGGTTAGACTTGGTGATCCCTGTGTTTGAGAATGTTGAACAATAAGGACCATTGCTATTGCAATTAACATTTCAGAACAAAATATCCTTTTGAATAGGGGAAAGCACACCCCTGGTGTTCTCCAGATCAGACATGTGTCAAACAGTGTGTGTAAATCCACATCAGATATGATTTGAAGAGTGTCTCTGTCTCTGTCAGTGCGGTGTTCACTTGGACCAACCTGCTGGTGGTGGTGGTGGAGCTGGACGGCTCGGAGCACGAGGCCCTGGACCTGGTTCCCATGGTAACCAACGTGGTTCTGGAGGAGCACTACCTGATCGTGGGCGTGGTGGTGGTGGTGGACATCGGAGTCATCCCCATCAACTCCAGAGGAGAGAAGCAGAGGATGCACCTGAGGGACGGCTTCCTCGCCGACCAGCTGGACCCCATCTATGTGGCCTACAACATGTAGGACCTGTGTACCACCTGTACGCCGGAGAGACACACTACAGGACCAGACTACAGGACCAGACTGCAGGACCAGACTGCACCAGACTGCACACCAGACTACAGACTACAGGACCAGACTACTGGACCAGACTGACCAGACTACAGGACCAGACTACAGGACCAGACTACTGGACCAGACTGCAGGACCAGACTGCACAGGACCAGACTACTGGACTACACCAGACTACTGCAGACTACAGGACTAGACTACAAGAAGAGAGTCCAGGACCAGACTCCAGGACCTGACTACAGCAGACTAGAGGACTCGACTCGAGGACTAGACTCCAGTGTAAGGATAGTACAGGTGTGAGATTACAGGAAGCACCAGTGAACGCAAACACTGCCCCTGGATGCAAATGGATTTAACCAGTACAACCACATAAGCCCCGCCCCCTTTTGGATTATTGGTTTCTGATTGGTCCAAGAGGATCTACCTTTGGGAAATAACTATAAGGAGAAGCTTTTCCATACATAACTAAAAGAGACAATTTTGCAAAAAGAAGAAACCTTTTCTGCATTGTGGATTTACTGGAAGCTGAGATAATTGGAGCTGTGAAGTTATAGACAATCTCGAATGGGACAGAATTTGAAAACAATCACGTTTTTAAATATTATAACAGAACGTGGCTTTTCACTTTTAAGGACAAATTAAAGTAAAAGTGGTGGGACATAGATTGGATCGATTCTCTTAACGTCCTATGAAACTTAAAAGGAATGAAGGACTTTAGCGCTTTTGCAGACCTGGGGCAAGAAAACTCACATCTAATATTAATTCATATGTGGAGGTTCCAATTCTGGGCCCCTAAGACCCCGAGGCCTGGGACAACAGACCTCTTTGCCCCCCGTCAACCCTCCTGCCGCTTTGCCTATCAAAATACACGCCCAGAGTTTTGTCTGTCAGGCTCCATACAACACCCCAACTGCAGTAAAACGGAGTAACGGCAAATCTCAGCCCAGGTTTCAGACTGATGTTTACAGGAACATTTGACGGACAATCGTGGCAAATATTGTGCTTTGAAACGCGTGTCATATCCTCACATGCTTGTTCTGTTTCAAGTTAATGTATTTTTACAATTTTACGGTCAAAAATATGCGTACAGATTGTATGTTTTTTAAATATCTTTTGATACAATGTGGAAAGGTACGGCGCTTTTGTTTTCAACTTTTTACATTGGAATAACCTGGTATCATGGTGCACCCGTGTCACAGACTGCCACAGCCTTTAACTCATGTAAGTATGTACAAAAACGAAAATGAAACGATTTTATTTATTTTGCTTCTCTGTAAAAATGTATGAGGACACGTTTAAAAATGTGGCTCTTGAGTATTCACTAATATAAGGAAATGCTTTGTTTTAACTTGAGTGGAGCAATTACATCAGGTCTGTTACGGACTTAAAGAGTTTATTAATGACTTAGTATCATAAAGGATTTTATATGGAAGCGTCAAGTGTCAATCAGATTCAGGACTTTGGTTTTGTCTGTTGTAGAGTGGCAAAAAAAGATGTTTGTGAGGATCTATGGGAGCCCTGTGGGGACAAAATTTCAGATAATCATAGAGTGGGACATGATACTTTTTCTTAGCTGTATAGAAATAAATATGTGTTCAATTCAACGAACAGCAAGACTTGTTACGTTCTCAACAGTACAAATGTTAAGTTTGTGATTATACTCTGACCTCTAGTGGCGGAAAAGGGAAATGACAGTGTTTTCATCTGGTTTAAAGGAACTTTATGTAGGTTAGGTTAGGTTAAGTTGCTTTATTTGTACCCATAGGTAAATTTGTTTTGCAGATAAAAACACAATTACTAAATAAAATGTTACAGAGCTCCAGTGCAGAATGGTTTGTTCCATAAACAGTTAGTTAAATTCATCCATCACGCTTGACTAAAATCACAATAAATATTAAATATATAAAAATAAAACATTTTTTCCAAGATAAATGTACTAAAATTGAGCGTTAAATAGATTACAGCAGACTCCAGGACCAGACTACAGGACTAGACTCCAGTGCAGAATAAACAATTAGTTAAATTCATCCATCACGCTTTGCAATAAATATTTAAAAATACATGATTTTTCCAAGACAAACGTACTAAATTCAATAGATAAATAGATTACAATTTATTCATAAGTATGACAGCAGCCGGAACGAAGCTCCTTTTAAAACGATTTGTTCAAGATCTTGGGACTAAAAGCGTCTGACCAGAGAGAAGCAGCTGAAACTGTGAGTTTAGTGAGTGTTGCACGTCTTTTATAATCCTCTGGGACGTCCTCTGTAAGTGTCTTGAGTACAAAAAGTCCAGGCGGCTCTGAGGATGAACAATCACCTCACGTCCATTTAACCGACTGATTCAGGGAGCTCTTGTTTTTTTTAGCAGAGACGCTCCCAAACCATGAGACCAATGAAAACTGATTCTATAAACGTTTTATAAAACAGTGTCATCATTGTTCCTCAGACAATGACGACGCCGGTGCCTCTTTTACACACAGCAGCACGATTATTGTCAAAGCTCAAATTTTGAAACAATGAGTGTTCCAAGATACTTCCAGGAGTCCACACACACACACACACACACACACACACACACACACACACACACTGACTGCCCCTTTATATCTGTGACATCATTCGTAGCCTGGGCTCTTAAGAATAAAGCAGCATTACAATAGTTATCAGCAGAAGTTATATTTGATTTGAACATGTCTACATCATATTTTGGGACTCAAATAGGTCACGATCAAATTTAAAGCTCCTATAACATTCAGTATTGACTCTTGTGAGCTTTTAGGCATGTTAGAATGTTGTTACCTCCTCGAAAACACACCTGGAGTTGTTTTGTTTCTTTCACACAATTCTTTGATATTTGTTTACATCCCCAAAGCTCAAAATGCTCTCTTCCACCTTGTGATGTCATGAAGTGGTAGTTTTCATGTTAACAGCTCCTTTTTCCTTTGCTCACTAAAGATTGGCAAACCCCGGGGATGAAACAGTCCAAATGATTCTAGTGAAGGTGTGTGGAGTTTAAAAACACACTGTATTACCACATGACATCACGAGGTGGAACAGAGTGTTTTCTGTTTGAGGGATGAACTCACATAGATCAGAAATTAGTGTCATGGGATTTTAAAATCTAAATCTACATACAGTTCCTTTAAGTTACTCCACAGATATTTTTAAAGCTTAGTAATGTATTATTTATCGTCGAAATAAGATGTTGTGGAAAAAACTGTCCTTTAATTTGTCGTAGAAATTGCTTTTGAATTGTGTTTTTTTTAAATGATCTGAATCTTGACCCTTTAGGGCTGCCATAGTTCGACTTTTATTTTAAACTCCACTTATGACAAATGCAAAATGAACAATGAAATGAAATGAAAACCCAGAAACTGTTTATCTCCACGTCAGGACTACACGATGATGTCATAACAGGAAGAGGAAGCGGACGCCCTTTAAAGAAACTTTGGAGAGGTCAAAGGTGACGAGGGCCTTTCAGAAGTGGAATGTTTTGTGGATTTTATTTTGAAAGAAAAAAAAGCACTTTTCTCATAGTTTTCTCTTTATCTTATCAGCAGATGTCGCCCGTTTTATAAAATGTCTTATTTGAGTTGATAAATAAATATTTCAACTGTTTTGAAAGAAAAGTGTGATGTCGTGTTGATTTTGGGCTGGAGTGGGGCTGGTTCTGTCCATGGAGATTTGCCAGAGGGAGATTGTTTTCCTTGGAATGTACCGCAGTATGGCATTACATTTGCTTTTCATTTAACTATAAGTGTTTTTTACAATCAGTGAAAAATAAGCATTCTACCGTAAACAGGCTCACTTCTCCACAGACTGGACATGTAAACTGATTGTCTCCATGGAAATAGATGAGTTAAATATCACTGTGAAAAATTCCAGGCAAAACAACAACAGACCCACCACCTGGAAAGTTACACTGTGCACCTTTAAAGGAACTGTATGAAGTCTGTGCTCGTAGTGATTTTAAAAAAGGTTAAGTACATCTGGGTTACCAGCGCCGACACCTGCATATAGATGAGCCTCCACGGTTCATGTGAAAATTCAGAAGCTCCAGAGTTCCTCCCTGAGCTGCAGAGGCTGCAGAGGCTGCACTAGCACTGACTCATGACTGGTGCAGGTGCTGGGGTTTAGGGAGAAACGTTCAGATCAGAGGTGTTTTAGGTTTAAATCTCCAAATCAGAAATTCATGTGAGGCTCAGTCTGTTTTCTGATTGTGTTATGTGCGGCAGTAGCTCAGTTGGTAGAGCATTCGCCCACTGATCTGAAGGTTGGTGGTTCAATTCCAGCTCTTGACATGAACATTGAAGGTTGAGTCATCAGATCCACTGACCCACAGGTTTGCTGGTGTGATTATAGAAAAATGTGACCAATTATAATGTACCTAACAGAGGTACGACTAAGTCTTTTTTTTTTGCAAGTCTCAAGTCCAAGTCAAGTCCCAAGTCAAAGACAGGAAAGTCCAAGTTGAGTTTTGAGCCACTGGCCGATAAGTCCCAAGTCCAAAAGTCCGAGTCAAGTCCAAGTCAAATACAGGAAAGTCCAAGTCGAGTTTTGAGATACTGGCCCATAAGTCCATAAGTCCAAGTCGTCTGCTTTGAGCTTCAAGTCATTTTAAGTCTTTAAACCAAAGTACCAAATATAGATTAGATTTTGCAATTTATATGACTTTAAATTATACTTAAAAAGTCATGGAATATTTATATATTAGTATTTATGAGTTTTAGAAATATTGTTTTCCTTTTTAAATGTGTCAAGATCTTAGTTTGAATGATTAAAAATCAGAACAGAAAGAATTAAGATTTAAAAGTACTTAAGTTATTTTGTCAGTATATTTATATCAGTATTATGTTTTGTATCATATCAGTATTTGTGCTGTCAAATGATTCATTTTTAAGATCAGATTAATTACACTTTAGAATTTTGATCAAGAATTTGATCATGATTAATCACAGTTAATCTTCAAAAAAAGACCCAAATATTTTAAAATACAATTTATTGTCAGAAAGTTATATTATTGACATTTGTTAAATGTTTTTCATGAGTTTATGTCAAGTATCTGCTCAAAACATGGGAACAGTGTAGCAAGAATATTCTCAAAAGTGCAAAAAACAAGAGGCTCATGTACATGGATACAAAATTAAACATTACACTAAACATGAAGCAAGTCAAAGTGCACTCGTACATGTCTGCATTTACTCTTCCTTTAACCAGCTGCTTAGGCACAAGCTTTTTGACATTTTCAGATGACACTGCTGATCTCTTTTTGTACAATGTGGCCTGCCAATGAAAAAGGTCTTTCACAAGGCTCAGGGGAGACAGGGGCAGCAGGTACTTCTGTGCAAAATGTGCCATTTTACTGTAGGCACCACTATGTGCTGACCACCACTCCACCACTCCAAGGACATGTGTCCTCACAGAAGACTCCGCCTTGTACCTCTCAAGAGCATTCATTGTCTGTGGCTTCATCCTCTGATTCTGACTCCATGAGCAGGAGAGACATCTTTTTTGGTGGTGGTTCTTGCTCTGTTCCACCCATGGGCCCCTGGGGTTCAGGTGCATCTTGCTGAAGCAAGTCACTCAAAGTCTGCCACACTGCTGCCCTTTCTTCCGTGGTAGGCATCGGAGGTCCTCAGAGCGAAGATCTAAAGCTGTTGCTACCTTTAGCCAGGCCAGGTTCATGTTTTCTTTTCTTTTGTTGAGACCCTTCGTAAATGCAGCTTTGAAACGAAGTATGAAAGCTGCATCAACTTCTGACACCTCCATTGTTCGCAGAAGATGGCACAGAGCAGGCATCACAACAGAGCAGGCATCACAACAGAGCAGGGCACAGACTTTTCCCACAAGGAGCTCTGTGATGTACCTAAGGTGTACAAACAAGAACATATATCACATCATTAAAAACTGACAACAACATTAGAATAATAACAACACTAACAGCTCACCTGCAAGGCTCAAGCAGCATCTCTGGCTTTTCCAGCTTGTCATATCCTGCTGCTGTTAACAGGGACAGGTTGTGTTGTCCTCAGTGGCTCCTTGTTGTGTTGGATCCGTTTGATCATTTCCAGGGTTGAATTCCAACATCCTGAACAAGTGTTTCCTCCTTCAGGCCACGGTCTACTTGTTGTGCTCTGATGTATTTGGAGTCTGTGCTTGAAATGCCCCACTTATCTGTGGCATTTTGCTGAAGGCATCTCAAATCCACCACCAGGAAAGTCCTGCAGTAACTCGTCGTGTAGCATGAGCTGCGCTACACAAGGCAGATGTTGAAATGGTAAACTTGTTGCAGCAGTTACCATATCGTGAGCTCTGTCTGTCCCTGATGTGCAAAGCTCGTCTTCGGCTTGTTCAAAAAAAAAAAAAAAAAAAAAAGTCTTCGGTTTGTTGTCGGTGGATGAATAGCGTCTTTGCTAGCCGCTGAACCAAACACGTGTTGTGCTTCAAGATGATATTTCTAACTTGTTGAGCTTCTGTGGGAAGAACTCACCGCTGCAATACACGAAAACTAACTTACATTTATCTAAAGTCCCGTCGGGGAGGTTTTGAGTTTTTAAAAGAGATATTAGCCGCTGAACACAAGAGTCTGTAGTGTTTTCTGTCATCTTTACTTAGGCGCATGAATCGACCTGATCACTGGCCTCAGAACCTGCGCGGCCCTTCAGGTCACCATCCGCGCAAGTCATTGGCCCTCAAGTCCAAATAGAGTCGTGATCACAGACAGTGTTGGGAGTGTTACTTTTACAATGTATTCCCCTACAGATTACAGATTACATACCTCAAAATGTAGTTTGTAACGGAATCCATTAAGGTACTTAAAGTGAGTAACGTAATCTGAATACTTTGGATTACTTTACTTTACTTGATTTGCTGTAGAGAAGCAAAGACTAGGAAATCTTCACATAAAATGTTTTGTCTGATAAAAGACAATAAAAAGCCCAGACTTTCCTTAACGTATTAAAAAATATTATTGATAGAAGAGGAGGAGACAAGGTCTGCGCAGCATGGTTTAGTCCTGTTAAATCCTGGTTTAGACATGGTTTAGACCTGGTTTTAGACCTGGTTTTAGTCCTGGTTTAGACCTGGTTTAGACATGGTTTAGACCTGGTTTAGACCTGGTTTAGTGTCCGGCAATGAGTGGAATTACAGAAAAAAGGGGGGGATATAGGCCAAAATGTAAAAACAGGAAAATATTGCCGTGTAATCCACTTATTTCAGCAAAGTAACTGTAATCCAATTACCACTCAATGAAACAGTAACTGTAACTAAATACAGTTACTCATAATTTGTACTCTGATTACGTAACTTCGGTACATGTAATCTGTTACTCCCCAACACTGGTCACAGACTGTATAAAGAAGTGGACAAAGCGCCGTTTAAATGAAGCGAATTTGGAGCCAGGGTTTATGTTATGATAGGATTTTTTTTGACGGACAAAAAAAAAATAAAATAAAATAAAAATAATTCAGGATCATGTAGAGAAGGTTAATATGAACATTTTAATATCAAAATGAGGAGCCTCACAGCAGCAGTTACAGAGAGAGGAGCCACAAGATCCTAATATAAGTCAATTGGAGCCAGAGCCAGAAGGAGCCAGAAGGAGCCAGAAGAGTCTCCTGGAGAACTTCCTATTTGGCACACAACGGCTTCAGCGTTCGATCTGTCCACTCATATATACAGTCTGTGGTCGAAAGTCTTAGTCCATTTTATCAAATCACATCTCAAGTCACGACTTACAAGTCCCACCACTATTATCCAAACATGTCCATCAACAGTGTTGGGGAGTAACAGATTACATGTACTGGCGTTACGTAATCAGAGTACAAATGATGAGTAACTGTATTCAGTTACAGTTACTGTTTCAGTGAGTGGTAATTGGATTACAGTTACTTGGTTGAAATAAATGGATTACATGGCGGGATTTTCCTGTTTTCACATTTTGGGCTATTCCTTTTTTTTTTCTTTTTTTTCTTCGGTAATTCCACTCATTGCCGAACACTAAACCAGGTCTAAAACCAAGTCTAAACCTGATCTAAACCCTGGTCTAAACCCAGGTCTAAAACCAGGTCTAAACCCAGGTCTAAACCAAGTCTAAACCAGGTCCAAACTAGGTCTAAACCAAGATTAAACCTCGTCTAAACCAGGTCTAAAACAGGATTTAACAGGACTAAATAAATCCTGCTGTGTGGACGTGTCTCCTCGTCTTCTATCAATAATATTTTTAATTTGGTTCAGCAAAGTCTGGACTTTTTATTTTCTTTTATCAGACAAAACTTCTTATGTGAAGATTTCCTCGTCTTTGTTTCTCTACAGCAAATCAAGTAATCCAAAGTATTCAGGTGACTTTACTCACTTTAAGTAATTTAATGGATTACATTACAAACTACATTTTGGGGTATGTAATCTGTAATCTGTAGGGGAATACATTTTAAAAGTCACCTTCCCAACACTGTCCATCAAGTCCAGTGTTTTTTGTAATTCAAGGCCCTATATGACACAAAAGTGACTGTTGTGAGCTTTAAGACATGTTATAATGTTACCTCCTCAAAAACAGACTTCCAGAGACACTCAAACATGTGTGAATGAAACAAAACACAACCCCAGGTCTGTTTTTGATGAGGAAACATTCAAAACACAGATCAGAAAATAGTGTCATATGAGCATCTTGCATTACTTCAACCCTCTTCAGGCAGGTGTTGCAGATTTGCAACAGCTAAATGCCAATTACCTACTGACTCCAAATCCATATTTTATGAGCCTTTTTTACTCAGGAGCCTTTTGTTCCCATCAATGCTGATAAACATGGATGATGCAGACTGTGTAAGAATGACTACATGCAAACGACCTGCCAGAAGTGCAAAGTACTTTTGTTGTTTACAAAGGATAGAAATTGTTTCTTGGAGCACCACATGAAAAAGTGATGTTGTTCTGCCACTGTAAAGCTGTTACACTGTGCTTTATGTTTTCATTGTTATGAAAAGTATTTTACACATAAAGTTATTGTTCATATCATTTTCAGTCTTCAGTGTTAATTTACCACACCGGGCCAAATTCGCAACATCCCAGAATGCATTGCATGTGAAGGTCTCTCTCAAAAAGAAAGTCTGGATTGTATATTACTACCCCATATGATCATTTTCCCCAAATATCAGATTTTTCCTGTTACTAAAACTTAATTTGAGCCTGAGAGGGATAATGTCAAAACCTGATTCCCAAACAATGATCTAAAGTGCAATGACATTGAATTGTGTCATGTGAACAACATGCAAAAAAACCAAACCAAACCAAAAAGCAGTATTTCTGATCATGGGTACATTTATTTCCTCCATGTTAGCACATATAATATATTATATACATATTGCTAGCTAAAGCATCAAAAATGTGAGGAGCGTAGAAAATGTTAAGCCACAATAAACCATTTACATATGGACAGAACAAAACGTGGCCCAAGAGTTCAGATCTGTGGGATTTTTCCTCATACAATTCTTTGTCAAATTTCTGGAAAAGCGCATTTTTTTTATTTGGGGCGTAAAAAAAATCATTGTCATTTTGCATTTTCTGGAGTTTTTACAAGTTAGAAAGAAGGGAGATTCACAGAGTTTTTGACATGCAGTTATTACAGCGCAAAGTATTGGGACACGGTAAAGACTGGATGGACAAATATAAAAAAATATACCATGGCCTCTGAGTCACAAGGAGAGAAAAACAACAGAATGTACTAGAAACTGAGTGAATGAATCTTGTTGTAAACGGCATTGGAGAGAGATAAGATGATATTAGCTTTAAAGAACATATATTGTGCTTATGCCTATGACACCTGTGGATCTTTGTTCAATCCCAATATTTATTTGACATTATTTTACACTTCTGGGCTGGAAAAATTGCGGAGCCCATTGGGAGCCGATTCCCAACAAGACAAACGACAACAAAAACATGGATAGCTGCACATTACGCGAGCAAGGAGTGGGATTTTTTTTTTTTTAACACATATCACCAATTAAAAAAATAATAATTGTAGAAGAAAGTAAGTAAAGAGTACAGGAGAATAAAATTCAAACATACATGAATCACTCTAAATACAACTCCGAGAGAGGAACTGAGAACAGAAGCAACTCTAATGCGATTAAAAGCTCGAAATAAAAGTCAATTTTGCACAAAACTTTAAGAACTGATACTTGGCATGGGCGGCTTTACACTGTGGACACTTGAGGTACTTGAGGTAAAAATGAATAGACAAAAAAACAATATTGAAATGATTTGGCTGTGAAATTTCTCATTTTCTTGACAGAAGCGACTCAAAACATAATATTAGTTATGATAAATAATAAATTACATAGAGCAGATTTGTAACCTGGAAGTAAAACAAATGTAGAAAGTGACTCAGAGACCAAGCTGATAATATTTACAGAATCAACTTTGTACAAAATGAGAACCAACCATCACGTAAAATGTCTGAAAATATTGAGAAAAGAATGAGTATTTACATTTAGTGCAACAGTGAAAACAAAGATAAAGATCAATAATATGTCAGAGGAGAACATGTGTTAACAGAAATTTGGTGTTTTAGAAAATAAAAGCAAAAAAAAACAACAAATGGTGGCGTAGTTTTCAATGATAATATGTTCTGTATTGTTTATTTTGTTAAAATGCATATGACAAGTTTTCACGTTTTGTCCTTGCGTTGGTGGAATCGTACCTGTAGTAAATATTTATCATCACCAGTAAAAAGTAACTTTTCTGGTGGAGGGTTTCCATGGAGATATTATTGCGTTGCCAGGAATGTTCCGTGGTATGACATTAAACGTTTCCATCGCAGTTATTTATTACAAGTGTTTCTATTTCTCAAAAATACATGAAATCTTTCTGTGAATTGTGGCGACTCTCCACAGATCTGACTCATGATAGATGGGTTTAATCTATACTGTGGGACATTCTCGACAAAGTAATAACATTTGCAGGTGGGCTCTCCACTAGAAATGTTACGCAATGCATCTTTAAAAGTTGAAAAAAGTGGAAAAGTAAATTACAAAAATACAAGAAGCAGCGTTGAGTTCTAAAACTGAAAATTCTATTGAAAATGCAGATATAATTTAAATTTTTTATTTCTATTATTAGTCTAATCCTAACTGTAATATTGTGTTATTTAGACTAGTGTAGGTTTTGGCCCTTGTTGACATTTTGGTTGCTCGGTAACAGACCGGAACTAACCCTCTGCATGTCGTAAATGCTGTATGTCCAGGAGGTAAAATCATAAACTTCAACAGAATTAAAAAAATAACTTAAAAAATGCATTTTTAAAACACTAACCTGTCATATGCACTTTAAACTTTTTTTATAATACATTTTCAAAAACTGTCAATAATTAGTGTAATGAGACTATCAAAAGAGGAAATAATCAGTGTTCTATTCAAGATTATACGATCATTATTTTTTCAAAACGACAGAATGCAACAAAAACGTGAGACATTTCCTCTGTTCAGTCATCAACTTCATAACTGAGAAAAACTTTGCAATGAAAATCTTCAAATCTGACCTTTTAAGCTAGAAAAAGAGGTCCATATTTCACATTTTGATTTTTACATTTGCATCAAGTTTTATACTGGTCCATCCGTCATTTTTCACGTGTTTTTTATTTTATTTTATTATAAAGTGAATTAAAAATGTGAGAATTTTGGACATGCATTTAACACGGTGGTGAAGGAGAAAGTAAAAGACAGTCACTGACCATTAACAACAGCATTAGCAGTGAAAAAGTCATCATAGCAACTCACCTCATCGGAGAAACAGCACTATAGAAAAGTGACACGAGACGCTTGGAAAATATACACAGTTTTTTGCACCTCAGGAGAGCGGAAGAAAGGATCAGACAGTAGAAAAAAAACAAACTAAACAAGTCCAAAAAAGTTCAAAAATATGTTAAGGTAGTTTCTTTCACTGCTCTAAAGAAGAACAAAAGAGTTAATCGACTTTGTTGACAGTCTAGTTAAAGCTGCACTACTGAACTTTCGGTTGGGGGTCCGTCATCTTCTTGTTTCTATGGATCTGTCATTGCTCTGCCTGAAATGTTCCACAGTGTGACATTAAACAGCCCTACTTTACATCTATTCAATTACAGGCGGTTTTAGAGCTCAAAAATACAAAGAAAAACAGGCGTTTTAACTGTGAGCGGAGTCGCCTCTCCACAGACCTGACCTGGAACTCTGCCTAGTTTGGTCTGCATGAAGATAAAAAGGTTTAATGCCATACTGTGAAACATTTCAGAAAAAGCAATAACACCTCCATGGAGAAAACCTGACAGACCCTCCACCAGAAAAGTTGCACAATGCAGCTTTAAATTTGGTGGACACTTAAGGTGGAAAATCAAGACAAAATAATTGATTCATTTAAAGGTTCACAGTGTAACTTTTCTAATGAAAGGTATGTCACCTGTCACAGTATGGCATTACACTTTATTTATCCCCACAGAGACGACAAGTGACACCACAGGGTCAAGTTACATGTCAGATCTGTGGAGAAGCGAGCCCAGGCACAGAAGTTTTTCAGTAAAAATCCATGTTACTGAGCAAATGCAGACACATTTAATGCCATACTGGGATATTGCAACACAATACCATCTCCATGGAAACATACTCCACTACAAAAGTTACACAGTGCACCTTTACGCCCAAAATTTACAGTGTATAAATTTAAAATATTAAAAAATTTATTTCATAATTATAATAAACAAAAAAAAACAACCTCATGACCCATTAAAATTTTTACAAAAATTCCTAAAGTTTTACCAAATTCAGAAAATGATTCCATTGTGTTTAAAATGTGCATAAATGATTATTTGTTGGAGTCCTAGCATGTGGAAGATTCGTTTCGTCAGTGTCTTTTGAAACCGACTTTGTAACCCTGTTCCCAATACGAAGGCCTGTCACCATAATTACTACAACAACTCATAGTTTCATCATACATAAAAGCTGGAAATATATTTGGGTTCAATATTTATCGTGTAATATTTTCTTTGCACTACTGAGACATTTTTGGGTAGTTTTTGTCATGACTCATTACAGATGCAAACTAAGTACTGAAGTATCTCATTCTGCTCTTTATTTACTGCAGTTTATTTTAACAATATTGTCAATTTAGAAGATAAATCTGCTTTTGGGTTTTTGTAGCAGTGGTATAAATTAGTAAATATTATTGTTTATTGTATTAAATCAGAAATATATCACATTTCAAGTTAGTTATCGTGACAGGCCTAGAAATAAGCGACTTTAATTTTAGGTAGAACAATAAAAGGTGCTTCTGACCAAAAGGGGTAAACGTCAGTAAATTACATATTTCATTACATCTTTTTGAATTTTTCAGAATTTTTAAGAAAGCAAAGCTAGTCGAATGCTAGATAGTGCTAAGGTTTTAAGATGAACCGTGTAGCATTTACAGTAAGAAAAGGTGATTTTTAAAAATTCACATATAATAAAACGGATTCACGTAATGCTCGTCTGTTACGGCACGCTTAAATAAACACAATTCTCCCACAATCTTTCCGTACAACAAAAGCTTCCTCTGCATTCGCTTTTCGAGCAAAATGTTCAGCAAATATAGAAACTTTAAACAAAACAAAGGTTATATTAAATATGAAAAAGGAACAACAAAAAAAGCTCTTCGTAAGCAAAACGTGTGGGGTCCAGACAGTTTTTTCCAGGACATGAGGAGGCGTGAATGACAGAGCTCTCAGAGGGAAGCGACCAATGGTGTGCTGCGTTGTGTTTTGGGGAGCGGGTCTTGTGGGTTGGGGGCGTGTCAGGGGCGGGGCTGAGGGTGGGTCTTGCTCATCTCTTCCGGCGGCAGGTGCGTTTGTGGTCAGCGTGCCAGTGCTCCTGCTGACACTTGATGGAGCAGTAGGACGTGTTCCAGCAGCAGTGGTACATGGCCTCCTCCTCACAGTTATAGCACTGCAACCAGAAGTACACGCTTAAGTACAACAAAGGACCAAACAGAAAGTACACACCTTTAGAACCGTGCTGTGTTCAAGTACGACTGCTGTGGGTTCTATGTTCTGCACTCACACCTGTACAACCTGAGCCACGGCCTGATGACATCATCACACAGCGCTCGGTGTTTACATGTCGGGCAGTGGAGTTAATGCTTTAGCGAAGAAAATACATCTCTGAAACAGTGACGCAGATATGAGTTCTACTGTGATACGCTGCTCAGTGGGTTTATGGATTTATGAATTATGAAACAGCAGCGTGGAGAAGTGAGGACATCCAGAGTACTTCAGTTAGTGTCCTCGGTGAAGGTGAGAGTGGATTTGCTGTGTGCTTTGGAGCGGAGATTATTCCCTGTAGAAAATCTCAAAATCTCAATTCAAGTTTTAGATAAAAAAAAACAGAAATATGATTTATAAAAACCATCTTGTAAGTCACTGTTTCACCCCAAAACTAGAGGGTGAATATCGGATATTGGGGTCAATCCTGAAAAACAGCAGCCGATATCCTTGGACATATAAACTGATGTAGTAAGACTTTATGTTACTGGTTGCAGTTGATCAAGAACATTTCTTACTGTTTTAATGGCATCTTACAAGAGTTCATGTTTCATAGAAATGTTCATGAGGAAGATTGTAGATTTCAGATTAATTACTCAACGAAGAACTAAAAACACTTTTAATCTGAAGTGACAGATTTGATTCTGAGTCATACGCAGTGATTTTAGGATAAATTGTCTTCTATTTGAGAGACGTGCTAAAAATAAACGGCTGTGACTAGTTCAATATGATTAACTGTGAGCTTGGTTCAAATCCTCCTGAATTAAACAGATTGGTATAAGTGAGGCACAACATCAGCACTTTGTTAAAATTAAAAACAAAAAAAAACTAAACAAATTGATATGAATGAAGAAGGGCTTGGGAGCTTGACTAACTGACTTGAAGTTACTATAAACCACAAAGTTGAACAAAAATATGATTTAAATCCTTTGTGAATACATAAATGTTAAATGGTGTGTAGCTGTAGTGCCGTTGTAGTGTCGTCATAGTGTAGTTGTAATGTAGTTGTAGTTTAGTCATAGTGTAAGTGTAGTGTATAGTGTAGTTGTAGTGTATACAGTAGTGCAGTTGTAGTGTAGTCATAGTGTAGTTGTAGTGTATAGTGTAGTTGTAGTGTATACAGTAGTGCAGTTGTAGTGTAGTCATAGTGTAGTTGTAGTGTATAGTGTAGTTGTAGTGTAGTCATAGTGTAGTTGTAGTGTAGTATAGTAGTTGTAGTTGTAGTGTAGTCATAGTGTAGTTGTAGTGTATAGTGTAGTCATAGTGTAGTTGTAGTGTTTAGTGCAGTTGTAGTGTAGTCATAGTGTAGTTAGTGTAGTAGTGTCAGTTGTAGTGTAGTCATAGTGTAGTTGTACTGTTTAGTGTAGTTATAGTGTAGTCATAGTGTAGTTGTAGTGTAGTGTAGTTGTAGTGTAGTATAGTGTAGTTGTAGTGTATAGTGTAGTCATAGTGTAGTTGTAGTGTAGTGTAGTGTAGTTGTAGTGTAGTTGTAGTAGTGTAGTCATAGTGTAGTTGTAGTGTATAGTGTAGTTGTAGTGTAGTCATAGTGTAGTTGTAGTTGTAGTGTAGTTGTAGTGTAGTCATAGTGTAGTTGTAGTGTATAGTGTAGTTGTAGTGTAGTCATAGTGTAGTTGTAGTGTATAGTGTAGTTGTAGTGTAGTCATAGTGTAGTTGTAGTGTTTAGTGCAGTTGTAGTGTAGTCATAGTGTAGTTGCAGTATTGTTGTAGTGTAGTTATAGTGTAGTTTAGTGTATAGTGTAGTCATAGTATAGTTATAGTGTAGTCATAAGTGTAGTTGTAGTGTATAGTGTAGTTGCAGTGTTGTCGTGTAGTTGTAGTGTATAGTGTAGTCATAGTATAATTGTAGTATAGTTATAGTGTAGTTATAATGTAGTTGTAGTGTAGATGTTGTGTAGTTGTCATGTAGCGTGTAGAGTAGTTATAGTGTAGTGTAGTTACAGTTGTAGTGTAGTTCTAGTATAGTTATAGTGTAGTCATAGTATAGTTGTAGTGTAGCTGTAGTGTAGTTGTAGTGTAGTCATAGTGTAGTTGTAGTGTATAGTGTAGTTGCAGTGTATAGTGTAGTTGTAGTGTAGTTGTTGTAGTTAGTAGTATGTAGTGTAGTTGTAGTGTAGTAGTGTTAGTAGTGTAGTGTAGTTACAGTGTAGTGTAGTTGTAGTGTAGTCATAGTATAGTTGTAGTGTAGCTGTAGTGCAGTGTAGTTGTAGTGTAGCTGTAGAGTAGTTTACAGTGTAGGGTAGTTATAGTTGTAGTGTAGCTGTAGTGTAGTTGTAGTGTAGCTGTAGAGTAGTTTACAGTGTAGGGTAGTTATAGTTGTAGTGTAGCTGTAGTGTAGCTGTAGTGGAACTGTAGAGTAGTAGGTGAGCTGTAGTTGTAGTGTAGTTATAGAGTAGTCATAGTATAGTTATAGTTATAGTGTAGCTGTAGTGTAGTGTAGTTGTTGTGTTGTACTGACCCACTGCTTCTTCTTGGTCTGGGAGATGAGCTGTTTGTGCTGTGACACCAGTTTCTTGACCTCCTCCACCAGTTCTTCTTTGCATTTCTCTTTCACCTGTTTACACTTTCTGTCCATCTCGGCCTGGGCCCCGCTCAGAGCTTTACTCACCGCCTGACGCTTCTCCTCCTCCATCTCCGCTCGCAGCTGAGACAAACACAAACTCACTGCTTACTAAAGTTTCAATTAAAAACCTTTCTAATATACTCATACATATATTTACTCTCAATTATCATAACAACAAATAACAAAAACATGGCAGATTTTCATAGTGACAGCAGATTTTGATGTTCCTTCCCAAAAGCTATATTTAAAGGTCCTTTATTACACAAAATTGACTCTTGTGAGCTTTAACTCTTTCCCGCATGAAGACGACATTTGACGATCCCCTCCGTTTCTTGTCTTTTGACACCTCCGCTGTGTCACTAAAGACGTGATTTGACGACCATTAGAAACGATTCTGGTTTTTCACATGTAAACAGAGGCTCCGATAGGTCGGGGCCACTACAACCCACACTAGGCTAACCAATAGGATTCAAAGATGCGTTTTCCCCGATTTTTTCCAAAGTTAATCGAAGTAGTGACGATTGTAGCTTCCGGAAAAACACAACACGAAACATGTGCAATGGAGAGATTGCAGCACTGCGCCGCACAGTTTTAGAAATAATGAGGAGCAGATGTATTTTATGGATAAGTTTAGAGAAAGTGACTTCTATAGATTTCAAAGTGATGATGAAGTTGATTATAAAGTGGAAAACTGCGAGAGCGACGGACTTTCAGAGAGGGAAACTTACAAAGGTGAGAAGGCCAGTGATGCGTCTGTGTGGAGTCCTGCGATATCCTAACAAACTATCAGGGACTTTATACTTGATTGTGAACCAAAATTGCCCTGAAATCTGGATGTTGCTCAGGCTAGTGCTTTGAAATATTTCAGTCTTTTTTTCCCAAGATGCGATGTACGACAGAATTGCTACAGCAACAAATGTTTATGCAGAGCTCTGCGCACGAGAAAGTAATCAAGATGACAAATACTGAACACTCACTGACGGGGAAGAGTTTTATTATTATATTATTATAATAAGCTAAATTAGTTGATTAAGCTAAATGAGTTGAATAAGTTAAATGGAAAAAATGAATTAGGTGCACACAGGTGAACAACAGGTAAAAACAGGTGTACACTTGGCTAAATTGTATCTGGTGATATGAAATCTGTTTAAAAACTTTGACAAAGTATATTTTATTATTATTTTTTTATGAATATAGTACTCAGAACATGCATATATCAGATGCTGAAAGTAGTTTTTTGTTTTCGATTTTGCACCTGACCAGGTAAACTCTGATATTCAGTGAGCTGTTATAAACCTATAAATGAGTTGAATCACATTTAAACATCCATAAATGAAGAGTTCAGAGTCTAAGGTTTCCAGAGATACCAAATATGTCTGTGTTACAATTAAGTTCATGAGTGTAAAAATCATTAATAATCACTCGTGGAAGTCTGTTTTCTTTATGCAGTTATGCTCTATGGGTCGTCCTAGAAATATACGTACGGGTTGTTCCTAGTAAGCGCCCAAGGGGGAAAGAGATTGCGGTTATATTACCTCCTCAAAAACAGACCTGGGGTTGTGTTTCATTCACACATGTCTGAGTGATCCTTTATTATTAGTGTTATAATACTCTGTTCCACCATGTCATGTCATGAAGCGGTAGTTTTGAAGTTGACAGCTACCTATTACCTTTTGTTAAGTAGAGACTGACAAATCCAGGGTTGTAATTATCTAAATAAGTGTCTAGTGACCATGTGTGGAGTTTAAAAACATAATGAAGCACTTCCTGTATTACCACATGGCATCACAGAGTCTTTTCAGTTTGAGAGAGGAATTAAATCTGCAGGGTTTATGTGTTAAACGTGTGAATGAAACAAAACACAACTCCAGGTTTGTTTATGAGGTGCAAACAACATAACGTAGATCAAAATAGGGTAATATAGGCCGTTTAAGTGATTGCAGACCTTCTCGAGAGCTTCCCGGACCACCCTCTCAGTCTCCCTCTTGTTGTC
Source organism: Boleophthalmus pectinirostris (assembly GCF_026225935.1). Taxonomy (NCBI): domain Eukaryota; kingdom Metazoa; phylum Chordata; class Actinopteri; order Gobiiformes; family Gobiidae; genus Boleophthalmus; species Boleophthalmus pectinirostris. The sequence continues at coordinate 2,958,024 of NW_026571095.1, forward strand.
AGCCTTCATCATTTCCTTGACGTCGTTGAAGACTTTGGTGTACTTCTCGTGGCACATGTTCTGACAGGCTCCGTCGCTGCTGGTCTGGGTGGAGCGGTGCAGCGTGCGGGGGGAGTTGGCGTTTGCCTTCTTGGTTTGAGTCGACACGGACAGCTTCTCCGGCTGTTGAGAGCCACAGGAGACCGGGACCTCCTGACTCGAGCTCACCGCCTCCATCTCTGGCTCTGGGTCCTGGCAAAAGTATTGAAAATCAGATTCTTAACTAGATACTCATTTGAACAAGTATTGATACTAAAGAAGTCATTCACAGGACAGAATGAACCTTTCGTGATTCGATTTAGAATGATCTTGAGCTGTATTAGAACAAGTATAAGAGCACATAGACTAGTATACACCCATGGACCACTATGGAACCTGTCTGGACCACTGAGGATTACACACATATAAGACCACATGGTAAAAGAAAAGAAAGTACTAAGATTTAATGTTGAAAATCACATTCTATTGTCTAAATAAGTCTTGTTTATTATTATCTAGGTATCAAAAGAACGTATAGAAATATTTGTACCATGACAACACTAGGTCCTGGTATAAGATGGATTTTATAAGTTATTGCCTAATGTTTTATTATTGTAAGTGTTGTCATGTTAAACTTACACTGGATTCTTCTTTGGGTTCAGCAGACTGAGTTCGACGACTTTTCTTGGCTTTAGGCTCGTGGCTGCTTTTGAGCTGAAACAGAAAAATAAAAGGATTTTGATTTTTCAGTTATTTAGGGCTCAAGCTGTTGATAAAAGGAAAAAAAAATGTTAAAAGTATTTCCCCATTAAAACTAAATATAAAAAATACTAAGCAGAAAATAAAAATGAGAGAAATATTTCAGTAGAGAAAGGATCTCACAGGTTAACAGTGTGACCCAGTGGCCAGAAGAGGGCTCTGCATGTACATTTACACAAATCATCTACATCTATCTATAATTTAAAAGACTAATTATTATACATATTTACATTGACCAAGTGTGCCAATATTTTTAAAGACACTATATAATTTTGAGTATATTTTACCCTGTTGAGTGTTTCTCAGTTTTTTCCACTCAATGTTCTGTCAGAACAATCGTGTGGCATTCCCCAAGGTTCTGTTTTGGGGCCAATATTATTAATTCTTTATCTGAATGACATTTGAAAGTATCTAATATACTGAAGTTAGTTATTTAAAATATATACTGTTTGGGACATGATGTTGATCAGTTAATTTTACAAGTTGAAACTGATTTGATACACTTTAAAATGTAGTTTGACAAAGGTAAAAAACAACACAACAAAATGTATAAGTTTTTGGGCCCAGTAAGGCAAATTCAATCATAAAATAGTTTTGGAAAAAATCTGATTTGGAAACTACATATACAGAACATCAAGAGTAACATATCAAACTGTAGGTATAATTTATAAAGCAAACCTCTATTGAATAAGAAATGCATTTTTGGTTGAAATTAATACAAATAGAGTTTTTTTTTTGTAGGTAAACAATGAAAAATAATGTTATATTCATTCAGTGATTCAGAGTATAAAATATGCAAGTACAGTACTCACATGACGGACCTGCTCGTTGCTAGTGGAGGAGATACTGGACTCTGCGTCCTCTGTCCGGCCCCCCCTCTCCTCCTCTGGCTGTTGTCTCCTGCCCCCCCTCTCCTCCTCTGGCTGTTGTCTCCTGCCCCCCCTCTCCTCCTCTGGCTGTTGTCTCCTGCCCCCCCTCTCCTCCTCTGGCTGTTGAGTCCGGCCCCCCCTCTCCTCTGGCTGTTGAGTCCTGCCCCCCCTCTCCTCTGGCTGCTGTTGGGAGCGGGCACTGGGCTGCTGGCCTCCTGCCTCATCCATCTTGGTCTTCCAGAGGCGTCCCTCGCGGAGGAACCGCTGGTAGACCTCCAGCTCCTCACAGGCCTTCTTCCAGCCGTTACTGCGCTTCACCTGCAGCTGCTGCACGCTCACTTTGATGTCCTGGATGTTGTCTGACGGGATCCATGCTCTGGGTCAGAAAACATAAAGAAATTCATCTCTATTAGAAGCAAGTTTAGGACAAAATAGATTAAAAAAAAAAAGTCTGAGTGTATAACAATAAACATAACTCATGGTTTTGCAATAGTGCTGTCATACATACATTATTTAGATTTTCAGAAACAACCTTAGATATTCATTGATCACAGTAGCTAAATAATATGAGGTTAAAGGTTCACTTTATTGTCTGTGTAGGGAAATTTGTCCTCTTCATATGATCCATCCTTGTGCCAACCTGTCAGGACCAAACTGTCTGGACCAGGAGGCAGAGCCGGCCCTGCCCAGAGACCCATCTCCAGCTCTTGGACAGGACTACCTTAGATTTAGCATTTGACATACTGAGCATGTTCAGGGTTGAGCCTGTCTCCTCTCACCTCTGGTGCTGGTGCCCAAAGAAGCGCACGTCTGCCTGGTTGTCCTCTCGCTGCAGCACTTTAGCCGGCCAGTATCCAAAGCCTTTCATTTTGGCCCACACCAGGTCGTGACTGGGACTCTGAACAGGCACAGGACACACATTCACGCAAAGTAGTTTACAGATTTTTGTGTGTGTTATTTATTGGAATTATTTATCTCCTAGTATACTCACACATGGGTAACAGAACCAGTTATCAGGCCGTGCGTTTGAAAGGTAGAAGCAGTTTTTACACAATAACAACTCATTCAGCTGCAACAGAGAGAAGAGGACCGGAATTCAATACAGACAAATGACTATATTGTATTTACATTACAATATGAAGTGCATGAGAAATGTAAGAAACAGGACTACCTCATGACATGTGTCACTGTAGAGCAACCGTGCGATTTCTGCCTGGTCACTGTGAACTGCAACAACACATTTAAATTATTATTAAAATAGTTCCGTCATATTCCATCAGTAACAAGCTCTAAAATGTGGCCCCGGGACCTTGCTAATCCTTTAACAAATGTCGTATTCTCTCTAGATGTAAAGGATAAACTACTGTCATTTCAGAAAGTGTGGCAACCCCTTATTGATTTTTTGTAGCCTGTGTCTAATTCATCTTAGATATATGTACATCCTTATGCTGGTTTTCAGTTGTGTGCATTTTTTTTCTCATTTTAAAATGTTTGTATACAAAAAAGCATTGCACTCTGTTGATCTTGTACAATTTAAGTTGTAACTTGCCTTTGGCTCTGTTAAAATGTTATGAGTAAAAGAGTCCCATATTGTAAGTGAAAGCAACAATGACGTGATTTTAAATTCCACAAACACGACCGAGCTGTGTCCTCACCTAAACCTGCTCATATCAAATAGAGTTTTTTACTGCAAACGATTGTACTGCTGATTTGTTTTTAATTAGAAAAACATTGCACATCACCAAGCTGTTTATGTTATAATTTGATGTTTTGGTTCTCATGAGAATTATCCAACCAGAATGCAGAATGAGATCCACATGTGTCTTTCATTTGGGTTGCCATTTTCAATGTTGAATTCCAGTTGGTTTAAACCTAAAATAACTCTCTCTGATCTGAATCCTCACTATCCAAACCCAAGTTATTATTGTACTACATTTTAAAACTAAGAGTGCAGACTATATACATTTCCTTTAAGATTCCACACACATATTAGACTCACCGCCGTACAAAATGGCCGTGTTATGAACGATGAGCTGAGCGTCGGCTTTGAACTCTTCAAAATTTTTGTACTTGCCCTCTGACAGGTTCTGAGCAAAAAGAAAAAAAAAAGTTCAGCCTGCAATGTGGTGTCTGTCCAATAGGTGTCAGTGCATTTAAACTGAGGACAAAGTAAATCAAATGTAGTTAGCAGTTTTTGCAGTATTACCAAACCTACCAACTTAAAGATGCATTAGGTAACATTTCTGGAAGTTACTGCTTTGTATATGGACATTAAAGGGCTCATATAACACTATTTTCTGATCTGTTATGTTGTTTCATCACCAAAAACATAATAAGAGTTGTGTTTTGTTTCATTCACACATTTAAAACACAAACCCTAGAGATTTAGACTAAGAGATAACACACTGTTCCACCTTGTGATGTCATGTTGTATACTTGACTACATTGTGTTTTATGAGTAGAATTTGGATAATTTCACCCCTGGCATGTGTTGCATATTTTGTATGAAAGTGCTCTATAACTAAAGTTTGATTTATTGATTGACATTTTAAATCTTTACTTAACAAAAACTGTTGTTAACTTGAAAACTACCACTCTGTGACATCACTTGGAGGAACAGAGCATTTTGAACTTTTTTTTTTGTATTGATACTTGCTCAAATGAGTATCTAGTTTCGATACAGGTTTTAGTATCAATTAATATCAGATTTTTGATACTTTTGACAACTTGTGTAATCATAATATAAAGTTCAGTTCACTATCACTTTTAGCATCTTCGCATACAATTGCATTTTATTTAAAAAAATGAACACGAGGCGCTTATACCTCTTGAATATTGGCCACGTCCAGGGGAGTGTGGATAAGTCTTCTGTACATGGGATGTTTGGTGTCTTTGCCTTTCTTGTGTAGGTCCACCGCCTGAAGTGGAAAAGGGAAGAGCATTCAAATAAAGCTAAATATAGGTCAATGCAGCAGAGCATGATGGGAAATCTGACACCACTTAAGATGGACAGAGAAATGGGTTTGGGAAAGAGAGGAGAGAATTCAATTTAACTAAGTGATGGATTAGGGCAGAAGACAACACATGACTGGAGCATTTAAACCAGTCTTAAAGGTGCACTGTGTAACTTTTCAAGTGGAGGGTCCATCAAATGCTTTTCTCCATGGAGATGTTGTTGCTTTGTAAATGTTTCACAGTATGGCATTAAACCTTTCTATCTTTATGGAGACCAAACCAGACCAAGTTACAAGTCAGATTAGTGGAGAGGCGACCCTGCTCAGTCAGAATGCCTGTTTTTCTAGGTATTTTTGAGCATTAAAACTATAAAATGTGTATTTATAAACGTGTATATTTTTTATTTATATAATGTAATACTGTGTACATTATAACATTATATATGTACATTATAAGCAAAGCAATGATATATCCACAGAAACAAGCACCACCAGAAATGTTTTAAATGGCCTTGTTTAAATAGGGGTCATATTATATAATAGGGTCATATTTCTACACATTATATTTCTGCGTAATATTTCTTACCCTCTCTTTCATGCGCTGGACGATAAAACGAAGGTATTTGCACATCTCCTGTTTGTTCAGATTCTTCTTTTTACTTCCCTAAAAAAAGAACAACATTCAGTTAATTCTAAGTATTTTTAGAAGAACAGAACTCAAAGCTGTTGGTCAGAGTTCTACAGCGAGTGACTGTTGTGACACACATCACAAGACTACACCTGCTCAGGAGTTCAAGCAAAAACAACTATGCAGAAAAGTGCTAGGAATACGCATGTAAAATGTGTTTATATAAAGAAGACTGACTGACTTTTTTTTTTTTTTTATCAAAAAGATAACATTTTCAGGAAACATTTACTAACTTAGGCTACGTCTACACTGAAACGAATCAACGTATCACCTTATAAGAAACGATCTACGTCCAGACAGGTTTCTGTGTCCGCAAGCCTTCCCTATCCACACAGCTTTGAAAATATTTGTTTATGTTTATAGAAATGAAACTTAAAACCGTATGACTAATTTGCTTAAACTGAGCGCTCAAAACACAGTTTACTATTGTGCGCTGATGTGGTTCAGCTTCTGTCGAACTAAAGGACACAACTCAGTGGAATATGAGTGTTCTTTCTGTGACAGAGGGGTGTTCTGCTGATGGTGAGTCTGTTTTGTGCCTCTATCACGTTGGAGATGGTTCATGTTCATCTTTTCAGAGATTATACGTCTGCAGGTCGCACACACAGACCGTGTATATGAATGGACATATATTCTAGCCTCTTAGCGTTTTGGCGGTGAATTATTTGGCGGCGCACAAACCTACATCAGAGTATCAGTGTTTTCAGGCGTCCACACAGTGCTGGATCAGATCTGTACTCAGATGAATTCGTGGGAGCTGGTGGCACCAGATCGTTCCATCTCTGGAGCCGTTTTCAGTCAGATTAGTGTGGACGAACACTGCATCCGCAACGAAAATGACTCGAATATGTACAAGTGTGGACAGGGCCTTAATTTACAACTGAACGGCTAAAGTTCTACATCTCCCATAAACACTCCTCTCTACCAATGTGTGAGTGGCCTTACCCTGCAGATAGTACACTGCCAGTGCGATCCTGGGTCACGGGGCCTGCACTCGTCTGACAGACACTTGAGGTGGTAAACTCTGAAGCAGTTATCACAGCTCAGCACATCTCCAGGCAGGTGGCACTCAAAGCAGTACCAGTCATGGCTCTCTGTCTCCCAGTCCTGCACACACACACAGCACACAGAGCTCCAGTGACCCCCCCCTCGACCCGGGAGGACAGGAGAGGGAGAGAGAGACCCCCTCCACTTCTATTACTACAGAGATACAGGCACACACCACACATGCTGCACTCAGAGCCACACTGCACCAACTGACAGTAATGCTGCACTATTTAAAGTCGAAGAAAACTCACAGAGCCCATAGTACGCCATTTTATAATCTATGTTTCCTGGTCAAAAATCTATCTGGAGTTGTGTTTTGTTTCAGTCACACATGTTTAACACACAAACGCTGTAGATTTAGGCTGAGTTCTTTTCACAAACAGAAAATAAGTCTGCTCCACCTCGTGATGTCATGTGCTCCACTTTGTTTTTGAACTTCATACACCTTCACTAGAATCTTTTGGATGATTTCAGACCTGGAATTGACCATCTCTACTGAATAAAAGGTAAAAGGTAGGTATTAATTTGCTGCTTGATGACATCACAAGGTGGATCAGAGCATTTTAAGATTTGGAGATGCAGAAAGACCAATAAACCAGGAATACTTGTGTGAATGAAACAAACCATAACTCCAGGTATGTTTTCGAGGAGGTACAGATTTTATAACATGGCTTAAAACTCACAAGAGTCAATTTCACATAATATAGGATCTTTAGATGCTGACCTTAGAAAGAATGTTGGTTTGATTTTGTTGTAACTGTTACATAAATAAAATAAGTTATCATGGTTGTCCATTTGTGTTCCATGTAATAATGTAAAAACAATGTGACTAGCTCAGTACTTGAAGACTGGAAATATTGTTTAACTTACGTAATGTTTTTTCAAAAATAAATTTAAAAGTTAATTATCCTTTTGCTAATGTTCTGTATCTTGATACTGACACAAAGTGAAACACCTTCCACAATACTTCCTTTTAAGGAGCAAAACTAGACCATTGCTACATTTTGGCTATGAGTGGTAGTACAAGTCCCAACTACAGACCTAACTTCAAAAATGGAGCAAAATCTTGTCTCTGTTCTCGTCTTGATCTGAATCATATTGCTTTTTGAGAACTTTTTTCCATTTAAAATATATAATTTTGTTTTAAATTGTCTGTGTAATCCTCCAGGTAGGATCAATAGCAAAAGAAAAATGCAATTCTGTCAACTGACCAAAGTTTTTGAGTGAAGACCTTTTGCAGCTTCTTCAGTTCTGGTCAAATAGCTATTTGATTAATCATCATGGCAACAGTCCTATTTTTTATAATTCAGAAAGACATGGATTGGTGGGCCTCTGAAATTTGTGAAAAGTGCTAAAAAATGTGTTGCTTGGAACGTAAGGAATAAGTTTGAGCTGTTGCAAAATGAGTGATGTGGAATGTGCAGTTTGGCTTTGAGTGCTAGAAGAAGTCCCAAAAACTTCCAAAATTGCACAAAATCTTCTAAGAGACTAAATTTGAATCATATTGCTTCTGCTTGAAAATATTCCATCAAAATCTTGTTTGTATTAAAGGGCTCATATTATGCAATGTTGTGATCTGTGTTATAATGTTTTTGCATCTGTTTGCAACTGAACATGTGGAGCTTTGAAGACGCAGACAAGACCAATCATAAAAGGTTACTCAAACATGTGAATGAAACAAAACACAACTCCAGGTCTGTTTTTGATGAGGTTTCAGCATTCCAACATCACTAAAAGTTCACAAGAGTCCATCTTGTGTAATTTAGGACCGATAAGTGTATTTACTTAGTCAATTAAAAAACATGATTGTAATTGATAAAATGCATCCAAAACCATGTGGCTGGAATGGAATGAGTAACTGGCCTGAGTGCTCCCACTCACAGTCTGCACAAGCTCTGACTGTGTGGATGGGCAGAAAGAGGCACGTCCAAACCAAACATTTAACATGGACTCTCTTCAAACACAGAGTTGTGGATGGGACAGGGCAAAGTCCAACATACTGTAGCTAGGCCTGTCATGATAATTACTATATCGACTTATCGTTCAGTTGATACTTTGCAGCTGATGTCATCAACATTCCCTGGGAGTGTGATTACTCTGTTAGAGGCTCAAGTTAGACTTTAATCTGTACTTTCTTTGAATATTTTAATACATGAAAACTGTAGCTATGATTTCTTGCTGCAAATGCGTTCACATTTATTTGCACTTCTGAGGAATTTTTGTTTATTTTTCGATAAACGGTCAGATAGATGAAACATAGAGGTTGAATGAATCTCTTCTATGACTCATTACAGATGCAAACTAAGAACTAAAGTCTTTTATTCTGCTATTTATTCATGGAAGCTCATGATTTTTGACAATATTGTTCATTTAGAATAGTTTTTGTGCTTTCAATCTGCTCTTGGATTATTGTGTAAGTGACATAAAGTAGTTTCAATAATTTATGGCCATATTTACTTCACCAATATCACACACTTCAAAATTTCTATCATGGCCTAAATACAGCCAAAAGGGATTCGTTGTATAACATTAAATAACTTTAAAGTCCTGTCATTACAAGTAAAAGACTGAATCAGAGGGAGAATCGAAAGGCAGTTATTTGAATAAGATGCTGAATGAAACACGGCTTGAATTGATGTATTAAAAACAGAAGCTAACACCAAATCAATTTTTTTGCTACTAAACTGTGTTGATATTTGACATCACACTGGGGGTGTTCTACATGTAGTTAGTATGGTGACATAATGCACACATAAACAACACTGCCAAAAAAAAAAGTGTCATTTTCAGAAGCCTGTGATCAATACAAGTGTGGTGTTTCATTTTCAAACGCTATCTGTAACTGTAATTTGATATGTGAGAAACCTGAACAGCACACATCAATTCACCTGTTGAAGTTCCAACTAAGTCAGTTCTCTCTGGTCAGATTGTGTTAAAATGAAACTCAGATTAAAGCCTGACTTGAGTAACAGAGCTTCGGTTCCACTGCAATTTCAAGTAGTTGATGACATCACAAAAGACTGCGCAGATCCAAACACCTGGCTACGGGGGCGGAGTTTGAAGCGTAGATACCTGTTAGACCAATCACAGTGTTCCTTATACCTCCAGACCCCGCCCATCCTCTTCTCTCACTCTCTTCTTTTGTCCTCCAGGTTGTGCCCAGTTTAGCAGCTCTGTTTGAAATGTGGTTGTGGGCGAAGTTTAGGCGCTAAGTCCCAGTTTAATGTACATTTTAGGATAAACAGAAGTGTAAAGAGCTAAATTGTGTTTTATTGTATTTTATGATGTGTTTTGTAAAATTCAGATGGCGTTATTCATCTAAATATAGTACTAGTTAAAGGACCTCCTGTAGCTGCTACGCCTGGAGCTAAACTGGCCACTGTAGTTGCAGTTAGATGATTATCAGTGTGTGACCAAAGCTAGAGTAAATATTTAGAAGGTTGATCCAAGGACACTGGACACACACCCTTCTCACACTTGTACACTTAGTGGTAACTTAAAGCCACAGTATGCAACTTTTAAAGGTGCAGTGTGGTACTTTTGTGGTGGAGGGTCCGTCACCTGCTTGTTTCTACAGAGATGTCATTGCTCTGCCTGGAATGTTCCACAGTATGACATTAAACAGCTCTACCTTACATTTATTCAATTACAGGTGGTTTTATTGCTCAAAAATACTTGGAAAAACAGACATTCTAACAGTGAGTGGGGTCGCCTCTCCACAGATATGATCTGTAACTTAGTCTGGTTTGGCATCCATGAAGATAGAAAGGTTTAATACCATATTGTGAAACATTCCAGACAAAGCAATAACATCTGTTTTTCATTTTGGTTGTTTTCATTACACTGCAAAACTTTGAAAACAGTGTGTCCTTAACTGTGAGCAGGCTTGCATCTCCACAAACCTGACTCTGATCTGCTTGTTTCCATGGAAATGCTGTTCCTTTGGCTATAATCTTCCACATTATGACATAAAACGTATCTATCACCAAAGTATGGTTTTAAATTTCTATTTCCATGGAATCCTGCAGGTGCCGTGCCACCTCCAGAAAGTTACATACTGTTCCTTTAATATGAGCTACGCCTGACTCACATCGATCATTGGAAATTGATTGGGGAAAAATGTCTAATTTTATGGTAAACATTATTATTGTGATTAGATTTGCAATTTATGTTTTAAAAATAACATTCAGTTCAAAGTTCAATTTTAAATGCGTCCAGAAGAACTGGCAACAAGACTGAACTGGGCCTATGAACCCTGACTATGACTAATCCAAGAATCACATTTCAGTTTGTACAGATCTAAAGTACGGGGTTAGCAGTTTTAAAGCCAAATAAAACTGGCTATTTTTGTTTTTGGAGGAAATTGTGGTACTCCAGAAATTGCAGCCTTTGCTATTTGCTAATGGCGTCCATTCAAATAGCAATTGATCTCATAGCCCGATCATTTGGTTGAATTATTATGTAGATGTAGATTTTTTTTGTAAACAGAAATATATTGCAAGGTTTTTTTTTTTTTATGTGAAGTAATAGCAAAAGTCATGGGTCAATCAAACAACACATCAGACATACCAGGAGATGTGTTTTGTTTCATTTGTTTAATCCTGCATTATTAGTCTATCTCAACTCCAAAGCTCAAAATCTCAAAATGCTCTGCTCCACCTTGTGATGTCATGAAGCGAGACTTTTCAGGTTGATAGCCTTTTGTTCAGTAGAGATTGGCTATTCCAGGGCTGAAATTATCCAAATGATTCTAGTGAAGGAGTATGGAGTTTAAAAATACAGTGGAAGACTTCCTGTAAACGCTGTAGGGATGGGCATTTGATTACATTTTCTTAATCGATCGTCGAGAGAATTAACGATCAATTTTCGATGAATCATTAACATTTTTATATTCAAATTATCATCATAATTATTATTATCCACACTACTAATCTACATAAATAAACTCAAATTTGCAACATATAAACCGTAACCACTAATGCAGCTTTGTGCAAGTCTCATAGAAACGAAAATTAAAACCGCATGGCTAATTAGCGAAGAAAAAAACAGCTCTTGTGCGCTGATGTGGTCAACTTCTGTCGGACTAAAGGACACAACTCAGGAAGATAGGTGTTCTTTCTGTGACAGAAGGATGTTGATGCTAACGGTGAGTCTGTTCTTTGTATATATCGTGTTTGTGTCAGACGCAGCCTTGTCTCCTTACACTCACACAGCAACCTACATTCAGTCTGTCGATTAAAAATGAACGTAATCGACAAACTTCTTAATGATCAATTATCGATTAATTGACTAATCATGCCCATCCCTAATACATTGCATTACAAGGTGGAACAGAATGTTTTCTGTTGGAGAAAAGAGGGCTTGTGTGATAATGAATGTGTGAATGAAACAAAACACAACTCCAGGTAAGTTTTTAATGAAGTAACAAAATGATAACATAGATCAGAAAATAGCGTAATATGGGCCCTTTAACTTAGTAATCAAATTTCACATTTCATCATAGATGATCTTTTTTTTTTACCCTCTTTTTTCCCCCCAGACGAAGTTGAATCACTTTTTCCACTGAATAATTGTGAAACAGAAGCATGCCAGACAGAGAGTTAAGAGCACAGTCACATCCATCCTGAGAGGAGACTAAGATCTACCAAAACCAAATGTTACACACACGCACATGCTCACCAGCAACCTGCAGCTAGACCAAAAGTATCCGAACATTTTAAACAAGACTAGAATCTGTAATTAGGCAGTTACTTTTTATTCATAGTAGACTTATGTGTTGGTTGGTGACGAACTGTGAAAAAAAAGTGTTCCTTATGAGGCAATCTATGCACTGATGGTGTGTTAGCTGAAGGTTTGTTTGGATGTCACAATGTCAAATATGTGTGTGTGTTGTGTTGTTACCATTATTGTGAGACTTAAATATCACCATTACTCTTTGATGATAGTATGATCCAATAAAACCTAATCTCTTCTACTAGCTGAATGATTTTAAAGTTGGGATATTATACTTCTATAGGGTGTTAACTATTAACTAAGAGTGTAACGATATCCAAGTCTCAGGATACGATATCATCACGGTATGAACTTCACGGTACAATATTTATTGCAATATTGTGGGAAAGCTCATGATATAGCGGGGAGGCTCATGATTAGGGATGTAACAATATCCAAATCTTTTACAATATTTACGCAACAATATACATCTCACGGTATGGTATTTATTGCAATATCTTCTGTAGGCTAACAAAAGTGTTAATACATTACTTTTTAGCCTTAAAATGCCTTGACAAAATTTAATCCAAAGAACTAAGACTTAAAAGTGTTAGAACTGTTATTTCTTCTTGTAGTCTGCACTGAAATGGAGCAAAGGATCATGGTCAATGTAGTTCCCTCTGTCTTTTTTTTTAAGCTATTGCTGCACCATAACTCTTCATGTACACAAAGAGACTTGTAATTCGATATATTGTGATGGTCCACGATATTATTGTGGGGACTTTGATGATACGATATCACGATATTTCAGTTATTGTTACATCCCTAGTATTAACTCATGCCATATTTAGATCACCGTGTTGCCTTTTATCATTTTGAAAATGCTATGTTTACCGAAAACAACGTATGAAATGTTAAATTATTTTCAGTTTCATTTTCGGCACTCTGAGTCCACTCCTCTTGATCTCCCGCACTAAGTCACTCCCCCGTTTCAACACTATTAATACAAAATCAGAAATCAGAAGTTACTGCACATCGCGTCATGTTTGTGAAGTTGTAGAGTATTGTTTTGTATCCTGCATGGGCTCATACTGCTGAACGTAAGGAGGGTTTAAACAGGACCCAGGGGAGATCGTAAGATTACTCAAACATGCATGGATGACATCTAAAACCTCTTCATGCATGTTTTTGGATGAAAGATGAACATTATAACATGTTAGAAAGCTCTGAAAGTTGATATTGCTCTTAAAACATATGTAAGAGTTTAATCATATCACTCAATTTTGATATTTGATTGTATTGTGGTATAAATATCCACATTTATTAGTTAGCCGATTAAACTTGACATCCTTGGTTGACTGTCAATACATCTGCATTGCTTCTAGCGCAGATGACACGACCAGTGAAACAGTGCCTCATAAGAATGAAATGCAGTCAGTGAATAACATTAAGAACAAAGTAACTGCTAATTAGAATAAATAAACGTAGAGAAAGAGTCGCCCATCTGCAGGTTGGTCATGAGCACACGGTCAAACATACATCAGTGATCACTTCAGTAAGAAATGTGGCCACAGCTCTGCACAGGAACGTCATGAAGCTTTTCTGGTGATGACGGACAGGTCTTAAAAACACAGGAGTTACTTGAGTTTCAAAAAAAAGATCTGGTACTAATCAAATGTGGTAAAAGGACATTTGTTTATATAACACGATGCAACTTTTTGGTAGGGGATTTATCATCTATGGAAGATAATTTGTTCCATTCGATTTTGAATTTTAAATATGACTGAATTTCTCACTTAGAAATATTTAAATCTGAAAAAAGATGTTTGAATTATTTTTATTCTGAATTTTAGTTGCTGAAATTTTAAGTATACTTTTTCAAAAAATTCACCTTTTGAATATTCAGCATAGATAATTTCAAGCCCTCAAATTCAAAAGTCAAAATTGAGATTGTAAAATTCGCTGTGTAAAATTTCACAACAAAGATTCACGATGCCAAGGCAGAGGCGATCAATCCTGTGTGAGCGAGAAGGACAGAGGCTGTTTCCTATTGGCCGCTCTCATCTGTGAGCGGGGTCTGAGGTTGTGATGAGGCTAATTTTGACCAATCAGATCGCTTCACTGCATCATTTCCTCCTTCTTACTAAGTTAGATCAGATCACTTTTGGATTCCTTTCGATTTCTTAGGTCTTGGCATCTTGGATGTTTCCTGCAAATTTTTTTCACAGTGAATTTTAATTGTTGAATTTGAGGGCTTGAATATATTTGGGCTGAATATTTAAAAGGTGACATTTTTATTTTAAATTTAAATTTAAACTAAACACTGAAAATGTACACTTAAAATTTCAGCAACTAAAATTCAGAATAAAAATAATTAAAACATGAAATTCAATGGGATTTAAAATTTAAAATCTGATGAACCAAATTATCTTCCACAGCCATCTGCTTATCTACATGACGAAGTTATTGTTTTGAAGGAATGTTCCACAGTATGGCATTAAACATTGCATTTAGTTGGAGACAGACACATTTAATGCCATACAGTGGAAAATTACAAGCAGGTGGCAGACCATCCACCAGAACATTTAAAAACGCTTTATAATTAAAAGTTAAATTTACTGGCTTTTGACTTGTAGTAGTTGTACTTTGTCAAACATTGAGCCAATTGTGGACTAATTTAAACAAACTTAAAAAATCTATAGTCATGGCAGTTCTTTCTAGTTGCCCAAATCAGATTACGGGGTTATTTTTAAGTATTTTTTGAACCTAAAAAGATTCAGTCCGGTCCCGGAGCGCAGTGCATGTGGCAGAGCAGATTTCTCACAGAGTCATGTTAGTCAAAGGGAGGAAAGAGGAGCCCCTGGTGTGAATGGAACAATCGTAAATCCTTACCTGACTGCCCTCTGCTTTCGGGTCCTGTGATTGCAAGTGATTCAAAGAGCAATGTTTAAAGTCCTGCTAAAAACATGCGTCCGCCACGGGACCCCAACCAATACTGCAATCTGAGTGTGTTGTGTGTTTATTTATTTATTTTTTAAGATAATATGAATACAGGCAGTTATTCGTATGCATTTTGATCTGTAAAATCATAAATGTGAAATTGCTCTCTAGATATTAGATGTAATAAAAGTGTGTTCTGAGTTAGTGAGACAGCCTTGGATAATAAGAAGCAGGGGAAATAAAGGAGACATTACATAAAGCTAGGTTAATGTGAACAACACTACTGAGAGTTAATATGACTTTGTACTATCTATGTCTTTGCTTGTGTCTAAATTAACGTTCTGTTTAAAATAACTGCCCAGTATTTTGAGAAAGGTAAAATTTGAACAATATGATAAGATATTTAGTACACGACAGTATTTTACATGAAGCAAAGTTAATATGAATAACACTACCGAGAGTTAAAACAACTTTGTACCATCTCTGCCTTTGCCTGTGTATAAATTAACTTTCTGATTAGAATTACTGCCCAGTACTTTGAAAAAGATCAAATTTGAACAGTGAGGCAGATGACCCGTTTCACACAAGTCATGCACCACTTTTTAGAGCCAAAAATGACTAATACTGAGTCAGAGTACTTGTAACAACAGCTATGTTTAAATGTACATGAAAATATGATCATTACCTGATTTCTGGAGTTATCAGATTATCGAAATATATAAAAAGTTACATTTCATATGAGCAATCTGATGCCGGTTTTGACAATAAAAATGATAGAAACTATATACTGCACTAATGTGGCAAAGACAAAAAACAAAGAACATTTTGAAAGCTTTAAAGAATTATTTTAACATAAATTGGACTTTGTCTTCCCAATACAAAAAAGCTCTCAAAATTATTACATATCTCTGTGTCTCTAACCTAAACTGAACTCACAAGACTATACCCGCACAGGAGTTCATGCAAGAACAACTATTTATACTTCAAACTACTGAAAATGAAAAGGTGTATTCACAAGGCTGATATGTGTTGTCCTATATAAATCCTCATAATCTAAATAAATAAAAAAAAGAAAAGAATCAATTAATCATCATTCTGGTCGACTAAAACACCAGTGACAGATAGGACCTGCAGCCCTACATGTCACCAAGTGTTTTTTTAATCATCAGATGTATTTTGTGTATTTTGTGAATTGTGTATTTTGTGTGTCAAATGGTGACAGCGGTCTTACCATCTCGTCCCCGGGCAGCCAGTACCCCTCTTGTTCGATGCCCGCCTTGGAGCCCTTGCAGCCCACAGTGAGGGTCTCCACCACCAGCCCGTCCTTCACCGCCAGGCTGAGCTGACGGGCAGTCTCCTTTGGGTGCATCCCAAACACACGACTCAAATACCTAAACACAAAAGAAGAAGAAATAAAGGGTAGAACTTAAAGCTGGGCAAAATATGGTGAAAATATCGATATCGCAATATAAGCTCATGCAATAAATGATATTGCAAGAAAATAAATATATTGCAACAACACAAAGTTCCCCATTCTTCAGAAAAGAACTGTTTTTTAAAGTCATGATTGTCCTTACTTATTTGCCTTGGTTGTCTTGGTTTTGTCTTTAAGATTTTATTTTGACACAGTTGGACTAGTTAATGAAGGGATGGATGTGCATTTTGTGTTTTAAATTCACTGAACTTATTGTGCCAAAATATATATTTAAATATTAGAATAATATTATTCCAACACAGTTATCGAATCTCACACCTTTTTCTCATACCACGCAGCTCTAGTACAAAGGAGAAGAAAACTGCTTTCGAAATGTTCTTGTTGTATGTTGTTAATAGATACTGAATAGATCTAGAGAAGCTAGAAAAAAAAAAAGATTTTTCTTACAAGTAAGGAATTGTGTGTAGATTTGGGCCTTGCACTTTGTAGCACATGGCCTGTCGACCTTCAATCTCCAACATATGTTGTTTGGATGACCACCTGACTAAAAAGACCTTTAGCTTCATTTGAGCACTTAAATGTGAAGGGGCACTGGGCAAAATGTGACTACAACTCTCTCTGATGGATTTGCAGTGAAATACAGCTAAGGCTCCTGTTTGTTGCCATTTGGGTAGAAATGACCAAAGTCAAACCCATTCAATTATGAAAAAAAATGTACACATGATAAATACTGACCCCCAAAACAAATTGTTCCAGCTTCATATATTATACACAGGTATATATACTGATCATGACAGGCCTGTGTATTCAGTGGGAGTAAATAAAGAAGCACAAACATAAAGGTTGGAGTGTGCGCCTCTGTAATGTGTCCCCATGTTCCCTGGGCATGTTTCCAGCAGCAGCCTGTGGTTCTGCTGTCAGGTGGAGAAGCTCCAGACTCTACACACAGGGGGGCAGGAGAGAGGGGGGAAAGAGGGGGAAAGAGAGGAGAGAGAGGGAGAAAGAGGCGGGAGAGGGGGGAAAGAGGCAGGAGGGGGGGGTAAAGAGAAGAGAGGGGAAAGAGGGGAGAGGGAGGAGAGAAAGGGAAGAGAGAGGAAAGAGAGGTGAGAGAGAGGAGAAGAAGACGTGAGGCAGGAGAGAGAAAGGAGACAGGAGAGGAGAGAGAAAAGAGAGAAAGAGGAGCAAAAGAGAAGAGAGAGAAAAGCGAGAGAAAGGGTCAAGAGAGGAGAAAGGGAGGAGAGAGGAGAGAAAGAGGGGAAGAGAGGAGATGAACAGGGGAGAGGGAAGAGAGAGAAACAAGACAGAGGAGAGAGGAAAGAAGAGTAGAGAGAGGAGGGGGGAGAGATCACACCTGCGGCAGGGACACAGGTCAGGGCACGAGCTCAGTCTGAGAGCAGACTCCAGACACCACAAACACAGGCTAATGCTGCACTCACACTACGGACTTTAGAACTGTGTCCAAGCACAGATCATCCCTAAAACACCATAAGCGCGATCGAACCATGCTCAGGCACGGCACGAATGAGACTTCGGGGCGATTGGAGGAGGTGGGCCAAAGCACGGCGGCTCATGTACGCGCACACGCACAACTTTACTATACAAGCCCTGTGGGTGCGCTGATGTTACTCATATGAGGAAAACAGTGAATAAAATCTGCTCCATAAACACACGACAAACCTGCGCTCACCTTCTGTAAGGACTGACAGAAGTTTAGCTGCCTCCAGTCGCTGGCTGTCATCACTGCTCCGTGCTGTTTTTATCTCCATAAACTCACGGAGGAGCGAGTATCATAAAACGACGCACATCTGTCTCGCTCTTTTATAGATAATTCTGGCACTTTTTTCCTCCACTAAAAACTTTAGCACATGTAAACAAACAGCGCCATGTGATGACGTCAGGTCGTGGCCCGGTTTGGATGAGCAAGTGCGAGTGCAGCCATAGAACCCTACACACTCTTGCTTGAGCACCGCACAGTTCTAAAGTCCTAGTGTTCTGTTCTTCACCTGTGCATGCCACCAAAAGCTGTGCATGCCACCACAAGTGCAGCTTTTTAGAATTTAAGGTTGTCAAAAGTATCAAAAATCAGATACTAAATCAACAGCCAAGCAAGTATTTAAACTAGAAACTCATTAGAGCAGATATTGATACTAAAAAAGTGTCATTCACAGGTCAGAAATGAACTTTTCCTGGATGTCTTTAGAATGATTTTGAGCTGTATCAGAGTAAGTAGAAGAGCACATAGACTAGTACACGCCCATGGACACTATGAACCTACTGCACCACTGAGGATTACACACATAAGACACATGGGAATATAAATGATGTTATTTAATGTTGAAAATCACATTCTATTGTCTAAATAGAGAGTGTTGTATCATTGTGAGTATCAAGTCTGTTCCTTAGTATTGAAATCAGATTAGAAATGTTAGTATTATGACAGCACTACTATATTGTATTAGTCCTGTACTAACCACACAGTGCAATGCTGATCCTAATATTGTGGGAATGAATGTCACTAACAGAAAAATGTTTTATTTTCAACATGTCCTCAAAGCTTTTACTGCTTTATCATATTTCCTATTGCTATTGCTATGAAACGAACAAAGGATCATGGTCTAGGTACTTCTCTGCTTTTTTGTTACACTACTCCAACAGAATTCAGATTCATTTTCGGAAAAGATTTGTCCCCGAAGCTTTCAGGCCAGAACATTGTTGAAGTCTAAATAATGAGACGTTTTATCACAATCAAAGCACTGCACTGCCAATAACAGTCTAGTATTCAACCATAGCCTATATAAGTCTATGTACGCACCATAAACAAGCCAACTATCTATGTTTAAAGGTGCACTGTGTAACTTTTCTGGTGGAGGGTCCGTCAAATGCTGGTCTCCACGCAGATGCTATGCTTATTGCTTTGCCTGAAATGTTTCACAGTACAGCATTAAACCTTTCTATGTTCAGGGAGACCAAACCAGACCAAGTGACAGGTCAGATCTGTGGAGAGGCGACCACTGCTCACTGTCAGAATGCCTGTTTTTCAAGGTATTTTTGATCATTAAAACCTGTAATTGAATAAATGTCAGGTCTGTTTAATGTCACACTGTGGAACATTCCAGGCAGAGCAATGGCATATCCATATGAACAGGCACGTGATGGCCCTCCAACCAAAAAGTTACATAGTGCACCTTTAATACATGTAGTCTTTTTCATTTAGAATACAATTTGTAATATTTCATGAGATAATCACATCTTTTTACTAGATTAAACTTATCAAGCTCCTGCATGTTGTACAAATGTTGCCACTGTGGTTTAGGATTTTGACCCCACGGTGTGGTGACCCCGAGGTTAACATAACATATAATATTTTGACCCCGGGGTCAGAATCCTATTATGGTATGTTGACCCCCTATAGAATATTGACCCCCCCCCATGAAAATCTATATTTTATTAATAAATTCTGTAGAAAAATGTTGAATATTAATACTATATCTGCAAATTAAAACACACTGACATATTTAAAAGTGTTTTTTGAAGAACTCAGATGCATTTTTTATGTCAATTATAACTTTTGAATGTTAAAAATTACTTAGTTGTTTAAACATATTTTACTGAAAATGAAATAAGTAGTTATTAATTATTTAGGTAATCAAAGTGATATTTAATGATTTGGAATCTTGTTCAAATAGACAGGGCTGATCTATTGAGTAGTTAAATAGGAGATACCTATGGCTATAGTAATCTGACCCCCTACTATGTTTATTATAGTTATGATGATGTAAAGTAAGAAATAATGTTAGCTGAATATTGACAATGATCTATTATTTATAAAGGAAGTCAAAATCCTATGACTACAGTAAACTGACCCCCCAATATGTTTATTATAACACAACATGACTAAATTCAAGGTCATTATTCTTATAAACCATTGCCTACATTGACATTATGATGAAGGATTATCTGAACATAAACAAAAAACCATAACAATGTAAAATACAATATTAAAAGTGACAAGGTTACTATGTATATGCAATTTGAACAATACGTTACATTTACACAAAATACCAAGTTGTTCTCCATCAAAACATTCCTTAAAATACCTTAAAAGAAAGTGAATATGTAGCAATATATAATAAAAGTAAATGACATGAGAAATATTGATTAGATAACTACTAAAGAAAAATTAAGGGGAGTCAAAATCCTATAGCGATATGTTCACCCCGGGGTCAATATACTATCTCACAACATGTCTAATTTCCCAGACATAAATATAACACAGTGTCAATAACCTCAGTTTTAGCCAGCTCTAAAATAATCAGCCTTTTGTATATCTAAAATATCCAGCCCATCCCCTCCACCTTCCTCTTTAAATGAATGAGCGTTTTGTGAGTCCACATCAATAAGTAACTCAGATTTGCAAAGGGACCTTGAATAATATTCACTGTTCACTCCAATGTCAACAGGCACTCATCCACAACAGCGGTTTGGGGAAATAAAGCTGCGGTGGGACGATGGAGGGGGAGGGCGCGTGTTGCCGCTTTGTGTTGCCATGACGACAGCCAGGGCGGACTTGGAGCGGCGCCAGCTCCCGAGGTGCTCCGGCTGCTCGTACAGGACGTGTGAAGTGTTTCGTTTAGTCTTGTGGCGCTGGGTGAATGAGAGATCTGTCATCAGGCGCAGATCTGCACTCAGTTCATCAGCACGGGCATTTCAGACGCTTAGTGCTGCGGTATAATGGGAGTGAATGAGACAAACGCTCCGAGTGGGAAACATTTGTGCAACAATTAGGTGGTTCATATTCATAACCAAACACCAGAGGCGAATGGAAGTTGTCTGTGTTCTCAATTCAACAACACTTTTATTAAACTATTTCAGAAGGTGCCATGGTTTTGCCTACAAGTTCCACAGTACAGCCTTAAACTGACTTATCTCCATGGAGACAAGTAGGTCAGTCAGACATCTGTTAGACATGTCCACTAAGACCTGGTAAGGTAAAAGCTTTTCCTTTCTTCAAGGCATTTTATACAATAAAAACAAATAATTAAGTGGAAGACAGACAGGTTTAAAGTCCATACTGTGGAAAATTCCAAAACAAAGCAACACCATGGAGACTAGCAAGTGATAGACATAGGGCTGTCGCAATAACTGCAAAAATTAATCACCATGGTACTAAGAGGCCCACCGCGGTGCATGTTGGGCCACTGCGATCACCGCACCTGACCAACGTGACCCGACTCAGAGTCCTACACGGGTGCATTTTTAGAGATCTATAACCGCCTGGACCCGTTAACATTCCACCCGTTACCGCCCGTGCCCATGATAACCCAAGATTAACCCACGTACACAGTCTGGTGACCGCAAGTGAAAGGACCAGCGTAGAGCTCCGCGCCGCACGGATGTAAATGCAGCAGTCGCCTGATTGCGCTTTGCGGACACCTGCTCTGCGTCCTCATGCTAGGAGCTCGCTCTCTTAAGTCCGCAGGTACCCGACCTGGTGCAGGACTCTGACCCGAGCTGTCACAGTGAGAGCTGGAGAGACGCAGCAACACTTGTTCCAAAGCCAAATGTTACTTCTGCCACACTACACACACTATATCCATACAACAACCAAGGTACATGTGCATCTGCGCAACAAGTGCATCATCAGAGAAAGTTTTCAGAACAGCTGGAAATATTATAACTCCAGGGGATGTGGGGTGGGGGAGGGGGTACGATATCATTGCATACCGCACCGCAGGAGAAAGTCCATAATCGCGACAGCCCTAGGTAGACAACTCACAAGAAAAGTTCCATATTGCACCTTTAATCTGCCTAGAGTACTGACTTTTGGCCAAACTCATTTTAATGTTTAAAATTGTGTTTTTGTGTTAAATTCTATTAGGTGTAATCTTTGGCAAAATATGTAGTTTGTCCTGTGACATAGTCTAGCTAAAAGTCTGTCTTGAGTCAACTTTAATTAAAAGAATTTCGACAGTTTACAACTTTTTTGGCAAACATGAGGCTGTATTCATTATTTTAGTTGTGTTTCCTTCAACGTTACTAAGTAAAAATGTTAAGAAGTACATGAAATAAGAGCAGATCCAATAATCAAAAACAAAATCTACATATATGTTATAAAAATATCATTACTAAAAATATTATTTAAAAAAAACTGTAAAAAGACACCACAATTTGGCCTGTGTGTGTTCAAGTGTTGACAGGTCTGGTTTAGCGCTGGATTCTCTGCCCTCAGGTCCAGCTCTACAGAAGAACTGTCTGTATCCACCTCGTGTAAGAACTTGTGCTGTTTTTGGGGGGAAGATTTATCAGCTGCTGTAATTACAAATGACATGAAGACAGAAACCATCACTTCAGGCTTTTATACTGAAATTAACACACTGGTTTACAGGACTAATCTCATGCTACCGTGTAACAACTTGTAATGACAAATCTCAGGTGGAAATTAGGTGCAGTTAAAAACTTCAGTGAGAGAAACACAACAAAATAATTTGGAAAACTTTTAAATGGTCTGTTGGGTAACTAGAGACATATTAATGAATAAAGTTGTTGTTACAAAGTTTGCTCCAAGAAACCATTTTAAAATTCAAGGTGCACTGTGTAACTTTTCTGGTGGAGATTGGACACCTGTTTGATGATATTGCTTTACCTGGAATTTTCCACAGTATGGCATTAAACTTATCCATCTAACATTTATTCAGTTACAGGTGTTTTGTTGCATGCATTTTTCTGTGAGTGGACTCCCATCTCCAAAGATCTGGCCTGGTGGCGTCACCTGCTTGTTTTCATGAAGAAATGTAAGTTTAATGCCATTCTGTGGAACATTCTTGACAGAGCAATATCATTTACACGGAGACAAGCAGGTTTCAGATCCCCAACAAAAAGTTATTTAGTGCATCTTTAACATATTAACACTGACATTTTCAGGACTCTACAAATTGTAAAGTTAGCAAGGTAAACTACCCCAGTTTTAGTGTTTGTTCTAGGCATTTAATCAATGACATGTCCTGCCGGTGGATTAACTGACAAATGAGGCGTATCAAAACCTCTCAAAACTTAATATCTCTGTGTATCTGACTCAAACTGCACTCACAAGACTACACCTGCACGGAGGTTCATACAAAAACAACTATTTATACAGACTACTACTCGGACTACTACAGTTCTGCTTATCATATTTTTCAGACTATAAATCACACTTTTTTTCATGGTTTGGGTGTTTCCTGCGACTTATACTCCGGTGCACCTTATATATGTCAGTCGATCGCACCATTACTTCTGTACCAGTGAAATCTTAAAATTTAAACAAACTTATAAAGACGACTGAGAAGACTGAACACAAATGCCCCCAAAAAGAAAATCAGATTTTGCAGATTATAAACTGCAAGTAGCAAAATATACAGCCGAAAATGGTAATCAAAAAGCAGAAAGAATTTTTTGAGTGACCAAGAAACTTGTGACAACTGGAAGGGTGCGCCATGCAACTTTCCTGGAAGTCACTGGATGGATCGACAAAGCCTGGATTTCAGTGACACTGAAACCATCCTGTTAGGATTCAGAAAGGCCCGAATAATTCTAACTGGAACTGATGCTGAGTCTGACGATTGCTACACAGAAGCGGAAGTAGTGCTCTGTTTACTTCTGGAGATCGAGGCTGAGTTGCTCAGAAGTGACACAGAGGATGAAGAATTCAATGGATTTAGTGATTTAGAGTGAGATAATTTGATAAGTTTGTTCTGTTCTGTTTTTTATGTTATAGTTATCTGAAGAACTGTTCATATGTACATATGGATCATATTAACAGTCTGTTGTTCTCTGTTCTATTGTTATTACTAGAACTTGACTTTTCAAATGAAATTTTGGTTCCTCTGATTTTACAAAATAAATTTCCCCCAAAAAGTGCAACTTATAGCCTGGTGAGATGTTTTTTTCTTCTTCATTATGCATTTTTTACCTGGTGCAACTTATATTTAGGAGTGACTTACAGTCTGAAAAATGCGGTAAATTCTTATAATGGAAATTTAAAGAATACAAATGTGGGTTGACGGAGACACCATCAACCATCACAATCAATCATGGAAATGACTAAAACTCTTTTTGAATCATAAATGGTGAAAATATATACAGTACATGAACATAGCTAAATGAAATCTGTTAGAAATGCTGACAGACTTACTTGGAGATGCGATCCATGTTTGCGATCTGCTTCTGGTTGCGGATGACCTCGATGGCGGCCCACACGTACTGGACCACTTTGGGGTCCGCCTGCCGCCTCTTCACCACACGAGACATGATTTCTTTATTCATCTCAACTGCAACAAAAGCAAAGAGAAATTATCAAACATTTAAAAGTAATACAATCAAAAACACTTGTTCGCATTGGCCTTAGAATCAGTTTGAGATGTTGATTGTTTTTTATTATTTTCAGTTTTTATTCATATTGTTTTATTGTTTTTATTAGTTTTAATTATGTTCTGTAGCACTCTGTTGTTAGCAGCCCTGTTATTTTTTTTAAAGTGCTTTATAAATAAAGTTGCACTTACATTTGCACTTGCACATTACAATCGGCAATTAATTTTACCCTGACACAATCCTGCAAGTGTCATAATTAGACTTGTTAATTTTAGCTTCATCTGAGTAAAAAAAAAAAAAAAAAAGTCTCATTTGGGCTGCACACATTTTACAATTTGGTTTAATGAAATAAATCTGGAGCCAGAAAATAGGTCTGCATGATTCTGGAAAAATATCCAATGCATTTTTTTTCTTGACAAGCTTTGTGATTAGGTTAGATTTATGATTTGTGTTTTAATAAAAAGTTTCTGTTCAAAGATCACATTTTTAAACACATCTAGAAGAACTGACAAAAAGACGGAACTATGAACTGACAAACTAATACAAGAATCACATTTCAGAACATGTTTATACAGATATAAACTACAGGGTTAGGAGCAGTTTTTATGCACAATAAGACTAGATATTTTGTTGTTTATCAAGGAAATTATAGTGGTTAAATAATTGTGATTTGCTTATTGCACCTATTCAAACTGTGATTTCGATTTGATTACGATTAATTTTACAGCCCTAACAGAAAATTTTCAGTTTTTAAACAAAAAATTAAAATATAAACCAAAATCACCAAATCACCACAATTTGCACTACAGATTTAAAAGACTGTTCTTCACACTTCCAAATTAGAACACCGATAATGTGCTGTGTAAAAAGTGTCATAAAAAAATCCACACTCAACATGGTAAGAAATATCCAAGTGATCAAAGCTTAAAATGTCATAAAGGATCAGACAAGGACAACTCTGATGTTCAAAGCCAAATGCCACCTTAAAGAGCAGGATCCCAAAATATCTTAAGAATTTTAAATCCTATTTTATGTGGTCTTCAGCAAAATCCTCCGTGAAACTTATGTTGTCACTTTAATCAATAGCTAGTTATGTAGAAGAATTTTGAAACTTTGAAGATGCTGTGTGGGTTTGGGCGGCAAGATTAATTGTAATTGAATCAAAATTGCAACTTGAATAGACACATTTAGCAAATTGCAAAGGCCGGTATCATTTTAGAAGTACCATAATTTCCTCCACAAACAACAAAATACCTTCAGTCTTATTCTGCATAAAAATTGCCCTGTAGTTTAGATCTGTAGTTCTCTACAAACATGTTCTGTAATTCTTGTATTAGTTTCTCAGTTCATATTTCAGTCATTTTGTCATTTTGTTGGATGTGAAATGTAAACTTTGAAATCAAATCAATCACATGCTAGTAAGAAAAATTTATTAGATATTGTTCCAGAACCATGCAGCCCTACTTTACAGCTCAAGCCTTATCATAGTACAGAAAAATAACAAAAATCTACCTACTAGTACTACAAAAAAGTACTCCAGATAAATATTCAAAATCCTTCAAAGTTATTGTTCAACTTATTGAATGATAAATCACTATAATAATTAATTACTGTGACAGGAGTATGTATGGAATGTTTTAGCTTTTGGCATTAGAGTTTGGTACAAATAATTCTAAAGTTTAAATTTATTCCTATGCACTAGAATGTTAGTTTTGGATTCAAAAACTGCTTGAATATGGTGAAGAAAGTGAACATCCAGTCAAATTACCCTGTTGCTACTGTTCGATCCATCAACGCGCACTTTTAAGCTTACTGGATAGTTCAAGAATGTGCACGTTGTTTATACCCTTTCTTTTAAATATAGTAACCAGCTAACCTGCTAATCCGTGACTTACAGTCATGCCATTTCCATCAAAGCAGTATAAAAATTATCTTAAAATAATACAATGCAACAAAGTTATTGCAAACACATTACAAAACAATGTAGTGACAATCGTAGCATGACAGCTGCCACATTCACTTAGATCTATTCCTGTCACCACTAACTCAATTAGACAGTATGGAAGTAACTACCATACACAGTCTATAGTAACTACAGCCACCTAAACTCTGACAAAATTCTTACATTATTCTTTCATGAACTCCCTCCTAGTTTGAAGCTTTGTTGTATTTTGAGTTTTGATGTCTTTTGCAAATCCACGGATACTCCACTTTAAACTAGTATTTATGCAATCCTAAGATATTTCTAAAATGTTGCGATATCAGACTGCAGATACTGAGCAGCGGTGATGTTGTCACTCGATTGTTTGGATAATTGGCTTGCTCACGTTTGGCGCAAAAGATAAAAACACACACATCCACACGCTGCTGTCTGTGGGCTGGGGCAATGACCAGGGGCTACTGCGTTTTACAGCTTCCATGGCGTAAAAAAAAAACACGAGCTTACACTTTAACTACAACTTGGCACGCAGCAGATCAGATAGTATACAAATATGACATGTCAAAGTAATAATGACAACAAAGACTTAAGGGGCCACAACTGGGTTAGCTGTCTGGTTAGCTGCTAGGCTGCTTTGCTAACTTCGGTGCGAATAATAAAAGACTTGCCTTCACATAAACCTGGCTAGTTAACTCAAAATTGTCATGGTAATAATTATGGGACACTTTATAATTCCTTGATAAACGTGGAATTTGCCATTATAAGGGGTTATATTGCTGGCGAGTTTGGCTTTTCGGTGCTAGTAAATGGTTGCAACATGTATCCAAAGGCATTATAGCATCAGAGCCAGACTTGTCAAACTTGTCAATAACATAGACTCTAACAAAACACTAGTACAATTTAAACTAAAAGAACAGCGTAATATGTTGCCATAAAATATAAAACTATCATGAGCTAAGTGATTGTTCGTTTGTTTTGGAGGGCGCCATGTTCACAATCCTCCATCACGGGGTAAAGACAAGGCAGCTTCTGGGGCGAGCGGCTAAGCTACATGCTAAGCTACATGCTAAGCTAACTGTCAAGCTAAGCAGCCGCAGCGGGGTCCCCGGAGCTCGCGCGGTTTTGACATTTGCCGCCGCGGGAGACGGAGCCACTCACCTCGGGCACAGTGGCACCAACACACGGCGCTGCGGAGGGTCCAAGTCGGAGCTCCTTACATTAGTATTTTGCGGCAGGTTATAGACAAGAGATGGGGCTGTCTGTGTTCCAGGCTGGCCCCAGTTAAGTAGCACAGCGCTGGAGGTAAACAGTGCCGTAGTGGAGGTGGAGTGGATAGGGACCAATACAGGGGAGAACTCTAGTGGTGGAATCCGTCTTACTGCAGCTTCACCCCGGGCTAACCCACCGCCAGCACTCCGCCTACTGTCAGAGCCGGAGAAGACATCCAGACATTTTTTGTGTTCCTAGTGTGTACTAGTGTTGTCATAAACTCGATACTGAACCACAAAATTTTTTTTAATTTAGACAATAAAAACTATATTTCAACATTAAATAATAGTTCTTTCTTTTATATTACCACGTGATCTTATAGTTTTATCTGGGGTAACAGTAGGCCTATCATATTAAAAGTTTCTGCCCAACTTTTAGTCAGGTTTAGTCAGGTTTTTTTTCTGTATTTTGATGTTTGCATATATATTTCTTTATTCCAAGCATCATCAGATTTCATCATATTTTTTTGTTTGTGGCATTTTAGTTGTTAGTAAGTCTGAAAAATACTCCCTACCTACCTTTGTTGCCATTTAATAAAGCAAATTATTTATTGTGTAAAAAATCCTTGGTTACTTGCAGTTGCCTAGTTGATTTGATCATGTGGTAGAAAAATGTATCTACAGTTCGACTAGCAAAATCAACATGCATGAATTCTACAGTCACCATTAATTATCCTTACCATTAATGCCCAATTTGCTGCTTGTTCATTAAACTATTATTTCTCCCCAGAATCAAATGGACTTCCAAATACGGTCATGACACCCTCCAGGCTCTGGCCGTCACCATGGTGTGTGATGTCACATTCTAAAAGTGCAAGTTTGAGTCCCTTGACCTTCAGAACAAGTGGTCAGTCTGTACCAAGCTGCAGGCAGAAGCTGCAGGTGTTGAGCACCTCTCGGCTCTCTGGGTTTTCTCTGAACTGGTTTGGTCCTAAACATGGGCTGAACACGCAGGTCCAGTTCCTCTGCATCATCTGACACCAACACAGGTAAAACAGGTTTCACCAAAATGAACATTTCAAGGCTGCAGTACCAGCACTGGAGACTGGACTATTTGTTGGTTACTCTGATTTTAGGACAAATGTCATAAAGCAGTGTTGCTCAAACTGTGGTTCATGTAACCTAGGGGCAAAGAGTTGTTTTACTTATCTAAAGAATCCGTGTATCATTCGTTCATTCACTTTTCAAATTAAAACCAAAAGGAAGAAAACAACAAAACAGCTATTTTCTTCATTTTTTGCCTAACGGCCATTTCCCATTTCTTCCAATTTTGACCAGGGATCTATAATAAAAACATGCATGACAGACTTTGCGCTGCATATTGAACCAGGACTGAACCAAACAGGACTGAACCAAACAGGACTGAACCAAACAGGACTGAACTATATCCGCTTTTTCCATTACACGTTTAAACACAAAATCAAAAATTGAAAGAATGAATTGTTATCCAATTTTTTCAATTTTGGTTTTGGAGACAAATAATGAAGAAAATAGTTAGTAGTTTTTTTTTTTCATTTTCTTACTTTTGGTTTTATTTTGAAAAACAAATGAACTAATGATGTGTAAGTATTCTGGTGGAGAGTCTGTCAAATACTTTTCTCCATGGAGATGTTATTGCTTTATCTGGGATGTTTCACAGTATGGTATTAAACTTTTCTATCTGCAAGGAAACAAAACCAGACCAAGTTACAGGTCAGATCTGTGGAACCAAAAAGTTACATAATGCATTTTTGAATGTTTATTTGGCTATAAAGATAATACAGTAGGAGATGTATTTACCTTATTGAATATGTTTTTAATCTGCTATTGTGACTTTATGAATGTTTATTTGGCTCATGTTGATCAAAAATGTGTTTAGTATGGTAAATGCATTTGAAGGCTACAGTACAATCTTCAAACAGGTTCATTTCTGTCTTCCAATATTATTTTCAAAAATAACCTTTATTTGGCTACAGGACCATCATTGCAAACTGGAATTGTTGACCAAAACCAACACTATTATGCTTACAGTTTGTGTATGTTTTAAGTCTTTTATTGTGAAATTTTGGTTATTTCTTATTTAATAAAAATTGTGAAGCACCTTTGACAATTCAATAAGTCTCATGACCTGGTAATTGATAATTGAATCCAGGACTGTGGAATCAAGATTGAAAGTAATTCTAATGGTCAATCATCAGTTTGTGTTGTTGTAATGGAGAAGTCTACAGTCAATCCTCAGTCAGGAAAATCATGTGGTTTGGAGCAGAGTTCAGATTTTGTAAGAAGAAATTTGACTTTCCTCTTCTCTCTCTTTGTCTTAAATGGCACTAATTAAAAGTCTGCATGTTTATGTTCATGAAAATAATATTGAAAGACATTTATAAGTTTAATAAGACAAATCAAATGGAAAATCATAATCAGTATGCTATAAAACTGTACCCATATTTGTTTTAAATAGAGTTTTTCTGTTGTCTCACACAGCGTCCAGCAGCAGTGAGGAGGTGTCCAGCAGCATGAAGAGGAGGAGGAGGAAGAGGGGTCATCCACAGAGCCAAGTTCATCCACAACCCAAAACTCTCTAGACTTTACTATACTCATGTACTGTACTAAAATGGAAACACGGAACATCTGAAACACACCAAAGCTTTATCATAGATGGTGGTGTTTGTGTTTATGCTTTGGGAATATAAACTATTAAGGCAGACCTATTATGCAAAATCAACTTTTCAGAGCTTTTAACCATATTATAGTTGCTGTATTTGGACTGATGTGTGCATGTCTGAGCAATTGCTTATTTTCAAGACGCCAAAAATGAAAATAAGCAATCGATCAGTGCTTGTATGCCCTCACTGGCATACAAGCACTGCTCTCTCTATACTAACTTAAAATTTTCTTAATCTGTGACACATGTGGGATTCTGCAATGTTGTGTTGTCATTTTGGAACAAATGAAAAGAATGCAGCTCGTTAGCGTGATGTAGTATCCATAGGAAGGGCCGACAGCTACATAACATGACGATTACAACTATACAGCAAACCCAAGCACAATATATCGTCTTTAACAAGGAACCCAACTCTCCTAATCTTCCTTAAATTTTTGATGTAGCACCTTTTGTATTTTGCTTGATGTGGGTTTATTTATGTTTTACAAAATGTTCTACTTACAGCTAACAGGTAGGTCACATGTCCATGCTGTCCGTGGGAAGAAGAGGAAGGCTGATGAGACTTCTTCAGGTCCAGCTCCAAAAAAGAAGACCCAGACCCACACCACAAAAAAGAGGGAACCGTCCACAAGCACCAGCAGCGGTGATACATCTGTGGAGAAGGCCTTTGGGACCACACAGTGAATCATTGTCCTAAAAGTCATAAGAATAACAACAGCTGGAAATGTAGCTAATAGCACTGTCCTTCATTTTATGTTGTCCAGGCAAATTCTAAGCCAGACATTTTAAACTCAGGCCTGGGGGCTAAATTTGTCCCACAATATAATTATATTTGGCCCGTGAGATCGTATCAAATCTGTATTAGAGCTGCCCACCGGTTACAGATAGACTATAGAGACATTATTTATTTAAAATGTTGTTATTATTTTATATTACGCTTGTTCTGGAATTATTGTTTTAGTAAAACTATTATTAACCATTTATTTGAATAAGAAAAGGTTTAACATTACATATCTCGAAAGAAGAGAAAACATGTAGATGTTGTTGAAATTTTTCAATAAATATTTAGTTTGTCCCACGACTTAGTCCCAGTTTTTAATTTTGGCCTCTGTGAATCTGAGTTTGACGCTCCTGGTCTATGGTATCTATACAATACTAATACTCATTTTGTATTGATATACTGATACTTGGGATGGATCTACACAGCCCTGCACAACAGTCCAATACACTGTCAAATCTACCACCAGGGTTAATTTGCATTCAGCTAGTTTATTTTACTCACAACTAAGAATTTGTTGATCTTAATGACTGTGGTAAAGTAACAGTTACTTTCAGGGTGAAAAAAGCACATTACTAGTCAGTTAAACTAAGATCAGCTTGAATGAGACAAGTAACTTCAACATTGACGTATTATTGCCCAGAGACCAGCTCCATTTCCCAGTCTGTTCCTGTCTTCCTTTTGCTACCTCCCTGAAAACTCCTATACTCATTCACACATGTTTAACACACAAATCCTGCACATTTAACCTGACTTATATTCTCAAACAAAAAAACAATCTGTTCCATGTTGTGAAGTCATGTGGTAATACAGAAAGTGTTCCACTTTCTAAAGTGCACACACTCTCACTAGAATCATTTGGATGATTTCAAACCTGGAATTTCCGATCTTGACTTAACTAAAGGTAAAAGGCTGTTAACTTGAAAACTACCACTAAATGCTGAGCAGAGCCTTTTGAGCTTTGGAAATGTAAACAGACTAATAATAAATTATTGTTACTCAGACGTGTGAAAATGAAACAAAACGCAACTCCAGGTCTGTTTTGTTGAGGTAGCATTATAATATGGTTTCAAGCTCACAAGAATCTAATCTGCCTAATACAGGACCTTTAACATAAGCACTGTGATAATGATGTTATGTTTTGGTCTCCTTTTCCTCAGGCATGATTCAGTATGAGTTCTACGCAGAGGGTTGGTAACACGCTGACTCTACCTGTGCGTGGCAGCTGGGGGCGCTGTTGTACGAGGTGCTGCACAGACTGAGACAGTTGACCACCAGCGACTGTGTGGAGGGGAAACTCTGCTTCAGGAGGGGACTCTCCAGAGGTCTGCACAAAACAACCAACAAAAACAGAACACAACAAACATGGTACACATCTTTCAAATTCAGACTGATCAATGAACATCTACTACTTTTCTAGATAAAAAGCTCACACTGTAAAAGGAAAATGAAAGAGCAATACACATTTATTTCCCACTATCTTTATGTTGAGTAATTTGGACAAATTTTTATAAAGATTTAGATATGTCAGACTGCTTAAACATCACTTTCACTTTCGGTTTTAGAAAAAGGCTTACACTGTTAAAAAGGAATATATACAGTTGTCTCTTACCATCTTTATGTGAGTAGTTTGAAGTAGTTTAGAGTTAAAGTTATTTCAAGTTAAATTATTTGACAGTGGAGTAAAACATCTGGTAGTGTGGAAAAGCTAAATAAATATTGTACACCGGCCAACTTTCAACTTCAAAAACTTTAGACAGTGTATTGTGCACTCTCAAATCTGTCTTCTTTCTTTAAACATAATATTTTTAAAACTCTAGTCTGGCAATCATTAGTTACTGTGCTTTTTTGTTATTAAGAAAATTATCCACCTTTTTATCAGATGTTCCCCCTACTTTAAATCAATGCGAGTTCAAGTTTTGTATATCTAACCTTGTCTACCTTTTTCTACCTTTTTCTTTTTCAGATTGCCGCCATTTCCTCAAATCGTGCCTAAACATGAGGTCGTCTAAGCACCTGCCACTGCATCAGCTTCTGCACCAGCCCTGGTTCTAAAGTGACCAGGGAGCCCCCAAACCTGCCGCTGTAACTGGGGGCCTGTGGAAAAAAAGTGAACACATATATATAATACACATTTTGAGAACCTGCATTCTGGTCCAATACTCTTTCATTTTGTGGTATTCAGATTAATTACGTTTCTAAAATCAGAGGAATACATTATGGCATTTCATCATGTAATTTAGGCTTCAATCTGCACAGAATTAGTGAGAAAAATAGAAAACACCGTTCTTGTGGTGAGTGCAAGAGTGATTCTTCCATCTCCAACTGGTGCAAGGACATGCTTTATGATCTCTGGTCCGACTGTTGGATGCATCATCATCCAGAATTTGCAGCATTTTGTATGTGGAGCGACAAAAAAGCAAAATCCCGTTTGTTAATTGAGAGGTGCAGAAGACAAACAGACTGAGCTCACACTTTCTTGTTCTTGTGGTTTTACAGCAACATCACGTCTTGGTCTCTTTGCAGTGGAAGGTGTTTCCTGGTGAACAGCTGGTGCCTTTCACTTTGGCGTTGACTTTTTAAATTCATAACCAGGCTGGAGTGAGGGACCGGGGTTTTGTTTTGTTGGCGCTCCACATACAAAATGTTCTCTGCAAACTCTGGATGATTTAGACAGTCAAATGTTTCCTTTTTGGTCCTTCCTGTGGATCAATCTTGCCCATCGCCTTCACCTTTCACTATTTTTCAGTTCTGTTGGGAAGAGAAACAGTTTGAACAGAGGTTTGAGTCACACACATCTGATTCTCTTTGCAGTTATGAAGTTCGCAAGCAAATTTCTCGAGCCGTTTTCCGCTGTTAGGATCCAACAACCACACAATTACAATGTCCGAATCCCAAAACTAAAATATGACAATATCAGAACCAGAAACAAAAGTGACATGGTTCAAAAGACTTGAAAAGATCGACTTTGACAATAGACACATCCCACTGGGAAAACAAACATGGCGATTTGATGCTCACTTTTTCAGAAAATCCTTCCTAGTATGCATTGCGTGATGACCGGAAGTCCGAAATTCGTGATGCATGTATTACAGTCACTACCTGTGTAGGACAGTTGCAAAGTTACATAGCTCATTCAAGCAGTAAAGACAATCTGACCATAATGCAAAAAAAAAACCCTTTATTTTCATTAAAAAACATTACAAAACTGTCCAACAATTTAAAAACAATCGTAGGTTTTCCAAGCAAAATTGTTCTTACCATTGATTGAAATACACATTCACAATAATGTTATTTATTAATATACAACATGGTAGTTTTATTCAGTGTTGTCTGGACATGGACTTATCATCACCTCCACCTCTGTTACCTCAACGACCAGGTCTCGAATGCCAGCCACACTGTCCAGCGACTGCTCAGCACTATCCTCTTCTTGTATTTCTGTTGGCTCAGAGCTGACAAGTCCTTCCTCCATATTTGTATTATTACTGAAATTATCAGTTTTTTCTTCTTTGGCCACATTTTCATCATTTTTGTCCATAGCTGGTTCAACAACTTCATCACTACTGGTAATTGCTTCCTCTTTCTTTGAACCCACAGCACCATCAACGGGAAGTGAGTGGTCATTGCTTATTTTTTCTTCTTCACATTTCCAGTTTTCCATAACAGACCCCTTTATGTAGACAGCTTTATCAGGTGGATTGTTGTTGTAATGGTTCTGTAGCAACGCAAACTATAGCTTCACTCAAAGTCTCAAGAGTAATTTTCATGGGAAATTCTTCTTCGGACTTTGGTGATTCCGTAGTCTGTAAAGATTGGCTGACATCGGAATCGTCTGGTAACTTTTGTACATCTTCACACTTGGAATTCGATTTCAATTTCTGGCGTATCGTTTTGCGGAACTTCATCGAGAGCGTCTTCGAAACTTGTCAAGGATTCAAGGACTTCCAGTGGATCGTTATCGGAATTTTCCTCCCACATTTTGACTGATTCCGAGTCTGAAGATTCATATTTGAGCAAGTCCATGACGGGATCAGATGGAGTTTCGTTGGTATCCTCGGTTACCACAATAACAGGTGGAACAATTTCTCTCTCTGGTTCTACAGTTGGATTTTTGTCTGAATCTGGAGCACTTTTGGGAATAGTTGGAGGGACTTCCAAGGCTTGGAGTTCTGGATTGCTTGGTGTGGATGAGATGGAGGTCTGTCCCAAAAGGCTGTACTGACTAATGGCCAGGTCGGATGTGTCCAGTAACAGGTTGCTGCTGGTTTTGGACATGGCTTCCTGGAGAACTGCAAAAACAATTGAGATATAAGATGTCAGATAAAAGTCAACACAAAAATAACATTAAATCAGAAATGGAAAAGTACTCAGAATCTCTACTTTATATATATTTGTTCAAAATTCGGACAATGTTGGCGTCGATTCAGATGCCCTTTCACTCCTGTCAAAACTCTTCTGGATTGGGAATGGTACAAAGAGTAAGCTGATCAAAATAAACCCAGTAAGATAAATGAGTTGCCATCACCGGTGTTTAATCCAAAATTAAACCAACTTCACATGATAAGACTGCCACATATCCTTTTAAAACTGTAGGCTTCCAAAATGTACATACAAGTCAAGTTATGTTTTTGAGAGTAATATCTGCAAATACACAGCATTTGAAAATACAGAAAATGATATGATTCCTGTTTTGACGAGCCACTGTTGTAAAGTTATCAGGTGTGAGACCAAAGGTTTTAATCCTGATTCCTGACAAAATAACTTAGGTCACGTTTACACTGAAATGAATCACTGTATCACCGTATCGGAAACGATCCGCATCCAGACTAGGGATGGGCATGATTAATCGATTAATCGATAATTGATCATTAAGAATTTCATCGATTACGTTCATTTTAATCGACAAACCGAATGTAGGTTGCTTGTGTGTAGCGTGACCAAACAGGTCTGTACATGTGTCTCTGCACTCAGAAGGAGCGAGACACAAACAGTCGGTCAGTCTGCAACGCAAATGTGTATTTAACGATGATTTGTACAAGAAATTCCACGCTTTCCGTTGTGTTCGGGACAAGTGTGAGTCCATGTGCACAGTGTACAAAGCAGCACATATGTTTCGGTGTCCAGTGGGAAAAAGTTTTGCCAGGTGAGAGAAACGCAATGTGGATGATGAGTCCCCACCTCCCTCCCCCCGTACGGTGTCCTGGTTTTGACAAACGCAAATCTGGTCACACTAACCTGTATTCCACTGAGTCATGTCTTTTAATCCGACAGAAATTGAACCGCATCAGCGACACAAGAGCTGTAGTTTTATCTTCGCTTAGTTTCTACAAATTAGCGATGCGGTTTTAAGTTTCGTTTCTGTGAGAGTTGCACAAAACTGAATTAAACACATTATAATGTCAAACAGCAGATGTGGCTCTAGAGTGGTTACGGTTTATATGTCATAAAGTTGAATTTATTTTTGCAGATTAGTAGTGCAGATAGTAATAATAATGATGATCATTTTAATATAAACACGTTAATGATTAATCGATAATCGATCGTTAATTCTTCCGACGATCGATTAAGAAAATTTCATCGAATGCCCATCCCTACTCCAGACACGTCGTTTCTGTGTCCGCAAGTCTTCCCTATCCACACAGCTTTGAGCATATTTGTTTATGTTTTACAGAAACAAAACTTAAAACCACATGGCTCATTTGCATAAACTAAGCGCTCAAAAAACAGCTCACTATTGTGCGCTGATGTGGTTCAGCTTCTGTCGGACTAAAGGACACGACTCAGTGGAATCTGAGTGTTCTTTCTGTGACAGAGGGGTGTTCTGCTGATGGTGAGTCTGTTCTGTGCTTCTATCACGTTGGAGATGGTTCATGTTAAAGTTTTCAGAGATTATACGTCTGCAGGTTGTACACACAGACCGTATATATGAATGAACATATATTCTAGCCTCTTAGTGTTTTGGCGGTGAATTACTTTGCAGTGCATAGACCTACATCAGTGTATCAGTGGTTTCAGGTGAACACACAGTGCCAGATCAGATCTGTACTCAGATGAATTCGTGGGAGCTGGAGGCACCAGATCGTTCCGTCTCTGGAGCCGTTTTCAATCAGATTAGTGTGAACGAACACTGCATCCACAACCAAAATCACTCAAATATGTACTAGTGTGGATGGGGCCTAAAATGACTAGAAAAAGTACTTGTTTCTATAGAGATGGATGTTTCATGTGATAAATGTCTCCATGGAGAGAAGCTGGCAGCTGACCCTCCAACAGAAAAGTTACAAAGCACAAGTTTAAGCAATACAGTCATCATTTACCTTTTTGTATCTCTTGGGTGAGGAGGTTCGTTAGCACGTCTTGGTACACGTTCTGAACCAGGAGGAAGCTGCTGAAGTCTGAAAAGATATACTGTTCAAACTGCTGCAGCTCCTGGAAGCACAGAGCACACGACGTTACAGACTACATCAGGCTTAACTTCTTAACATAATATAGTTGGTTTAGTAGTTAATTACAGTTGTTTTAAATGTTTAGTTACAGTTGTTTTAGTGTTTAGTTGTGTCCTCACATTTTTCCAGGAGCTGTCCACTCTGCGGGTCAGTGTGGGGAGGGTGATTTGCAGCAGGGCCTCCTCGTACAGTCTCTTCTGCACCAGTCTGCTGTCATAGTCCAACTGCTGCTCAGCACACAACATGGTGGTACACACAAAATAAAGGCTTATATTAAGTTAACTTTCTTTTGTCTTACACTTTTTTAGTAATCTAGCCAGCAAGATGAACTGGCTCCAGCTGTTGCGATTGCCCGGTGAACCATTCAGATCAATCACGGGGCAGTGTTGTAGTTTGGGTGGAAGCTAAAGGCAAAGCACCCAAGTGAACCAAAACAAACTTGGTGTCACTGAGGGACGTACTTCATTTTGTGCATTTGTGGATGGGAAAGACAGCTGTGCTTTTCTCTCAAATGGATATAGCAAGTTTAATTTCTCCACTTGTTCCACTGTTGTGACGCTCTGACCAGGTTCATATTCAAATATTAGTCGTGTTGTTCTTTTCTCAAACACATTCAGTGAGAGCCATCCCAGATCAACTCAGACAGCTATGTTTATCTAGAGTGGACCAGGTGCATTTGGTTAAAATGTACTGTAATCCATCACATCACAATAAAGGAGCAGTAGTTTTACTCTTATAAAAGAAAAAAGTACAAGCTAATTTAAATGTTACATAATCATTGAAAAAACACTGAGTAAACTCTGCACACATGTGTGAATAGTTAAATAGCATTTGGTTTTGCATTTACCTTGAGCACTCTCTCCTTGGCGCGGTCTGTCTTCACACTGTACTGGTCCGGCTGCAGTCTGGCTGAGGTCCGGAGGAACAGCTCAAACGTGTAGACGGCACTGTCCAGCAGCTGGAGCACAGGATGACTTTAGCACATGTTCACTGAGGTGGAAAGGGTCTATTAGAGCTGTGAGCATGAGCACACTGTACACTGTACCTTCTCCATGTCCAGATGTGCCCAGAGGACCAGCCGCTCCGTGCTGCTCAGCTCAAATCTCTGTCGAAGGCCAGACAGGTCCTCCTTCAGCCTCTCCACCTGTTGGTAACACTTCTCCAGACCTGTAGTAGTCAGTGAAGAGACCTGAAGCAGAAAAAAACATATGCTGTCAAAATATCACTAAATGTTCATGTTTTACCAAAGCACTGAGCTGCTGCTGTGAATATTAATAACAGGACTATAGTGCACTTTTTTCAACTAAATCTGAAGCTAAACATTTATAGAAGTCAGTTACATTTACTCAGGGAATATTAATTAATTTAATTGAATTAATAAAAAAATATATTGTATTTCACACTGTATTTAACATGTGTGATTCAAGCAAAATAATTTTGAAGTAGTAGTACTTGAGGATTTTTGACAAAGCTTCCAATGACGAGTAATTAACCAAAATGGATGAGGGAATATTAAAGTGTCTTGCCCCAGTACAGATATAATGTATGTGTCAGTACGTGACAAACTCTATTTCTATACTGACACTTTCTTTACCGTGTGGCCTTATATGTGTGTAATCCCTTCAGTGGTCCAGGTAGGGTGCATAGTGGTCCATGGGTGTTTACCATATTCTAAAGACATTCAGGAAAGCTTCATTTCTGTCCTGTGAATGGGACTTTTTAGTATCAGTACCTGCTCAAATGAATATCTAGTTTGAATACTAGTTTTAGTATTGATTTTTATCAGATTTTCAATCCTTTTGACAATCCTACTCCGCACAGGTCTATACTTGAACGTCCAGATGTCCATATCCTCACCGTTCACCTTGTATGGAACATTTCGATCCATGCTTGCTTACCTTCTTGGTGACTTGGGTTCCTCCTCCTCCCTCTTCCAGAGCAGAGTCTATCTGAGCCTGTAGAGTCTGTCTCATCTCTTTGAGGGCCGGCCCGATGTTTTCAGTCAGAGCCTCCAGGACTGAGGGTAGGTATGGAGAAATGAACTCACTGCACACACGTTCAGCTTCCTCCCTCACACAACCTGAAAACACAGCAACATTTACAGCTCAGTCAACCTGACAGAAGGCTACTGAATATTATTTATCCCATTTTAGGTATTGCCTGTACCTTAACTTAAAATTACATGTGGAACTATAAATAGCAGAGGTTGGACCAAGTCGTTGTTTTGCAAGTTTCAAGTAAGTCTCAAGTCTTTGACCTCAAGTCCAAGTCAAGTCCCAAGTCAAATACAGGCAAGTCCAAGTCGTGTGTCAAGTCACTGGTCCATAAGTCCAAGTCAAGTCCAAGTTGTCTGCTTTGAGCTTCAAGTCATTTCAAGTCTTTAAACCAAAGTTCCAAATATATCTTAGATTTTTGGAAATTATATGAATTTTAAACTAAATTGTACTTTAAAAATCATAGTATATTTATGAGTATTTATAGAGTATATAAGAGTTGTAGAAATGTTCATTTTTCCTTTTTAAATGTCTGGATTAGATCTTAGTGTGAATCAGAATCAGTCAGAATAGAAAGAATTCAGATTTAAAAGTGCTTCTTAAGTCTTCTCAAATCACAGGCTACAAGTCCAAGTCAAGTCCCAAGTCACTGACCTTCAAGTCCAAGTGGAGTCCCAAGTCTTAGTCCACTTTATCAAGTCAAGTCTCAAGTCCTAAAAACAGTGACTCAAGTCTGACTTGAGTCCAAGTCACAACTTGCAAGTCCCACCTCTGATAAATAGCTTCATTATTAAATGTCTTGAAACAAAATGCCAGCAGAGGGCGCAAGAACTACATCTGCTGGTGTACGGCTGAGTGGAGGAATTAGAAATTAAAAAATATTTTGAGAAAATAAATAGATTTAAAAAAAATTACATTTTAGTGTTACTATTCTGATAATAATATCAGATAAAGATAAAATATCACAATTAGACAATTATTTACAATTACTGACCCCATTCTCTTTCATTCACATTGAGTTACAGATCAAATTCCTCTAGTTTGTGACCAGCTTTAGGAAACCAGAATTTCTCAATGATAAAATAACGAGATAAAATAGCAGTTAAAATGTACTTTTTGGAGCACACTGAATTGAAATTTCCTACTTTTGCTTCTAAAATTTTCACAAAATGACCTCAAAATGAACACTTTTCATTCAGTTTCCTGTTTTGTTTTGTTTTTTTCATTTTGAGGATTTTTTCCCCATTCAGAAGATGTTATATTTTGTTTTAAATTGGCAACTCATTTTTCACCGTAGTAGTTGCGTGGTACCTTGGATCTTGTCGAGTAGAAAGCTCTGAGATGCAGTGATCTGGTCCAGGTTGGCTCTGACCAGACCTTGATTGGCTGAGGCAGACGCTCCAGACTCCGCCCTTAGAGCCTCCAGAGCGGGCTTCAGCTGCTCCAACACCACGCTGTACGCCGCGTGCACCGTCTGACAACACACACACCACCCATGTCACACTACTAGAATATTTAAAGAGCCCATATATTCTGATCTATGTTATAATGTGGTTTCTCATCACAAACAGACCTGGAGTTGTGTTTTGTTTCATTCACACGTTTCACACACAAACCCTGCACATTTACGCTGAGTTGTTCTCTCAAACGGAAAACACTCTGTTGCACCTCGTCATGTGGTGATACAAGAAGTGCCACTGTGTTTTTAAACTCCATGCAAATAAATAAATAAAAAGAAATGCCTTAAGGATTATGCTTTGAGATTGTGACGAATAGTGAAAGATGATGAAGGAAAATGATGATGGTGAAAATAATATTGGTTTAATTATAGGGACTAAAAATGTATTTAAAAATGGTGAAGAAAAAAAGTGCCTTTAATTTTGATTTGGGTTATGATTTGGGTTTGTAATAAAAGACAAAAAAAGAATAGAGAAAATGATGATGGTGAAAATAATATTAGTTTAAGTATAGGGACTAAAAATGTATTTAAAAATGGGGGTGGGGGGAAATGCCTTTAAAATTATGATTTGAGTATGTAATAAATGACAAAAAATTATGAAAGGAAATGATGATGGTGAAAATAACACTGGTTTAAGTATAGGGACAATTTTCTTTTTTTTTATTTAAAAATGGGAGAGGGAAAAGGGAGAAAGAGAGGAAATAAAAAGGAAGAAAAAGAGAGAAAAGGAATTTCAGTTGTGAATTGGCCACAGTGTGTCAATGTAGCGGTGTGTTTATGTTGCACTACCATATTACTTTTGTTTAATTTGGCCAGATTTGTGTTAGTGTGTGTGGTCGGAAGGAAATGGGGGTTTTTTGTTTTTGTTGTTGTTTTGTATTTGTTGTGGGTGTTGCTATATGTTTTTGTCTTTTGTTTTAAGCTGATTATTGTAATTATTAAATGTTGATCATTGTATTTTTTTTTAAATGTTATATTCTGTTGTCCTTAATAAATAAAAAAAAAAAAACTCCATGCACCTTCACTGGAATCATTTGAAGGAGCTCAGCCTTGGAATTTGCCGTTTCTACTGAACTAAAGTTAAAGGGTAGCTGTTAATTTGAAAACGATCACTACACGACAAAAGAGCGTGGATTATGCTGACAATAATAATGCAGAGTTACTCAAACATGTGTGAATGAACCAAAAACAACTCCAGGTCTGTTTTTGGGGAAGTAACCACATTGCAACATGGCTTAAAGCTCACACAAATCCATTTTGTGTAATACAGAACCTTTAACTACTTGTGCATTTTTGGAGCAGTGATTGATGAGAGAGTAACTTAACAACTACATGGGAAAATGTAAAGTAAACAGACCAAGTGTCGACCTCAGAATATAATCTACCATCAGTTAAAGGCAGAGAATGTAGCTCGCGGTCATACTGGTTTCGAAAAAGTAGGCTACAACAATCACGACTGAACTTGACCTGAAGACGGAGGACACAGTTTTTCTCCTTCTCAGTGTATACCTCACGTGAAAGCTCAGAACCTCCAGAATTCTCTCAAAGAGCTGCAGAGGCTATTGGTTTATGACTTGCTGCAGGTGATGAGGTTTAAGTAGCAAGGATTCAGATCAGAGAGAGCCCTTCCTGTTCAGTTTTGAAACTAGGAGGGTAACGATATCAAAGTCTCACGATACGATATTGTCATGGTATGAACCTCACAGTACAAAATTTGTTGCGATATCGCGGGAAAGCTCGCGATATTATGACATTCTACATAATAACAAGACTGACATTATGCTTTGACCAGTCATTTGCTACAACATTTATTGTCATATTCTAGGGATGTAACAATATCCAAATCTCACAGTACGATATTATCACGATATGCATCTCACGGTACGATATTTATTATGATATTTTGAAGAGGGTAATAATTAAAAATGGGACAGTTATTTGCTTTTAAAATACCATGACAAGTTTTTGGTGTGAATCATTCCTGTCATAATCCCAAAAATACAAGTCAAAAACATGTTGTGTTTCATGTTGTTTGCACTGAAATGAATCATGGGATATGTAGTTCCTGATGTTTATAAGCTGTTGCTACTATAAAACTATGCATTTAAGCAAAATAACTTGTGATTCTATATATTGAGACAGCCCATGATATTATTGTGAGACTTTTGATGATACAATATTATGATATTTTGGTTATTGTTACATCCCTAATTGAAACTAAGAACCCAAATGAAACTCAAATCAAAGACACATGTGAGGCTCATTCTGGTTTTGGATACAATAATCGTCTTGAGAAACAAACACTAAATTAAAACAAACTTCTTGTCCAAGTCCAGTTGTTATCAGTAAAAGCTATATTTGATTTGAACATGTTTACCTCGTCTCTGGGACACATATAAGTCATATTTAGAAATGTAAAGGACCTATTTTCTGAGCTGTAATAAAGTTGTTTCCTCATTGAAAACATAAATAGAGTTGTGACAAACAATCCATCCCTTCCTTTACGAAAATACCTTGGTAAATGACCTAAATGTGGCAGTTACCTCAGAGTTGTGGTGAAGTCAGTGATGTGCAGCCATGCACAAACCACTTGTGCCAGGTTTTACTGTGTAATGGTATTGCTTCATTTTATTGAGCCCATTAGGACAGATACAACCATGAGCAGTACTTTGTGTCAGATACTTGCAGCTGCACCACAGGAAACGCTATCAATAGAAGAGCGTCCGCTGACACATAAACCAATGTACAACTTTTTAAAGACACGTGGGCTGAAACCCTAAATGCAAAATGTTATATTCAGTATCTTACTATCCATCATTGGTTCAACATTAAAGGTTTTATCTTACACAAAACTGACTCTTATGAGCTTTAGGCCATGTTATAATGTTGTTACCACCTTAAAAACAGACCTAGACTTGTGTTTTGTTTCATTCACACATGTTTGAGTAATCCTTTATCATTAGTCTGTTCACATCTTCAAAGCTTAAAATGCTATGCTCCATTTTATGATGTCATGAAGTGATAGTTTTCAAGTGAACAGCTCCTTTTACCTTTTGTTCAATTGTAGCCTTTGGTGTTACTTTTGTTAGTTCAGTAGAGAGTGGCAATATTCAATATTCGAGTAAAGGTTTTATTACTTATTTAACATAATATGATATTTTATTCGATTCAGTGTTGCACTTTCTGTACGCTATTATGATATGACATCACAAGGTGGAACAGAGTGTTTTCTGTATGAGAGA
The DNA here is from genome assembly GCF_026225935.1 of Boleophthalmus pectinirostris. Classification (NCBI taxonomy): domain Eukaryota; kingdom Metazoa; phylum Chordata; class Actinopteri; order Gobiiformes; family Gobiidae; genus Boleophthalmus; species Boleophthalmus pectinirostris. The sequence goes on from NW_026571095.1 coordinate 3,002,562, forward strand.
AGAACTCAGTCTAAATATGCAGAGTTTGTGTGTTAAAAATGCGCAAATGAAACAAAACACAACTCCAGATCTGTTTTTGATGAGGAAACAACATTACATCATAAATCAGAAAGTACCGTAATATTAATATGGGCCCTTTACGCTACCAGAAAATTCTAAGCTGTGATGATGAGGTTATCCTCAGCTCTATATGATTTCAATACACAGGCCTGCAGTCCAGGAGATAGAGAGGTTCCTGTCACTTACTGCTAACCACAGTCGAATCCTCTCTGTCTTCTTGCCTTTCACTTTGTTTTGTAGCTGGCTCTGTAACCACGGCAACACTTCCTCCATAAACTGGGCAGCCAGCACCTGTTATTGTAAATACACACCAGAGGTCAACGGAAACCCAGAGTGTGAGTGACTTATGAGTTATGATATGGTAATAACAAAAACTGACTTGTTCTTCAGAGCCCAGCAGTATTTCCCAGCATTCATAGCAGTTCTTTTGTTGTCGGTAAAGGCGCAGAGCGTGGATGAAGGCTTGGCTCTCGTAGGACGCATCAGACCATGGATCTTTGGAAAGAACATACTCTAAATATACAGTAAGTGTGCTTGAGTCCACATCGTAAATGGCCTGACAAGTTTACTTAAAGCTGCACTATGGAACTTTTGGTTGGGAGTTTGTCACCTGCTTGTTTCTGTGTATGTCACTGCTCTGCCTGGAATGTTCCACAGTATGACTTTAAACAGCTCTACCTTACATTTATTCAATTACAGGTGGTTTTATAGCTCAAAAACACAGAGAAAAACAAACATTCTGACTGTGAGCAGGATCGCCTCTCCACAGATATGATTTGTAACTTAGTCTGGTTTGGTCTCCATGAAAATAAAAAAGGTTTAATATCATATGGTGAAATATTCCAGACAAAACAATGGCATCTCCATGGAGACAAGCAGGTGGCACAGATCACCATGTTACCTTTTTACTGTTTCAAAAATGCTATACTCAGTGACAACTTACTCTCAAGACAACTTATTAACGGGTCATTCCACACCAAATCTCCGAATGGCCTGCTCAACCAGCTCAGATTTGACTGAAACAATTCTAGGAGGTTCACACACTTTCCAAAAGGAAAAGTCCCAAATTTTAGCTCCCAACTCTTTATAGTTTTGTCATTAAAAAATATTTTGTCAACTCTCCCCTGACCTGTTTTGAGCAGAGTTTTCCAAGAAGCCACTTTCAGATTGCTGTATCTAAAAAACTATTTAATATAAGTGTTTTCTTAGCTAAAATACAAAGTTCACAGCCTGTGTGGGAAGGTGTTTGTTCAATATCAAACCTCTGTCTTTGAAATTGCACTTTACACAGTCCTTCATTTGAAAAGTTGAATTTTCGAGCAAATTTAAGCCTCTAGAAAACTGTGATAAATCAAAAGCACATGTGTAAAAGTCCAGATTCTACAAGTACATTTGCTAAATTTTAACCCTTGAACATTTGACGGACCAACCTTAAATAGTTTTTTAGCAATCTGAAAGTGGTTCCTTGGAAAACTCTGCTCAAAACAGGTCAGGAGGAAGCTGACGAAATATTTTTTGTGTGAAACTCCTACAATTTTTTCAGTCAAATCTAATATGGTTGTGCGGGGGCATTCGGAGAGGTGGCGTGGAATGACCCTAACATGCCTTATAAGTTGAGTCTCTCTTGCTCTCCATGCTAAGTCACTCCCTAATCAGAGTGCTATCAAACCAAATAAAACTACTGCACATTGTATCAGGTTTGTCAAGTTGTTGTGAATAGTTTTGTGTCATGTTTTTGTATATTTATGGAGAACAGTCGTGTGGGAGCATGAGGGACGTAGACAGAATCTTATAGCTAACCGTAAGGAGGGCTCGAATAGGGTCCAAGGGAGATTGCTAAATGATTCAACCATGCACGGATGACAACTAAAACCACTTCAGGTGTGTTTTTGATGAGGGAATTACATTATAACATGGTAGAAATCGATTTTGCATAGTACCCTTTCTTTAAAAACACTGCATTTGACATGATTAGTAGTTAGTCAACATAAAATTCAGTCAGTTCTTTTGAAAAATGTGCTAATTTCCTTTGACTCATTTCATTTCATGACTGTCTGAGGAACAGAAAGTAGCTGGATGACCACATTAGTATTTTGATCATACGAAAAGCAGGAAGATTTCATCATAAACATTTTCATTCTCAAAACCTCAAATAGTGAATTGGTTTATCTTAAGTCTATTCTCAATCAAATAATATGTAGTTTGGATGCTTCAGTATATGTGCACATTACAGCACAAGGTTGTAATCAGTTCAATTATTTGTATTTTTTAGGCCTTCATTTTCAGATTGTGCATAGCGCTGTGGTTTGTAGCACATATCTAAAATCACACCATTAAAGCTGTGGGGCTGAGATCACGTCCTGTTCAAGCTGATTATATGTAAACCCCAACAGCAGGCCATATTTATTTTATGGTTAAAATATAATACATTTTAATCTTAATAAAAGTGTCTCATAGAAAACTTGTCCAATAGTTTTTCATTTTGAGCAATTTCTTTCTGTATTATAGGCTGTGTCTTTTCTGCAATGGAAGCAAAATAAAATGATTCTTTAGTTCAGTCGGATTTACTGGACATATTTACTGTGTTTTTATTTTCAAGCAGACCTATGATGCAAAAATTGACATTTTAGAGCTTTTCCCCTTACCATTTACCCTCTCGAAGTTATATTTAGTGTGATTCACACATGTTTGAGTAATCTTTAAACTTTCATATTCAAGACGTCATTGTTCCATTCAACCCCCGTTTTCACTGGTGCTAGTACATGCCCACTGTTCTGTACTTACTTCATTCTCCAATTTTATTTTCTTAATCTGCGATACATGCAGGTTTTGGCAATGTTGTTATGATAATTTTGAACCAAAATTGAAAAAACAAAAAACAAAACTGCAGATATCCATTGGAGGTATTGGCACCCATTGGACACCACATTTTTTCATCCAAATTATAGCATAATGACCCACATTATAGATATATATCATAGATTATAACGATATAACAGACACAAGCACAATATGTTTTCTTTAAACCATTGGCGCTTTTTGGTTTGGACTTATTCTATATCTTCTAAATAAGATGTTCCTTCATTTTTAATGTTACTGAGAAGAGCCATTGACTCCAATTAGTAAAAGAATTTGTTTCTGATCACAGGAAGTACTTTTTTTTTAAATCTCTATAGCAACTGCTATAAACAAAGATCAACTCATTGGTGCATTTGCGTAACACAATGTAGGTGCATGTTTGTGGTTACCCAGGCAATGGTGTCGGATGCACGACTGGAGGGCAGACAGGAAGTGATGTTGCTCGCTCTCATTTTGAAACAGGAAGCGGTAGAGGGCGGTGTGAGGCAGGTGTAAGAGCACAGCAAAGCCCTCAGGAGACGAGCTGGCCCCAGACGAGTCCTCCTTCAGTCCTGACGACAATGAAAAACAACGATCAGTTAGTTAGCTACTGAAAACTGTGTGTGCTAACTGCAAATGAAAGAAGGCCATTTTTGTTTAAAGATGCACCCAAATTATTGTAAAGTATTAAATATTACAATATTATCCAACTTTTTTTGTCTTTTTTTTTCATTAAAGCATTATGCAAAATCGACTTTATGGAGCATTTAACCGTGTTACAGTTGTTTCCTTTCACCATTTGCTCACTCAAAGTTGTTCTGAAGTGATTTGTACATGTTTAAAAAATCTGTAGTAGCTTAGTTTCAAGATGCTATACTCTCATTTTCACCATCCCCGGTTTACATCCACTGCTCTGTACTTTTGTCATTCTGAAATTTGATTTTCTTAATTTAATTTCTTAATCTGAATTCTTAATTAATCGATGGTAGGCGTGGGATTCCGCAGCGTTGCGGATACAAACATCTGCTACTTGCTGACGTGATCTGCAGATATCCACTGGAGGAGCAGACAGCTTCATGGCTCTTTGTTGTGATGACGTTTATGGTGACGTTAGCTCCCATTGAGTACCGTGGTTTTCCAATGCAGAAGTCAGAGGACTTGTTTCTTTTATTAAGTCGTTTTAGACCACTATTGTGATTTAAAATGTCCAAATTATAATATAATGATCCACGGGTGTTACAGATTATAACTATATAATCAGACACAAGCACATATTTAGTCATTATATTTATGTGTATATTATAAAGTATTCTTAACAGTACTTTTTTTTCCTTTCAAAATGTTCGTCAAGTAAATGTATCTGTTGTAAAATAAATATTGTCACCCCAGTCTTTGTGAACTCAGTGCACACGTTGTAACTGTACTTCAAATACGCACCATTGAGAACTCCAGAACACGCTTGGTCCAGTAGAGTTTGGGCTTCATGCTCAGAGATCAGTGCAGTGCCCCCTACTGGCTGAAGGACCAGTTTGGCAGCAGCGCCTCGAAGAAAAGTCTATATACAAAACAAGACATTATTTTAAACTTAGAGACAGGTTATGGTTGAAGTTAGTGTTAGACAAGTGGCAAAGGTTAGAGTTTGGTGAGGTTTAGGAACAAGATTATGTTAAGGTGAAGAAAATGCTAGCTAAAGTAACTTTAAAGGTATACTGCGTAACATTTCTAGTGGAGCACTACAGCACTACGCTACATTACAATTCAGAGCTGTGAAGAGGCGCCCCTATTGTCAGAAGAAATTATTACAATGAGATATTTTCGAGCAACTGAAACACCCGTAATGAATAAATGTAGATATGTTTAATGTCATACCATGAAACATTCCAGGGAAAGCAATAACATCTCCATGGAGACAAGTAAGTAGGTGACCCTCCACTAGAAAAGTTGTGCAGAGCACCTTGTAACAAATGTTTCCCACACCTACCTACCTATCTCAACTTAAACCATAAAATAAAACAAAAAAACAGCCAAAAGGCCTTTTCATAGCAAGAAAAGCTAACACATCACCGTGACAACCAAAGCTGTGTGATCACCATGTAGCACTAATCAAACAACATGCATCAAGTCATTTACTGTCATGTTGTAAACTGTCTGCACTCTGGTCACCTCTTGGCTCTCGTGTATTTCCACACTGTAGTTTTTCTTGAGCACCACGTATTTCTCTTTGCCTTTGCGGTCGTCCCAAGAGGAGAACCTGGCTTTGCCCTGGAACAGCACATCTTCAGGATCCGGCCGAGGCTGGAAACAACAAACACATTCTTAAAGTGTCTTCATACATATTTGTGTTGAATGACCTGATAAGCATCATGACAAAGAAATATGATGCAAGTGAAGTGCCTGGCAGAATGACACAACAACATTTCAGCAACACATTTCATTACAGTATTCAGTATTATTTTCCAAAAATGACATAGTGTTATCTCTTAGGACAATGGCAATGGATGATCGGCTGCTTTTGTGCTACCTGCCTCACACACTGACCTGTTTTTGAAACTTAGTTTTTTAAGCTTAGTTTTTAACACCCTGTCATGGGATTTAAACCAACTAAAAAGTGCTGCATGTGCAGTTCAAAGGACACAAGTGAGGGACTGTTGGATTTTGCGAAATGAACTGTTTGTTTTTCCCATATCCATGGAGACTGTGCAAGAGCCGAGCTAAGGAGTTAGCTATGGGCGTTTGACATGCAAGGGGCTTTTTGCCCCATATGTGGCAGCAAATCTTGCAGATCTCAGAAGACCTTCTAGAGCAATGGTGAAGCATTCGACAGTGCAGCCAGTGAAGGCCCATTGCGGCCGCAGAGGCAGAGGTTCCAATTCTGGGCCCTAAGACACCAGAGCGGTTAGCCCCCCCTCCCTCCCCCGCTGTCTCCTCTGTCCACACTGAACTGTAACACTGAGTGCTGTTGTTACACAGAGCCATGTGCTTCGTTAGATGACTGTTAGGTGGAGAGCTGATGGTTTGTCAGTGGTCTCCCCCCGTTCATTGCCCCATGTATGTGTGAATTCTGATGATGTGTCAAAGGATTTGTAAATTTAGGAACTAAGCTGCTTTTAAATATGTACTTCCTCCTTTCTCAGGAAATAAGATACCCTCACTTTAAAAATGTTTGTGCCTAAAATTTATGAAATATTAAATAATAAAAACATTCTCAGACAATGCAAATTCAGGAGCTACTTTTTTCTTCTTTTTTTTTTTTTTTTTTTTTACATAGTATCCACATGATGTGTGTCTTTGTATTACTGGGTTTTAGACAAAATCTTGCTTACTGATTTGTTACAATGTTGTTTCCTTCTCAAAAACATAGTTGTGTTTTGTTTCATTCACACGTGTTTAACATGCAAACACTGCAGATTTATTTAGAAGTTCTTCTCTCAAACGGAAAACACTCTGTTCTGATGTCGTGTTAATACAGGAAGTGCTCCACTGTGTTTTTAAACTCCATTCACCTTCACTAGAATCATTTGGATTATTTCAGGCCTGGAATTTCTGCTCTCTACAGAACTAAAAAGGTAAAAGGATCTGTTGACTTGAAATTTACCACTACATGACATCACAAGGTGGACAGAGCATTTTGAGCTTTGGGGATGCAGACTAAAAATGCAGGATTAGTCAAACGTGTGAATGAAACAAAGCACAACTCCAGTGATGTTTTTGAGGAGGTAAAAACAATATAACACGGCTTGAAGCTCACAAGAGTCAGTTTAGCGTCACATAGGACCTGTCCTTTCTAGTTTGCAATAGTATGAACTGACAGTGTCCAGTGGTGTGACTGACATGTCCTTATCTCACCCTTTGAGTCAGTAACAGTCCTCTTTCCTGTTTCTTTGACTCCACCTCCTGTTGTAAGTGTCCGAAATAAGCTGCTGGATACTGCTGACGATAAAACTCACTGAAACTCTGGAAGGAGCTCTCCACCAGCCCTGCAAAACAAAACAAAATACACTTATAAATGGACTTTCTCATTTAGATCAATTCTAATCCTTGATTGTAGTGTGAAATTATTTTGTTAAAGGTCCTATATTACACAAACTGTATTTTTCTGAGTTTTAAGCCGTGTTATAATTGTTACCTCATTGAATTCAGACCTGGAGTTGTGTTTTGTTTCATTCCCACATGTTTGAGTAACCCTTTATAATTAATCTTTCTATATCTCCAAAGCTGAAAATGCTCTGCTCCACTTTGCTGATGTCATGAAGTGGTAGTTTACAAGTTAACGGTTCCTTTCACATTTTCAAAACACAGTGGAGCACGTCCTGTATTACCACATGACATCATTAGTTGGAACAGAACTCAGCTTAAATATGCAGGACGTGTGAATGAAACAAAACGCATCTCCAGGTTTGTTTGTGATGAGGAAATAATTATGGCAATGAAATAAGATGACATCAAAAAATATCTTAATATTGGCATTTTAAAGTCACAAGTTTATTAATATACAACATAAACTATACCAAAACTATCCAAAAGTAGTATAAAGTAGTAGTAGTGTAAAAGTAGTATAAAATCCAAATGAATGTGTGTGAAATGAATGAATGAGTGGACAGAGCAGGGTGGTTTGTTTAGTGCTATCCTTTGGATCTCATACCGCAGCGACTCAGTTCTCAGAGCTGAACTGATGGGGCAGCGTAATGGTTGGAAATAGCAGTAATTACATTCCTACAGATTACAGACAGGAAGTGCTCAGCTGATAACGCTATAGGAATGCTCAAAGTCACATAGAAAAGCAATATCATAAAATAAAATATGAGTGTGTATTTAGGTCTGTATTAAATCCCTCTCTTGTTCCATTTGGGAGGTGTTGTCGTGTGGGGAATAGTCACTTATACTTACTTGAGTCATTTTTTAAAATAAATTGTACTTTTTAGAGTACTTTTCTAGCAGCATACTACTTTGACTTGAGTAATATTTTTACTGAAGTAGCAGTAGTTTTTAGTAAACATTTTGGTTACTTTGTTCTTTCAAAATGATATGCTCAACAAATTTTAATTTGAATCACTCTGAAACTCACTGATAATAATATGCACACTTGAAAAGATGAAGTGGTACACTATTGGTTCAGAGGTTTACTCAAAACACTCCAACATTTTTTCTAGCTTATAAGTTACTCATATCTAAAAGTACTTACATTTTTCTCTTTATTATTTTTACTCAAATCAGAACTTTTCCTAATCACACCTGGCAAAATCTTAAGGCAGGGCGCCGAGTGTTCCCCGTCACACTGGTTGAAAACCATATAAAGTGAATCTTCTACATAATGACCTTTGCCAGCTCTGATGCTCTATATTGCAATTTTAATTTAAAGCACCCATATTACACAAAATTGTTTCTTGTGAACTTTCGGCCATGTTATAATGCTTTTACCTCCTGAAAAACAGACCCGGAGCTGTGTTTGTTTCATTCACACGTAACACATTTGATTTGTTGATAGTCTGTTATTAGTCTGTACATCTCTAAAGTCCAAAATGCTCTTTTCCACCTTGTGATGTCATGAAGCAGTGGTTTTCAAGTTAGCAGCTAACTTGTTAATTTTAGTTCAATAGAAATGGGCAATTCCAGAATTGAAATTATCCAAATGACTCAAGTGAAGATGTATGGCTTTTAAAAACACAAAAACACAGTGGAGCAGTATTACCACATGACATCACAAGGTGGAACAGAGTGTTTTCTATTTGACAGGTATGTTTATGTTTTTGATGATTAAACATTATAGCATAAATCAGAAAACAGCAAAATATGGTCCCTTCAAATAGAATCATTTTAAAATGTAAATATCAGGTGTGTTTGTACCTTTGATGTGGCTGGCCTTAGCTTCGTCCAGCAGTCCAGATGAAGACGCTCCCATGATGATCGTCTGAGTGAAGTGGAGCTGGGTTGAGGTGACTGTACACAGGAAGCACTGAGTGAAACATGACAGCTAAATACATGTGTGCACAACCCATTTCCTGTGGCTTCTCAAACTCCATGTGGTGAGGAGACTTTTTTTTTTTTTTACCTCAAAGTAAACGTCTTACTAATGTCAATAGTGTCACGGGCTGAAAGAGCGCCCTCTGCTGGTACACTTGGACACTGTGCGAAGAAATTAAGCAAACTTAATCCTGGATACTAAAGTTGTATGATCAAAACTACAGATACTAATCGATGCAAAAGCTAGTTTTGAAACAAAATAGCCATGTGAGCAGGTGTCAGTACTGAATAACTGACATTCACAGGACAGAAATAAACCTTGAAGAGCTTTAGAAGGATCTGGAGCTGTATCAGAAATTTCAGTTAATTAATGACTTTTTAACTTTTTACATTGTACATTTAATCCACAATATATTTATAACAGTTTTTTTTAATTTGAAATTAACTTTGTTTGCATAGGGAAACGAGCTGTTCAAAATTTGTGACATGCAGCCTACAATGAAGTAAATACAAATAACAGCCATTTTGTCCGTGGATGTGTTGTTGTAGTGACACAGGTCTGGTTAAGATTAGGCACAAATCTGTAATGGTTAAAGGTGCATTGTGTAACTTTTCTGGTGGAGGGTCAGTCAAATGCTTGTGTTTATTGATGTGTTATTGCTTCGTTTGGAATGTTCCACAGTGTGGCATTAAACCTTTCTATCATTATGGAGACCAAACCAGACCAAGTTACAGGTCAGATCTGTGGAGAGGCGACCCCGCTCACAGTCAGAATGCCTGTTTTTCTAGAGATTTTTGAGCTATAAAACCACCTGTGAGTGAGTAAATGTAAAGTAGAGCTGTTTAATGTCACACTGGAACATTCCAGAGAAATGACATACCCATTGAAACAAGCAGGTCAGCGACCATCCATCCATCTACTTTCTTCCACGTCGCGGGGGCAGCAGTCTAAGCAGGGATTCCCAGACTTCCTTCACCCCAGACACTTCCTCCAGCTCCTCCAGTGGGACCTCAAGGTTTTCCCAGGCCAGCCAAGAGACATAGTCCCTCCAAAATGTGATGGGTCTTCCCCGGGGCCTCCTCCCGGTGGGACATGCCCAGAACACCTCCTGAGGAAGGCGCCCAGAAGGCATACGAAACACATGCCCGAGCCACCTCAGCTGGCTCCTCTCAACGTGGAGGAGCAGCGGCTCCAGTCCGAGCTCATCCCATGTGACCGAGATCCTCACCCTATCTCTAAGGGAGTGCCCAGCCACCCTGCGGAGTAAACTCATTGTGACCGCTTGTATCCGCGATTTTGTCCTCTCGGTCATTACCCAGAGCTCATGACCACAGGTGAGGAGAGGAACGAAGACTGACCGGTAAATTGAGAGCTCCGTTTTTCAGTTTGCCTTGCCTCAAGTGAAGGAGTTCAAGTATCCAGCTGATCAACCCCCAATTAAAAAGTTACATAGTGCACTTTAAGGATAGGAAAAGGACTTGTGTTCGGCAGACTTTGGTGATCTTTTGGCACGGCAGCTGTTTGTTTACTTTTAGGGACCTGTGGACTGAGGTCTGCGTGTGGGGTCCCCTGGGTGAAGGTCTCCGGCCAGATCCCTCTCACTATAGTGGACGCACTGATCAGAACTGTTTATTCTGGGATACGTTTTTGAAGCAGCAGTCCAAGTAGAGACACCTAGGCTTCCCTTACCCCAGACGCTTCCTCCACTTCCTTCGCTGGGCAGAGGGATCCTGAAGTGTTCAAGCCAAGTTGGTTCCCCCAGCATGCTGCAAGTCTGTAAAATAAGATAAATGTTTGATATTTCATGGCATTGTTTGAGAACGATTAAATTGTTGGATGTTTCATCATATTTTAATCCATGTTTGAGATACATTTTCTTGATGGTGTGTAAATGTATTTTTTTTAAGTAATGCACAGCTATAATGTTCAATTGTGTTGGGAAGGTTACTTTTAAAATGTATTCCCCTACAGATTACAGATTACATACCTCAAAATGTAGTTTGTAAGGTAATAAATTAAATTACTTAAAGTGAGTAATGTAATCTGAATACTTTGGATTACTTGGTTTGCTGTAGAGAAACAAAGACTAGAATATCGTAACATAAGAAGTTTTGTCTGCTAAAAGAAAATAAAAAGACCAGACTTTACTTAATCGTATTAAAATATTATTGATAGAAGACGAGGAGACAAGGTCCGCGTGGCATGGTTTAGTCCTGTTAAATCATGTTTTAGTCCTGTTTTAGTCCTGGTTTAGTCCTGGTTTAGACCTGGTTTAGTCCTGGTTTAGTCCTGGTTTAATCCTGGTTTAGTCCTGGTTTAGACCTGGTTTAGACCTGGTTTAGTCCTGGTTTAGTCCTGGTTTAGACCAGGTTTAGACCTGGATTAGACCTGGTTTAGTCCTGGTTTAGACCTGGTTTAGACCTGGTTTAGACCTGGTTTAGATCTGGTTTAGACCTGGTTTAGACCTGGTTTAGACCTGGTTTAGTCCTGGTTTAATCCTGGTTTAGTCCTGGTTTAGACCTGGTTTAGACCTGGTTTAGTCCTGGTTTAGTCCTGGTTTAGACCAGGTTTAGACCTGGATTAGACCTGGTTTAGACCTGGTTTAGATCTGGTTTAGACCTGGTTTAGTCCTGGTTTAGTCCTGGTTTAATCCTGGTTTAGTCCTGGTTTAGACCTGGTTTAGACCTGGTTTAGTCCTGATTTAGTCCTGGTTTAGTCCTGGTTTAGTCCTGGTTTAGTCCTGGTTTAGACCTGGTTTAGACCTGGTTTAGACCTGGTTTTAGTCCTGGTTTAGACCTGGTTTAGTCCTGGTTTAGACCTGGTTTAGTCCTGGTTTAGTCCTGGTTTAGACCTGGTTTAGTCCTGGTTTAGTCCTGGTTTAACCTGGTTTAGTCCTGGTTTAGACCTGGTTTAGACCTGGTTTAATCCTGGTTTTAGTCCTGGTTTAGTCCTGGTTTAGACCTGGTTTAATCCTGGTTTTAGTCCTGGTTTAGTCCTGGTTTAGACCTGGTTTAGACCTGGTTTTAGTCCTGGTTTAGTCCTGGTTTAGACCTGGTTTAATCCTGGTTTTAGTCCTGGTTTAGACCTGGTTTAGCCCAAAATGTGAAAACAGGAAAATACCACCATTTATTTCAACAAAGTAACTGTAATCCAATTACCACTCACTGAAACAGTAACTGTAACTGAATACAGTTACTCATAATTTGTACTCTGATTACGTAACTCAGGTACATGTAATCTGTTACTCCCCAACACTGACAGGTGGAGCCCTTTTGGGTTTTTGCCTCTTCCTGCATTCACTTTTTAAAATCTTCTGACCATTTTTATTGTTATATGTTGTGCAAAATAAAATTAAACTAATGAATAAATTAAATGAAATCACATCTTTTTTTGTTAATCGTCTCCTTATGTAACTCTAACTCATAGCCTAATCCAACAAAAATGTTATGAGACCAAATTTCCCAGGCTGTGCTTAAAAGAATTAAGACAAATTACAACAGAAAAAAACTCGCATGCAAAACTTTTACTTTACTTTTCGATGTGGTTTCCTCTTTGACCAATCAGAGTCCCCATCCTTCACCACGGCCCAGATCGGTGACGGAGATTTTCTCTGCTCCCTCAGACCTGCTTCAGTGCGCGTTTGGATCACGGCCACTGCACACCACAGCGCGCTCTCCTCTCCTCTCCTCTCCCCGGACACAGTGCACACACAGAGCACACATTCGGCTTTTTCTTTTTTTTTTTCCTCAGCACACGCGTTTATTTCACCATCTCTGAAGAGCGGACAAACTTCATTCCCTCAATTTTGCAAAAACACGTGCGCAAAGGACTACTTTTTGAAATTGAAAAAATGAAGCGCGGGTTGATATTGCTTCTTATAAGTTGTGTCCTAAATGAAGCATGTGGTCAAGAAGGAGACAAAAGTGTGGATTTAATGCTGATTGAGATGCAAAGTAAAGAAGCGGAGGTGAACCGGGAGAAACAGCCGGGAAAGGTGGATGCTTACCCGGTGATGAGCGGAACTATGAGCGCGGAGGCGGGAGGGACACCGACCCCCGCGCCGCTGGAAGAAGAGATGGACAACCAAGAGAATGTCATCAGCCAGGTCAGTTATAAAACCTTATTAAAATAAAAGTTTGACTATACAATGTTTATTATTCCCAACAGCATTGTGTTCTTGGTTAAAATTATCCAACGATTACTAGCATGTTTTTGGGTAAAATGCTAAAGCTGCGATCCACTTTCAATTTGACCAAGTCTGTATTCTTCCGCCAATTTAAGATTTTTTTATTATTATTATTATTTTGCTAACTAGCTCGAAAAACAATAAAAAACAAATTTCTACTCTAAAACCTTTACTACATGGATTTTTATTTATTTAATTTGCAGTTTAAAAAGGTCGTTGTGATGTTTGTTGCACTAACCTTGGGGCAAATTTAAGAGTATCCTTCCGCAAGCTTAATTGAAGTGAAACTACATTGCGGGTTTATATATATATATATATATATATATATATATATATATATATATATATATATATATATATATATGGCCCGAAAATTGTGTATATTAGCCATGACACATACTTCAGATTACGTACCTTTTCCTGTTGTCAGAAGTGATTTCCTGTGCGTGGACTGTTTATAACACGATTATTTCACGGTAATAAGCCACACCTGTTTTCAGAGGGGCGCCATTTTGTAACACAATGCAGCCCATTGTTACTGTATGAATTTGGATATATGTTGTTAATAGGGATGTAACAATAACTGAAATATTGTGATATTGCATCGTCAAAGTTCTCACAATAATATCGTGGACCATCACAATATATTGAATTACAAGTCTCCTTGCTTAAATTAAGTTGTGGTACAACAATACCTAAAAAAAGACAGAGGGAACTACATAGACCATGATCCTTTGCTCCATTTCAGTGTAGGCTACATGAAGAAATAACAGTTCTAAGCACTTTTAAGTCTTATTTCTTTGGATTAAGTCTTGTCAAGGCATTTTAAGAGGAAAAAGTAGCATAGCCTCCACAAAATATCGCAATAAATATCGTACCATGAGATGTATATTGCAAAAATATCGTACCGAGAGCTTTGAATATTGTTACATCCCTAATCATGAGCCTCCACACCATATCGTGATCTTTTCCACAATATCGTTATAAAATCAATAAATATCGTTCCGTGAGGTTGATACTGTGACGATATTGTATAGTGAGACTTGGATATCGTTACACCCTTAGTTATTTATGAACCAGAATGTGACAAATACTTTTTAAAACTTAAAAAACTCATCATTATGCTTGACTAGGGTGACCAGAATTTCAAAATAAAAAACTGGGACATCCTTGTTTTGTTGTTCGTTGGTAATTGTGGTAAAATTGTGAAATGACGAGTGTGTAATTAAGGAAAATTATTCTGCAGAGACCATCCATGACTAACAATTGAGCCAGTGTAGTCACATTTTCTTTGTGTTTTGGTCGTTTTTAAGCAGCTTTTCTGTATTTTACCTATACAAATGACAGTTTATGCCTCTCTTTACTGTTGGCAGGTAGTATAAAACTGGGACAAATCAGTGTTTTTGTATGAATCTGCTGGGACAGGCTCAAAACTGGGACTGTCCTGGGTAAATACAGATGTCTGGTCACCCTGTGCTTGACTGTTATTAAATTGGTGACCAAAAATACCCATACTGTCTTGGGATTTGCGATATTGACAATAGTGCATATGATTATATTTTTTGCGTTATCTCAATGATAATATTCAGACGATATTTTAAAGCAGGTGTTTCCCACTTGTAGCTCGGGGGCCAATGGGAGCTCTCCACCCCCTTCCAAGTAGCTCACCAAGGGATTTCTGAATTATACCTACTGTGCTGAAATGAACTACAATTATGTTGAATATTACCATTACCATTTCTATTACCATTGTCAATGTATCATTCCGATGTCTAACTTTGTGCACTACTAAATGGATAATGGTTTGTTTCATCTAACTGTACTCCTCTAAGACTGTGGCTCTTATAATCAATTTTTCGTAGCTCTCTGTTATTCTCATTTTGTAAAGGAAGCTCACCAGAGTAGAAAGGTTGGAGACCCCTGTTTTAAAGGTTGTATATACTGCGTTATTTTCTGATCTATAATGTTGTTTTCTCATCACAAACAGACCTGGAGTTGTGTTTTGTTTCATTCACACATGTTTAACACACAAACTCTGAATATTTTCATTCTTCTCTCAAACAGAAAAAAATGAGCTCCCCTGTGTTTTACACTCCATATCCTCAACCTTCACTAGAATCATGTGGATAATTCCAGCTGAGCAATTTTCAGTCTCTACTGAAAAAAAAGTAAATGGTTAACTTAAAAACTTACACTTCATGACATCACAAGGTGGAACAGAGCGGTTGGAGCTTTGGAGATGTAGACAGACTAAAGGGTTACTCAGACATATGTGAATGAAACAGAACTAGGGTGACCATATTTCCGTTTGTGAAAACCCAGACGCCTTACCGGGGGTGGGGGCTAGGGCCTCGACATTGAGCTACTCTCACCTCGCAACCTGTCCACATGGCCTCCCACTTGTCCCGACTGGAATGGAAAATGGAGAATTTCTTGTCCAAATCATTGTTAAATGCACATTTGCGCTTCAGCATGTTGCAACCGACCAATTGTTTGTGTCTCCTCACTCCTTCTGAGTTAAAGAGAGCTACGAGAGACGCTCAGTTTAATGGCCCCAATGAATGTAATGGAAACCTGGACATTTCCATCATTTAAAAAAAAAAAAAACCCGGATGCCCAGGACAAGACGCAAAAAATTGACATTTGGTTACCCTAAACAAAACACAACTCTGAATATGTTTTTGATTATGTAACTATTTAATTGTAAGTTAACAAATCATTACACGGCTAAAAGCTCAGTGTCAGTTTGCGTAATACACAACCTTTAATTCTCTTTTTGTTGTCATTTGTAGTATCTTTATTATACATTATACACTTGACATTTTAATACTGCATATCTTCAGAGCAACAATTACAGTATGATCTATTTTTTGCCATCAGTTGTGATTTTAAAGGTTTATTGAAAAATGTTAACTGGTATTTAGTTTTTGACATTTGTATCTGTGATGGAGTAATGTATTGGAACTTTGGTTCAGAAGATGACGTAAAAGCTGTACTTGATTTATAGCCTTTGTCAGGTTTGTTTCAACAGTTTTAACCAACTTTCCACCATTCTCAGGCAGATTCTGGACACTCTATAAACCCCATTTCTTCCATTATAAAATTGGAAATCAGATGTAATTGTCCAAGACTCAGCAGTTTTCTCACTTGGCTAAAAATACTTTGTTTGAAACCTTTCCAGACCTCACTAAGTCAGCTGGACAGTTGAACGGTTTATGATTAAGGCTTTCTTCTTCCTGGTGGCTGGTTGTGTAATTTTCACAGTGTAGATGTTCCAAACCCAAAAGGCCATTGGTTTGGTTCTGGTTAGTGGTGGCTGCAGTTCTCATTTCATCATCACAGGGGCGGGTGGGATACAGAGTACGGCTCTACTGTCTCTACTTACTGTAAATGTGATTAGAAATTGCTTTAAGATTGTGGGAGTTGGGGTGATATAACATAAAGATCATATCCAAAATTGTTCTTTTTGAGCAAAAGTTCTGCAAAATTAGATTAACATTGCATTGTGTAACTTTTCTGGTGAATTGTCTATCAAATGCTGGTCTCCATGGAGATGTTATTGTTTTGTCTGGAATGTTTCACAGTATGGTATTAAACTTTTTTATCTTCATAGAGACCAGACCAGTTACAGGTCAGATCTGTAGAGAGGCAATCCCCCTCAGAAAGAGAATGCCTGATTTTTATCCAATAAAACCACCTGTAATTGAATAAATGTAAGATAGAGCAAAGTTAATGTCATACTGTGGAACATTTCAGGCATAGCAGTGACATACCCATAGAAACAATCAGGTGACAGAGCCCCAACCAGAAAGTTACTTAGTGCACCTTTAAGGTAAGGTTCTTTAGTGTCCCTTTATTCTCTGTGGAGAGATGAGCCCGCTTGAGATAAGTCCGAATTTTGATGTAAAAAAACAAACATGTATTTGAATATTTGCAAGATTGAAGACTTTAATGCCATACTATGGAACATTCACATTAGGGCTGGGCAGTATACTGATAAAAATCAAATCGTGATCTCATTTTTGTGATGATGTGCTTTTTTTTGGTGAAATTGCCATATTGTGATTCACTCATTTCTTCTTGAAGGGAGCTCTGTGCTCAAACAAAGACTTTTCCCACCCACTCCTCCTGTTGGTCAGCCTCAGTGAGTGACAGGCGGATTTAACCAATTGCAATAAAGTATGAAGCACATGACTTTAATTACCTCTTTAATGCAAAAAATTGAATGAACACACGATTAATAAGTTCAGTGCTATAAGATGGTACAGTCAGATCCACAAGCAAATTTAAAATGTGCACGTCTAACTTAACAAAACTCTACTAAGGCATTTACAGCACATTTCTGATGGATTACCAAAATGATTGTCTTGTTACAGTTGCTGGGAGATTACGACAAAGTGAGGACCATATCCTCCGGCTCAGACTGCGTTTGCCGCTGCATCGTTCGGCCAATCCGACGCTCCGATTGCAGCCGCATGCAGGACGGGGACGCGGGGGCTCCGGTCAGGGACATTTACACTGTGGAGACGGTGACCACTGGGAAAGACTGTAAACGCTGTGAGTGTTTGGCCCCGCCCTCTGCTGTCAATCCCTGTGAGGGAGACTTCCGCTTTAAGAAACTCCAAGAGGCCAGTAAGGACGACATCAAGGTGAGATGATCAGATAGGTATGAAACTACTAGTCCAACTAAACATTTAATCCACATTGTCTACTGTTCCTAGTCCTCTTTTCTTTTACATTTTTAGTGCAAAATAAGTAGATTTGCAGTTTTGTGTTCAGAACAGTCAAATCGTGAGTGTGCTGCCTGTAGTGGCCACTTTAACTTCAAGTGGTAGGTGATATCACATAGAACTGCCCTGATTAGGTGTTTGAGCTGCAGGGGCGGAGTTTAAAGTGTGGATAGTTAGACCAATCACACTGTTCTCACACTCCCCCAGACCCCAGCTCGCTCTTTTCCTTAAGTTACTTTATTTTCCATTTTCCCCACTGTTTTAGCTTGCCACCATCATAGATCTGCTGGAGGGATCTTTGTACGGGATGGACCTGTTAAAGTTGAATTCTGTCACCACTAAACTACTGACCAGAGTCGACAGCCTGGAGAAAGTAAGAAACTAATTTGTAAAAATGTATATATAAGTCAAATAACGTTTTATATCACAGTACGGCCAAACCCAGTGTTAGTTGTTGGTAATTCTCTCACCTGTCTTGTACTTTCCAGACTTTTGCTCGTAGTGTTGCTGAAAAATTAAAAGAGAAAGAACGAATGAAAGAAAAAGAGAAAGAAAAGAAGTCAAACAAAAAGAAGAAATTGAGTGATGTGGAGAGAATGGGGCAGAAGAGCGGATCTGGCAGCACCAACAAACAGGTAACACAAATGTACTACTTAAAGGTGCACTGTGTAACTTTTTTGGTCTGTGAGATTCTTTTCTTCATGGAAATGTTATTGCCTTGTCTGGAATGTGTCACAGTATGGCATTAAACCTTCTTCATGGAGACCAAACCAGACCAAGTTACAGGTCAGATCTGTGGAGAGGCGATCCCGCTCACAGAGAGAATGTCTGTTTTTCTAGGTATTTTTCAGCATTAAAACCACCTGTCATTTAATACATGTGAGGCAGAGCTGTTTAATGCCATATTGTGGAACATTCCAGGCAGAGCAATGACAAATCCATAGAAATAAGCAAAAACATGACAAAGGGCCAGTACCTGATTTCAAACCATGAGTCAGAAATGTGTTTAGTCATTTGTGTTGCTCTGATATTGTACTATGACACAGAACCTACTGTCTGGGTTAGTGTCAGGCAGGTGCTTTCCCCTGGTTCTGAGTAACAGTGTACCTGATTGGATGAAACCCCGGTAACCCTGACTTCCACATTAGTTGCTACCTGAGAAAATGATTACATTAGATTATATTCAGTCTCAGTGTTTAGCAGTTTTTGCAATACAAAACATAATGTAACGAGCATTTAAAGGTGCACTGTGTACATTTTCTCATGGAGGGTCCACCATCTGCTTGTCTCCATGGTGATGTTATTGCTTTGCCTGGGATATTACAGAGCATGACATTAACCAAATATATTTTATATTTATTCAATTACAGGTGTTTACTTCTCAAAACTACCACAGATACATGTGTTATTACTGTGACCAGGTTCACTTCTGCACAGATCTGACTTGTAACTTGGCTTGGTGATGTGACCTGCTTGTCTTCGTGGAGATAGTTCAATTAAATGCCAGACTGTAAAACACTCCAGGAAAAAAACAACATGGGGTCAAGCAGGTGGCAGATCCTCTACCAAAAATGTTACACAATACACCTTTAACTTGTTAAGAATAAATGAAAATCAGGTACAGGCCCTTTAATAACCAATTATATTTTATTATTTCAACTATCTGTATGGATGTTACTTTATGTTTTATGCAGAAACTATATGAAGAAAAGCAGTGGGCTAAAAATAATACAGAGATTCAAAAACCGGCTCAAGAAAAACTGGAGACAAAGTCAATCATCAAGGACAAGAGCAGCCTGGTTGTTAAGGGTGTTAAATTTTATAAAGCTGAAGAGGAGACGTTCAAGGAGAAAGAGCACGTCAGGAATACAAAAGAGAGAGATGGTAAGAAGTGGTTTAAACATTAAAGGTCCTGTATTACAACAAAAGTGCTTTCTTAGGAGCTTTAAGCTGTTATTATGCTGTTACCCCAAAACAGAACTGGAGTTGTGTTTTGTTTCATTCACACATGTTTGAGTAATCCTGCATTATTGGTCTGTCTACATCTCCAAAGCTCAGAATGCTCTGCTCCAACTTGTGATGTCATGTAGGTGTCAACAAGCTACCTTTTACATTTAGTTCAGTGGAGATGGGCAATTCCAGGACTGAAATCATCCAAAGGATCCTAGTGTATGAAGTTTTTCAGTTTGAGAGAAGAACTCAGCCTAAATGTGCAGCATCTGTGTGTTAAACATGTGTGAATGAACCAGAACTGCAACAATTAGTCAACGTAATCGACTAGGAAAATATGAAGCCTGCAGATCGTGTCAATGCGTCGCTTTTAGAGCCAAGTGTGTAATTTATGTGTCAGATATAATAGGATAGACCAAAGCACAAAGCACAACAGTGCACATGCAAGACACACACAGTAAACCATCGACAGAGAGTACAGGCACAGAACACCACAGACTGTACAGGACACACCACGGACTGTAATATGGGCCCTATAAACATGAATTTAAGTGTTTTTATCCAGCTGTCATAATATTATTTTCTGATTGTTCATGTTATGTTTCAGTTGAATTGCTGGTATCTGACGAACTCCCCCCAACCCGCTCTGCTGTCCCCCCTGAGACTACAAAATCACACAAAATAGAAGTTCCTTTAGCTCCTACGCAGTCCACTACGACTACAACCAAACCAGTGCCCTCTGACCCCCTGAAGAGGACCACAGCTCCCCCTCCTCCTGCTGATGTAGGACTACCCATCAGTGCTGCTCCTACACAGCTCCTGCCTGGTGCCAAGACTCGTCTGAGCTGGACCGAGAGCCCAGCTGACCAGCCCAAACCCACTAAGAAACCTGGTAACTCAAACTTATATAGGCTTATGTCATATATACAAATGAGTGCACGTACTTGGTTAATTAATATCTGTATCTATAGTTACATAGTTATGACTATACATTAAACTAAACATTATAGATATTCAGCTGTTTACTTGTGACGTTTGCAAAAAATATGTGGAACTGAACTTTACTGAAGAGTAAGTTACATAATCAAATATAAACACTTGCACCATTTGCATCATTTGCACCAATGAATTCTGAAGTTATGACCTAATACAGTTATAGAGAGCTTCTGAATAAAAGCCAGGGATTAAACCTCACTTCTCATCCTGTCACTGCTTTATGACCCACATCAGTGCACACACCAATGTATCTGTCAAATTATGCTAAAAGACTTTTTTAAAGCTACATTATGTAACTTTTGTGAGCCTTCAACTGCTTGTTTCTATGGATACGTCATTCAATTATAGGTGTTTTTATATCTCAAAAATACCTTGAAAAATAGGCATTCTGACTGTGAGCGGGGTCGCCCCTCCACAGATCTGACCTGTAACTTGGTCTGGTTTGGTCTCCATGAAGATAGAAAGGTTTAATGCCATACTGTGAAACATTCCAGAGAAAGCAATGGCATCTCCACGGAGAAAGGCATTTGACAGACTGTCTACCAGAAAATTTACACAATTAACCTTTAAACTAGAAGGTTTGCATTACATTAAGTTTACTTACAAAGTGCCACTAAGCATCAGTATGTATTTTATTATCAGCTACAAACTCTAATGTAACTTAGTTCTGAGCTGAGACAGTTTGCGCATCTGTCCCTGTTGAGTTCACAGTGCTTCAGCTCCGCAGCTTCAGCTCTGAGCACGGCAAAACCAGACCGGATCACAGTGTGGAACAGATTGGATTAGCGAGGCAAAGTATGAGGGAAAATCTGGACTGGATTTTTATGAACATAGTAGTTTCTCATACAGCAGATTTTTTAAAGACACATTTTTTGACGGTAGATGATTAGTGCCACATGATTTGATTGATAGGACAGGGGGCGCTATTGGGTTTGAAACACCGCATCTCATAGCACGATATTTATTGTGATATTTTTGGAGGCTTACAAAACTGTGAATATGCTATTTTTTTTTCTTTTAGACTTTTGTACTGTCATAATTCAAGAACTAAGATAATAACAGTAATTTCTTCATGTAGTCTGCATTGAAACAAAGAAAAGGATCATGGTCTATGTAGTCTCCTCTGTTTTTTATAGTTCATGCTGCACCATAACTGAATTTAAGCAAAGAGACCAGTGATTCAATATATTGTGATGACTCACGATATTACTATGATACTTTGATATTTCGATTATAGATATATCCTTAATATACAGTAGCCTACAGATTAGGATTTTAAAAAAAATAATCTCAAAATTCAAACCTAGTACGTTTTCAGTTATGAATGTTTTATTTATTTTATTATTTTATTTTATTTAAATTTTTTATTTTATTTTTGTGACTTATGTGAAAGGTGCATTCCTGTGACTTTTTACAGTGAATGTAGTAAACACTAACTGTTGTTGCAGGTTTGTGTAAAGACACTGTGGCCAGTATTTCTGAACCTGTGCAGCACAACACGTACGGTTTACCAGATGGAGCCTGGATGAGAGACGCACGGGGCCATGGAAATGTTATCTACCTGACTGATGGTCACTATGGCAACATCCTGCAGGAATTCAGAGACATGGACACTTTCAAATCAGGTATTTGGTATGACCTGTTGATAGTTTTCTATTCCAACAGCAGTCCACATGCCATATCTATCTGCAGTTCTTGAAATTCCCACTAGGGGAGGTCTCCTCAGACAAACATTCTCATAGGAAATGCAATAAAATGTTAGCTTGGGTAGTTTGACTTTATATGTACTACAGTGAAGGTGTTCTGCTGACCTAAAAGGAAGTGCAAGAAACAGTGAAGCCCTAGGTGTTCTGCCTCTATGTGAGTGTCATATAACATGACCTATTTCAGCAAAGAGGAAGAGCTCACTGCGTTAACACTTCTTTAAACATGCTTTCATAGCAAATAACATTCTCAGAAACTGTGGGACACACAACTACAGAGTCAGACAGCCACAGAGCCCTGTTAAAATGCTCCTGAAGACATCTGAGCACATGTAGATAGACAGGGACGGAGCAGAGTTAAGACCCGCCCCCACCCTGGCCTCTCTGTGGCTCTCCTCGTTAGTATAGTGGTGAGTATCCCCGCCTGTCACGCGGGAGACCGGGGTTCGATTCCCCGACGGGGAGGCAATTCTTTATGCCACATGGACTTTAACACCTAAACATTTTTGCCTAAATCCAAACCCCAGCACAAAAAATGTTGAGTTGACCAGTAATCTTTGATATAAACCTTTGAAAACATAAAGGTTACAGCCACAGCCGTTTCTCTCTCACTTCCTGCTACAGGAGCTTGGTTTTCACTGCCTCAGAGCTGCTTTATTATGTGGTTCTTCAACATTACCGCTCAGAAGAGAAAATACACATTTGATAGAGACAGAATTGTGAAATGAGTAGCACTGCGTGGCTGTGTGCAGACAATAGGCGGAGACTCATGAATAGATCTTTTGTTGTGGTAAATGTGGCATGCAGATAACTCCAGGGCTGCTGCCAGAGGCGGAGGCTTTTAGCACTGTGTGTTTTTGATACAAACTGTGGTCCAAGAAATCTCTATTTTTAAAACCTTCAGAAAACATCAGCTATTGTTGGATTTGTGAACTTCATTTCTTATTTTAGGAAACTCAGTCTCATTTTGTATGTTTATTGCCTGTCTTCTTTCTCTCTGAGAAAAATGTGTCAGGAGAATGTTTCGTAGCCTTAATGCCCCTCCCCCTAAAGTTGCTGTGACTTCTCCGCACTCTGACCTCAGGCTCAGGGACTGTCAAGTGTCTAAATGTGGGACTGCACACAAAGGTTTCTCTAAATGCTCTGTGACGCCTGTGGCCTGCCACAGTCACATTACTCTGTCACAGTCTATATTATAGAAATATGATATTCAATTCAACATGAATGTACGTAGAGCCACATGTTAGTATTGAGTTAAATCTACAGTAAATTCACATACATAAAGCTCTTGTAACATAAACACATTGTGAAAACTCAATATAAGCATGTAACTATTGTGCTGTGTCAAGTACGAGCAATGATAATGACCAAAAATACAGAAATGTGGTAACAGTAGACCTGTCAAATTAAATTTTTCAGGTTAACTGAATTCAAGAAAACATTATTTTAATCTCTTTTTTTTTTTTATAATTTTCAAATTTCCTTTGGTAATTTCTTCTGACACAGTCTATTACCTTCAGAAAATGTAAAATCTTGGACACTACACAAAAATCATTGATATTTAGTATGAACAATTTTGGGCCCATTACAAACACCTGTGGGACCCAAGCCTAGCTCAAGATCTGGAGATGGGTACTGGGCACAGCACTGCTCCAGTGGCATTGAAAGATGGGTCAAATACATATTTGTACCTTGCCTTTTACTTACCTCACCTCTGAAGCCATATTGACTTTATTCCCAATAAATAACTCCTGATAAATAAAGCTGGGCAGCAAAAGTTCAACTGTTCAAAACCTACCACTGAAGATATTAAATCAGATAATTCTGCAAAAATGCTAGACAAAACATATGAAATATATTTAGAAGGGTGGAGTAAAGTGTAATAATAGTCCCGCTGTTCTCGACATAGAACATTATACCATCTCATTTTAAATGTCTTGATTAAACAAAACCTGGGCGGGAAACAATGTGGATTTGGACTGAGTTTCAATAGAATGAGATTTTCATTTCATTGTTGGAAATGAGATGAATGAGAATAAGCAACAAAATCCTATTTTTAAATGTATAAAGATGATATACCATCAAAATACATGTTTATCCAATATGTCCAAAAATATACTTCTTTATGACAATCCTAGAATCATGATAGGTCACCAGCCAGTATACTGGGCTCAGTGTTTATAGAAAGGTGGGAGGATTGGAGATTTATTTGAGGGGGACAAGTTAATGACTTTTGAGAGTACCTGCCACGCTGCAGGTACTCACATGCTGTAATGGGAAACATTATAGATGTTTGAATAATGAAAAAACGACTCAGGGACTGTATGTCCTTGGGTTAAATGTCTGTACGCCTGTGTCAGGCCTGAGGGCTGGGTGCTGCAAGTGACATTTCCTCTGTTATTTGACGGCTACAGTTGTTACATAAGACACTCATAAACAGCACGTAATGGTCTGAGCAGCTGCCTGTGTGTTTGTGCAGGGCAGACCAGTAACTCATACAAGCTGCCATACAGCTTCACCGGGACGGGCCACGTGGTCTTTGATGGGGCCTTCTTCTACAACCGCGCCTTCAGCCGCGACATCATCCGCTTTGACCTGCGGCGCAGACTAGTGGCGGCCTGGACCACACTGCACGATGCCCTGCTGGAGGAGCAGGCCCACAGGACGCACTCAGAGGTAAGATTTATGGACTTTCCAAACTGAGAGAATGACTTATGCCAGACTGGGCAAGACCTAGAAATGTGGAAAACAATAAGTGTAAATCACCTGAAGATAAAAGTGCCACAAGAGCAGCTCTGTGGAAAATACGTGGAATTTTGGATTTTGGTCTGTGTTAAGAGACAGTCTAAAAACCAGAGAAAAGTTCAGATAGGGTAAGTCAGACAAATCACTTAAATATGAGTGACACGATATGAACACTGTGGCACCACTGTAAAAAGTAAAAAGATGTAAAGTCCCAGACATTGTGATGTGACTCAGTGACAGCTCACACTCCATTCAAAGAACCATACCCCAGCTCAGGGCTTCTTTCCATGTCATTTAATACTCCTGCTGTCAAACCAAACATAGTGACTCGGTCTAAAAGCAAATAGTTTGAAAGAAAACTCTGATGATGGTGTTGACCTGTGTGTGACTCTTGGCTAAGAGCAGTTGAAGCGTTGAATCCACGTGTCGGTGTTTTCAGGTGGAGTTTGCTGTTGACGAGTCAGGTCTGTGGGTGCTGTATCCTGCCCTGGACTCTGAAGGTTTCCATCAGGAAGTGATCCTGCTCACTCATCTCCGCCCACGAGACCTTCAACCAATCCAGACCTTCCGCACTGGTCTGCGCCGCGGTCGCTACGGGAACAGCTTCCTGGTTTGTGGCGTGCTCTACGCGGTGGACAACATACAGCATCGCTACGCTAACGTGACATACGCCTTTGACACACACACATTTACACACACTGTGCCTCTGTTAGCGTTCACAAGCACACACCAGCACACAGCCCAGCTCAGCTACAGCCCTCTGGACAAAAAACTGTACGCCTGGGACAACGGACACCAGATGATGTACGACGTCATCTTTGCCTATTAGACTGAGAATCACACTGAACTTGTGAATGTTTAGACTGTGGAGAACTTGAACAGACACTGCTGAGCCTCACTCACGTCCAGAGGAAACCACAACATGCTTTGGGACACAAGCTTCACTATTTACTTTTTACGTAAACTCATCATTCTCCCATCCACTTGAACAATCCTCTGTAACGTCACTTACAGTGTCTTTAGAAAACATCGTGTCACATTATATACTGTTCAGGTTTTTCATCTTTGAAATCAGTGTAATGTAGATTTAATGTTACAAATCCGGCCTAACCCGTGTTTGTAAAGCGTTAACCTTTAGTCACAGTACCATTTTTTTTTTTAGATTTACACAAATTGAAGTGATCTTTTCAGTTTTAGGCTCACTAGTCGAGTTGCCATCACCTTATTATTAATGCGCATTTTGAAGTAACAGGAGTTGGAAACACACAAGTATCACCTTTAGAAGTCATTTAGAAAGTTTATTCATTTGTTTTAGGTGGATTTTGAAAAGTTAAACAGTCAAAGTGCATTGTGGAGGATGGAAACGAATATAAAACCCATGTGACCATTGGACTGCGTACCTGCACCGGACCAGACTGGACACAGGTGATGAACAAAGCCAAAATAATCCCATGATGCTGGTTATTCTTGGCCCAAAATCCCCCAGAGGAGCACAGCCGATTAAACCTAGTTGCCCTGAACAAAGCTTGAGGATGTTGGCCGACTCTAACACACACTCACAGTCCAACCTTCATTAGTAAAGTCATTTGGGGAAAGTTTTGGCTTGTTTAAACTTCGGGAAAGACTGAGGCAACAGTCTTTAACTTAGTGGTAAAACATATCTATTGATACATTGCAGTGATATTGCGCTTAACTTTTGTACACGACAAAAATGTTCTGATGCAAATTTTGGAAAGACGTTAATTTTTTCTGGATGGAAACAGTCACTGAAATAACACGAGACACTAAATGATCACGACTGTTCTGAGACACAAGAGTTTGACCGCTTTTCTCCTCCAGCACCTGAGCCAAACCAAATGGGAAAAACTGTAATTGCCTCGAGAAGTCATTTTGTTTTGGGACTAATCCTAACCATCCCTTTTCTTACATAAGACGTTGTTAAAATGGACAGCAAGACTCGATTTAGCTGCAAAAGAATTGAGGAATAGTCAGCAAGTTTCACAAATTAAAGAGCATTTTGTATTTAGGGAAAACTTGAATGAATGTATTTAAATCATTATTCAAATCTATACTTAAAATGTTAACTCTTTTTTGGACAGTAAGCGTATCTTAACATTTTAACATACTCAGTTTATGTTGTGACCATTTTACAAAACCACAAAAGTTTGACAAAGTTGGATTCAGACTGCAGCTTTTTGTAATTTAAAATAAACACCTGATAATTTCTTAAACTTGTTCTTTTTCACTTCAAAGTAGAAATCCAGTGTGGCTTGTCCTTAAATCTTTCCCCATGAAGACGACATTTGACGACCCCGCCTGTTTCCTTAATGACGACTTTTGACTCCTCCGCTGTATCACTAAAGACGTGATTTGACGACCTCTAGAAACGGCTCGGTTTTTCACATTTAAACAGAGACTGCGATAGGTAGGGGCCACTACAACCCACACTAGACTGACCAATAGGATTCAAGGAGATGTTTTCGCCGATTTTTTCCAAAGTTAATCGAAGTAGTGACGATGGTAGCTTCCGGAAAAAACACAACACGAAACACGTGCAATGGAAAGATCGCGCTGCTAATAAGGAGCGGACGTATTTTATGGATAAGTTTAGAGAAAGTGACTTTTATAGATTTCAAAGTGATGATGAGGGTGATTATAAAGTGGAAAACAGCGATAGCGACGGACTTACAGAGAGTGAATCTTACGAAGATGAGATGCCGCTGATGCGTCTGTGTGGAGTCCTGCGATATCCAAACAAACTATCCGGGCTTTATACTCGATTATGAACCAAAATTGCCCTGAAATCACTCGTGGAAGTCTGTTTTCTTTGATGCAATTATGCTCTATGGGTGTAGCCCTAGTAACATATGTATGGGTTGTTCCTAGTAGGCGTCCAGGGGGGAAAGAGTTAAAGGTGTGTATTGCTCGGAATTGACTCTTGTGAGCTTTAACTCTTTCCCCATGAAGACGACATTTGACGACCCCCCTGTTTCCTTAATGACGTCTTTTGGCACCTCCGCTGTGTCACTAAAGACGTGATTTGACGAACATTAGAAACGGTTCCTGTTTGTCACATGTAAACAGAGGCTGCGATAGGTCGGGGCCACTACAACCCACACTAGGCTGACCAATAAGATTCCAGGATATGTTTTTGCAGATTTTTTCCGAAGTTAATCAAAGTAGAGACGATTGTAGCTTCCGTTAAAAACAGAACACGAAACATGTGACACTTCACCCACATTGCCAAGTATGAAAGTGGTGTGTGCGTGAGTGATGGTGGTGGTCAGAGGGGCCGATGGTGCAGATCGGCAGCCTCGCTTCCGTCAGTCTGCCCCAGGGCAGCTGTGGCTACAGTAGTAGTTTACCACCACTGAGAGTGGAGTGACTGAATAATGAACTGTAAAGCGCTTTGGGGATCTTGAAAGGCGCTATATAAATGCAATCAATCAATCAATCAACATGTGCAATGGAAAGATTGCGGCGCAGTTTTAAAAATAATGAGGAGCGGATGTAAAACAGTGGAGCGACGGACTTTCGGAGAATGAAACTTACGAAGTTGAGAATGCCGCTGATGCGTCTGTGTGGAGTCCTGCGATATCCGAACAAACTATCAGAGACTTTATACTCGATTATGAACCAAAATTGTCCCGAAATCTGGATGTTGCCCAGGCCAGTCCTTTAAAATATTTCAGTCTTTTTTCCAAGATGAGATGCATGACAGAATTGCTACAGAAACAAACGTTTATGCAGAGCTCTGTGCACGAGAAAGTAATCAAGATGACAAATACTGAACACCCACTGACGGGGAAGAGTTTTTATTATATTATATTATAATAAGCTAAATTAGTTGAATAAATTAAATAAGTTGAATAAGTTAAATGAGTTGAATAAGTTAAATGGAAAAAAGGATTAGGTCCACACAGGTGTACAACAGGTAAAAACAGGTGTACACTTGGCTATACTGTATCTGGTGATAAGAAATCTGTTTAAATACCATATTTTCCGGGCTATTTAACCGCATAAAAAAACGATTGCGTGCCCCGCAATCCAGAGCGCCCTATACACAAATCCACTCGGGTGTCCCAGTACAACTTCAGTAAACTACAAAGCCACACCACCCACAGAACACACAAACACACACAGAGCAAACAGCGACCGCGCGGCAAAAAACACCCACAGACACACTCGAGGAGGAACGAATCGAAAAAGCGAGTGCAATGTGTCACTCTGAGCCACAACTGAACAACTGAGTCACTGCGAACACACCGACAATCCGTTGGTCCCAGACACACTCCTCCCTACACGCCACAACTGAACAAAGCCCAGAGTCACTGTGAACGAACAAACAAACAAAACCACTCACCCATCACACTGTTGTGTTTCCTTTAAAGTCCAGTGCACTTTATTTGTGAAAAAAGTTTGAAAATAGACCATCCAGACACCTAATAGCCCAGAAAATACGGTACTTTGACAAATATATTTTTTACATTTTTTTATGAATATAGTACTCAGAACATGCAGATATCAGATGCTGAATGTAGTTTTTTGTTTTCTATTTTGCACCTGACCAGGTAAACTCTAATATTTAGTGAGCTGTTATAAACCTGTAAATGAGTTGAATCACATTTAAACATCCATAAATGAAGAGTTCAGAGTCTAAGGTTTCCAGAGACACCAAATATGTCTGTGTTTCAATTAAGTTCATGAGTGTAAAAATCATTAATAATCACTCGTGGAAGTCTGTTTTCTTTTATGCAGTTATGCTCCATGGGTCGTCCTAGTCATATATGTACAGGTTGTTACTAGTAGGCGTCCAAGGGGGAAAGAGTTAAAACAAGATAGAATTCTGTTTCCTCATCAAAAAACATACGTAGATATGGTTTTAATGAGGAAACAACATCACAACATGAATCAGAAAATAGTGTCATATGGGCCATTTAAAAAGACGTTGAACGACGGGGCAGAGCAGTGAACTTCTTCTCTTCATGGACTTGGTTTTATGAGGCTGGAGCTGTGGCTGGGCGTCCTGACATGTGTTTGTAGGTGACCCATGGAGAGCACTTAACCTCACACAGGGAAAACACGCGTCACAGTTAAAACCTGCGAGGGGCTCTGAGCTGCTCCGTCTGCTCTTAATCACACAGAGGAGGTGCACGCCGACTGGACTGGTCCGAGCAAGAAGAAAAGAACATTAAGTAATACTTGAAATTCTCTAAATCTGTGCTACAAAGGGATTGTTGTGAAGACTGGTGGATCAATAAGGCAGACAAAAAGTTCAAAAACAATAACAGAATTTATTCATTTCAAAAAATGTGCAGGTTGCTGGGAGCTGGGTCAGAGGCTGGGAGTGAGAGTTCAGAAGGCGGAGTTCAGAAACTGGGTCTGAGGAAAAAACAAGAAAAAAGACAAACTAAGAACTTGGAATCAGGCAAAAAACTAGAGAGACAAACTGAAGACAAACTGGAGCCAAAAGTTTCTCCTCGTGGGATAAACTGTTGATCTGGCGAGGTGTGGATGATTGAGCCGGTGTGGTGTAGTATTTTGACCCTGCGGTGAGGTGACCCCGGGGTCAACATACCATATAGTATTTTGACCTCGGGGTCAGAATCCTATTATGGTATTTTGACCCCCCCATAGAATATTGACCCTCCTATGAAAATCTATATTTTATTAATAAAGAACTTGAATTCTATAGAAAAACTTTTAATATTAATTAGGGATGGGCATTCGATAAAATTTTCTTA
This sequence comes from Boleophthalmus pectinirostris, assembly GCF_026225935.1. Classification (NCBI taxonomy): domain Eukaryota; kingdom Metazoa; phylum Chordata; class Actinopteri; order Gobiiformes; family Gobiidae; genus Boleophthalmus; species Boleophthalmus pectinirostris. The sequence goes on from NW_026571095.1 coordinate 3,033,476, forward strand.
ATCGATTGTCGGGAGAATTAGCGATCAATTATCGATTAATCATTAACGTTTTTAGATTAAAATGATCATTATTATTACTATCTGCACTACTAATCTGCATAAATAAATTCAACTTTATAACATATAAACCATAGCCACTCTAGAGCCACATCAGCCCGTTTGACATTATAATGTGTTTAATGCAGCTTTGTGCAAGTCTCACAGAAACAAAACTTAAAACAGCATGGCTCATTTGCATAAAATAAGCAAAGAAAAAAACAGAAACAAAACCTTCTGTCGGACTAAAGGACATGACTCAGTGGAATACAGGTTAGTGTGACCGTATTTAACCATTAAAACCAGGACACTGTACGGGGGGTGGGGCCTCGTCAGACATTGCGCTACTCTCACCTGGCAAATCTTTTTAATGTTTTTCGGTGTCCTGGTAAGCTTTTTCCCACTGGACACCGGAACATATGTGCTGCTTTGTACACTGTGCACCTGTCCCGACCGGAACAGAAAGCATAGAATTTCTTGTACAAGTCATCTTTAAATACGCATTTGTTCTTCGGCACGTTGCAGATTGACCGACTGTTTGTGTCTTGCTCCTTCTGAGTGCAGAGACACATGTACAGACCCGTTTGTTCCCGGACACAGACGTTTGGTCACCCTACGCTACGCACAGCGACCTACATTTGGGTGTCGATTAAAAATGAATGTAATTGATTAAATTCTTAATGATCAATTATCGATTAATCGACTAATCATGCCCATCCCTAATATTAATACTATATCTGCAAATTAAAATATATTGACATATTTAAACGTGTTTTTTGAAGAACTCAGATGCATTTTTTAATGTCGATAATAACTTTTAAATGTTAAAAATGACTTAGTTGTTTAAACACATATTTGACTGAAAATGAGATAAGTAGTTATTAATGAGTTAGATCATCAAAGTGATGTATAATGATTTAGAATCTTGTTCAAATAGACAGGGCTGATCAACTGAGTAGTTCAATAGAGGATACCTAAGACTATAGTAATCTGACCCTTCAATATGTTTAATATAGTTCGATGATGTAAACTCTTAGAAAAAGACAATTGCATTAGATGAAAATGTAACATGAAGATGTGTGTCAATACTGTCGTGCCTACAATATGATGAGTAATGTATACAATGGTCTAGTCCTGGTTTAGTGCTGGTTTATACAATATAAAAAGTGACAAGGTTACTATGTATATGTAATTTGAACAATACGTTACATTTACACAAAATACCAAGTCGTTCTCCATCAAAACATTCCTTAAAATACCTTAAAAGAAAGTGAATATGTAGCAATATATAATAAAAATAAATGACATGAGAAATAATGATCAGATAAATAACTACTAAAGAAAAAAGTAAGGGGAGTCCAAATCCTATGGGGGGGGGTCAGTTTACTATAGCGGTATGTTCACCCCGGGGTCAGTGTACTATGGGGGTCATAATACTATCTCACAGCGGTCTTTAATACTGCACAGGTCTGTAGGTGATTGACAGATCAGCAGCAGGTGAGGAGTGGGTGGAAACAGAGGTGAGGGTGGTTCCCGATTCTGCACCCAACTCCACACACACAAACACAGAGGGAAGGTGAAGACAGAACAAGGGGAAAAACAGGAATCCTAACAGGGATAAAAGGTATAAATAATGTGCCTGAACCCACACTTCAACTGGGTATCTACAGTGTATAGGGTAAAAGGCAGATGAAGTAAAACTTGCATCTGTGCCTCTCCACAGACCTGACTTGTAAAATGCACTGTTAGCAAAGATGGATTAGCCTGATTCATCAGCTGGTTTCACTTCATAGAAACCATCAGACCTCGCAGCATTAGGATTTGTTCGTTTGACGATAGGAGGGTACTTTTTAATTTAACCAATCACTGCTGTTTGGTTGTGACGTATGTAATGCTTCGCTAACTGGGTTAACTGGTATATGAAGCTTTTCCCAAATCCCGTAGGAAGAAGGACAATAACGTCTTTCCCCTTGATAAAATTCACCAAACATTCTCTTTGTTCCGGCTTTAAATCCTCGATCTTGGGAACTGTTGCCAACACAGAATGTATGACTCTTTGCTGATTGGCTGATGCTCAAACTCACACTTCCGGAGTTTTTGCGAATCATCTAGTGTATTCTGATTCCTGAGCCTTATCGCTGGAGAGGAAGTGAAATTGAGCGGAGGCACTAGGTGGTTGCAGTCCTGGCTAAGGATGGAATTTATAAAGCACTTAAATAGTAGTAACAGTTAATGTACCAAGTATCCATTGCTAATAATGGTAATGATCTGTAGTTCATGGTTAAATAACTGTAAAATATGTCGAAAAAGCATTAAAAAGTACAAAATTGACTTCGATCATCAAGAGATTTAAGATATAAATCATGCATTTTTAAAAGAATAAAATGTGTAATTCAGCCTCTTTAAATCCTAACAAAGATTTAAATATTCACAGTGTGCATTTTTGTACAGACTAGTTGATCAATAGTCAACTCCCGAACTACACTAGGATTATTACATTATTATTTACATTACATTATTATTTACATTACATTATTATTACATGTTTTATGAATGTACTTCAAATTAAATTTATATGAAATGTATTTATTCATTCATTTTGGTATTATGTACTAGTACAGATGTAACAATAATCCGAAATATCATGATATCGTATCATCAAAAGTCTCACAGTAATATTGTGGGCCATCACAATATATTGAATTACATCAATTAATCACATGTTCCTTTGCTTAAATGCATGATTTTACTGTAGCAACTGCATATTAACATAGGGAACTACATATCCCATGATTCATTTCAGTGCAAATAACATGAGAAATATGTTTATTACTTGAATTCTTGAGATTATGACTTAAATAAATCACACCAAAATCTTGTCAAGGTATTTTAAAAACAAAAAAAGTGTCCTATCTACAATTATATCAGCCTTTTCAAAATATCACAATACTGTGAGATGCATATCGTGATAATATTGTACAGAGAGATTTGGATATCGTTACATCCACATGTACGAGTAATTTGTCTTCTTTACAGTTTATTAAGCATGAACCACACCGATAACACCTTGTAACTGTACCCTGCAACGCAAACACACATTTCTAAGAGCGCCTCATGCAGTTCCTGGATTTCTTGCTGTGTGCTTAGATTAGTGACCGCACAGTGACAAGATTTTACAGAAGCTGTTTTTGTACGACGTCGCTATGGAAACGCATTGTGTCTGTTCCGCTCCCCGGGGCCTGGACCACGTGCGACCACCTCGGACGCTGCAGTTGAAAGCCTCTCATTCACTCCCCCGGTCCACTCGGCGCAAATATGAAAATGCCAGTTTAGTGTTTGTGAATGTGAAATTATACGACCACCCAGGAACACTCAGGCCAGTGTGCGGTTCGCAGAGCAGACAGGAAAAAATGAACCGGCCAGCAACTTTTAAGAACTGCTCGATTTCGCACCATACTACGCAATATAGTACGTGATTTATGAGCTGTTATGTAATCATTAGCACTCCATATATTTTGTATTCTCCTGCTTTATTGAACTGCTGTATAATAGCTGCAGTCTGTGTATGTCTGGGGAAAAAGTGATTAACTAACTCACCTTTTTGGCTGCCAGGAAGACGAAGGGACCCACATTGAGGAGTGAAGCAGTTTAAAGAAAACATAATGCGCTTGTGTCTGCTGTACAGTTTTAATTTATGACCCCGTGAATCGTTTTATCGGTTATAATTTGCACATATGAAAACGTAATATTCTTTTGAACCCACTTAATAAAGCTGACGTCGCTGTAAACATCATCACAACAAAGAGACAGTAGCTCAGCTGATAGAGTGTGGTCCACTGAGCCCAAAGTTGGCAGTTCCAGTCCCGCTCTCGACATAAACATCACTGGTTGAGCACCCAGATTCATTGACCCACAGGTTGGCGGTGTGATTCTCTAGCTCCCACAGATTAATACTGTTGGTGTCCTTGGGCAAGACACTTAACCCATCTCTTCCCATGTGTGAAGAGGTGCTTGGTTCCTTGATGTAAAACGACTTGAGCTCCTTGAAGGCGTTAAAGCAATGTATAAAAAATGTGACCAAACTTGTTTCCCATCGTATGGATCTGTGCGTATCACGCTTTTTCCATTTGTACCAAAATGACTACACAATGTTTCACAGATTAAGAAAATAAATTCAAGAGCAAATAAAATACAGAGCAGTGGAAACTAGGGGTGTGCAAAAATATTGAATTATGGATATATTGTATCGTTTCATGTGATGATACAGTATTGATATCATGAGCTGCTGTATCGATATATTGGCAAGAGTATTTTTAGGTGTATTTTACTAAATTATTTTGTTATAGCCACAGTTTTGCTGCTTGTTCAGAGGAAGGATGTTTGTGTTTCATATGAACTTAGGAACTCATGAGCTCAAGAAGTAGTTTAACAAAGACTTTTAGTATCACAGCCATCATTTAGCCTTTATTTTTTATTAAACCGTATCGAATTGACTCCAATTATATCGTATTGAATCATATGGAATTGTAAACTCATTGTATCAAGACATGTATCGTTTTGTGGCTTATGTATCGAGGCATGTATCGTATCGACAACTTCTAAATGATATCCAGCTCTAGTGGAAACGGGGGTTAATCGGAAATATGGCATCTTGAAAATAAATGCTTAAAGATTGCTCAAATATGCACGAATCACTCAAATACAACTTCAACTGAGTAAACGGTAAGAACTCTAGAAAGTGAGACACAGCTGCACAAAGCTGAATGACAAGGTTTCAATCAGTGAATCTTCGTCATAACATGATAACATGATTGGATGGACTTGGGTAATGACTTATGTTATATGATGTACAGTGTATATTGTGTTATATATTGTGTTATGTGGACATCTCCTAGGGCTCACTTCTGGATTGGCCAATAAGTTAATGAGCAGAAGTTACTGTCTTGTCGTTCATTAAGTGTAGTCAATATGATTAACTGAGATTCAGAAGCAGGACCACGCCCCACCGCCCTCTCCTCCGCACCGGCGAACCTCCACCCCACCCTCCCACCCCCATCTTGTCCGCCATAAGACGCCTACGAGGGGGGTCCCGTTCCGGCTGGGTCAATTGAACATTGAGATGGAGCCCCCACTTAGAGTCTGAACCCAGTCATCTCTGCCCCATCTGGTACATTATCAATAAACTTCTTCTTCACACGATGTGGCCTTGCTACACAGCAAAAACTGGAGGGTTAAAACTTTAGGGAGTTGTTTGTAACACCAAAAGTGTTATTTTAACTATTTGAAAGTTAAATGGGGGTTCGAGTTGGGGTTATTTGCCAGAGTTGATGTGATTGAGGTTAATTCAACTTCCTCTAGTGTTAATTCAACTTCTCATAGTGTTAATTTGGCTCCTCCCACTCACCACTTCAAACTCTTGTGAGTGAAGACCAGTTTGAACCAGTTTTGTACATAATTTCATCTTAAATTATCTCAAATAAAATAAAACACCTCTGTGCGTTGTTTAGTTAAATCAGGATAACTCTACAAAGTGTTATCTATTTACTCTCAAAACATGAATATAACTCTGGATTTCGGGGTTAAACTGGAACTTTGGTCCAGTGTGACTTAATTAACATTTCCAAAAATGTTAAATTAACTCTAGAACAGATTTAACTCATATAAACTCTGAGAAAATGTTAAAGTTGATTCTGTGAGAGTCAATTTTAACACTCCACTTTTTGCTGTGTAGAGAAATGCAGTTGAGGAGTCAGTGTGCAGCTTTGTCTCACTTCTACACTCACTGTCGTAGCCTTGCACCAGTGATGTGTGTATACCTTTTACGAGAGGAAACAATTATAACACGGGTAAAAGCTCTGAAAAGTCCATTTTGCAAAATAGATCTGCTTTAAATGAGGCCGAGAACAATAGCTGGTTTAAGTTAGATACATGTCAGTGATGGCAGTTTCAGCTTTAAAATGACCTGAATGATTCTGGTGAAGCTGTGTAGACTTTATATATATACACTTAGAGTCACTTCCTGGATTACCACCTAATGACATCACAAGGTGCAATGTTGAATTTTCAGCTCTGGAGAGGGAAAAGGACTAAATATGTACACGAAGACCAAAGCAAAGTCCTTTCAGGAACTTGCAGTCTCGTGTTCATGCGGATGTGATGAAATGGTCTGGAATGTCTGTTTCGTCTCATGAACATCTGAGCTCCTTGTGTTTGTTATTTTTAATTACTCATCACATTTTAGGGAGCAGTTAACGGCCCGTTCGTTCTCTGTTGATAGAAATCACTAGAAAGCAGACGGGCTGACAGTAATGGAGTTTGAACCGTGTGGCTGGAGGAAGTGCAGGCTGCAGGAGGACGGACAGTTATGTGTCCCAGACTGAAGCGCCACATCTGCTCCATCGCTCAGTCTGGAGTCTGGAGGAGAGCAGCCAGGAGCCCAGCTGTGGAGGAGAGGGCTCAGTATCACACGCACACACCCGGATGGACACACACACACACACACACACACACACACATAATGCCTCATAAACTTGTGATACAGAGAGTAAAAAGGCTGCCCTGTTGCCAACTGGCTGTGAAAAGAATCTCTCAGTAAGTTAAAATGACTCGAAATACAAACATAATATCTTGATTTGAGTAGACCTGGCTTTTCAAGTAAGACATTTTTGGCTTAAGTATCTTCAATTTTTTCTCATAAATTCACAAATTTTGCCCCAGAAAGTGTACAGTCAAAGCAGAAAACATTTTGTCTATTCTAACTTATAAGAAAGAGCCGCATGAGTCACTACGACTGTCTGGCAGATGTGGGACCAAGTCATTGTTTTGCTCAAGTCTTAAGTCTTTGACCTCAAGTCCGAGTCAAGTCCCAAGTCAAATACAGACAAGTCCAAGTCGAGTCTCGAGTCACTGGCTCATAAGTCCAAGTCAAGTTCAAGTCGTCTGCTTTGAGCTTCAAGTCATTTCAAGTCTTTAAACCAAAGTACCAAATATTAGAGGTGTAACGATATCCTCACGATACGATACCATCACAGTATCAACCTCACGATATGATATTTATTGCGATATTGTGGGAAAGCTCATGATATGGCGGGGAGGCTCACGATTAGGGATGTAACAATATCCAAATCTCTCGGTACGATATTTTCACGATAAACATCTCACAGTATAATATTTATTGTGATATTTTGCGGAGGTTAATAAAACTGTTAATATGTTACTTTTTCCTCTTAAAATGCCTTGACAAGACTTAATCCAAAGAACTAAGACTTAAAAGTGTTAGAACTGTTATTTCTTCTTGTAGTCTGCACTGAAATGGAGCAAAGGATCATGGTCTATGTAGTTCCCTCTGTCTTTTTTTAAAACATCTATTGCTGCACCATAACTCTTCATTTAAACAAAGACACTTGTAATTCGATATATTGTGATGGTCCACGATATTATTGAGAGAACTTTGACGATACGATATCACGATATTTTGGTTATTGTTACATCCCTACCAAATATAGCTTAGATTTTTGCAATTTTATACTAAATTGTATTTAAAAAGTCATGGTATATTTATATAAGAGTATTTATAGAGAATATAAGAGATGTAGAAATTAATTTAGTTAATTTTTCCTTTTTAAATGTTTTGACAAGATCTTGGTGTGAATCATTACAGTCAGAATAGAAAGAATTCAGATTTAAAAATGCTTCTCAAATCTTCTCAAGTCACAGGCTTCAAGTCCGAGTCAAGTCCCAAGTCTTAGTCCATTTTATCAAATCACGTCTCAAGTCCTAAAAATAGTGACTCAAGTCTAACTCAAGTCCACGTCACGACTTGCAAGTCCCACCTCTGCTGTTTGAACGAGATGGATTGGCTGATAAAGCTGCTGTAAAACTGTGCAGGAGGCCAAAACACTGATGCAGGTTGGACAGATTTAAATACAGACTTGTTACGACCCAGTTCTTTGGGGTCAGGGAAGTAACAAAAATAACCAAGATGGAAAATGGAATAAATTAAATTATGTTTAACGGGGGTGTAAAAGGTAAATTAAACAAAACTGACTAAAATATACAGAAAATAACCTAAACTAAGAAACAGAATAACAGAATTAACAGACAAGTTTTGTCTGTTACACAAAACAGGTCACACAGACTTACACAAACGAGCGGTTAACTAAAGGGACGCACACAAAACTAAAACACAAGTTCTCCAAATTAAACCACATAAGCCCACAAACAGAACTGAGTGACCAAATTAAAAAAGACACAAAACAGAACTAAACTAAAGAACTACACACATATGAACACAAACACAAAATGGCAGACTGGCCTCCAAGACCTGCAGCCCTGAACAACTACTACGTGTACTACTACATCTACTACTACGTCTACGTCTACTACTACATCTACTACTACTCTACTACTACTACTACTACTACTACTACTACTCTACTACTACTACTACTACTACTACTACGTACTACTACTCTACTACTACTCTACGTCTACGTCTACGTCTACTACTCTACTACTCTACGTCTACTTCTGTCTACTTCTGTCTACTTCTGTCTACTTCTGTGTGTGAACTGAAATGCGACTCGGTGATAATCAAAACAAAATAAAATAAATAAATAACAACAGTGATCAATTGATGACTAAAGCAAAATAATAAATCAAACCCTCTTAATCAAATTAATATCCCTGAGAAACTTGTGTAAAATTTTAAAACTATTCTTCCCTGGGTGCTGTTGTAATAATTCTATCAAGTCAAATTTCATTTTTTGGTCTTCTCTCCTTTTCTTCATTTTACTTCTTTCTCTTGTGTACTTCCTACATTCCGTGAATACATGTTCTGTTGTTTCTAGTTGTCCGCAGTTGTCACAGTGTCCAGTGTGAGGTTTTTCTATTTTATGTAATGAATAGTTTAATACTGTGTGTCCGAATCTTAACCTTGAAATTAGTGTTTCCATTTTCCCGTTTCTTGCTGAATTGCTTATAGGCGAGTTTCAGCTGACGTCATTGTTATTAAAAGCCCGCGTTGCATGCTGGGAAATATTTTGGTCGGAGGCAACAAACACGGTAGTGGTCAAACACAGTGCGTAACCTCGCGTATTTATCCCCGATAATGGTAAATTCCTGCTGCATTATCGGATGCACAAATAGAAGCACGGAAGAAGGAAAATGTCTTTTTCATATTCTGAGTGAAAAGAACCACTAACGGTGAATTAAATGGTTTTCAAACATTCGCAGAGCAAACGTAGAAGATCCTAACAAACCGTGGACTCCAACAAGTTCAACAACACATCGAGACTCTTGGAGGTTTTCATCTTTTCTGCTGTGAATGGCCCAGGAGTTTCCACCAAGTCATTGTGGATATCGCCCAAGTGAATATTTGTCCAGGTAGTTGGAGATTCTGACCAGAAATTTGGTTTGGTCCAGGTTTTATCGGGGTTGAAAAGGGTGATTTGGCGTCCATCGATGTTTATGACCAATTTCTGGTCAAATGGTCTTGGGTCCTCTGCCGTTAGAGTGGATAAATAACCGGGATCAATACCCTTTACGTGCTTTCTCGCTCCGTCCGTCATGTTGAATTAGTGTTTATTGCCGCCAACCAAAATAATTCCCAGCATGCAACGTGCGCTTTTGTCAACAATGAAACTCGCCTATAGCTCCCACTTTTTTCTTAATTTTATGGTACCATCGACCTCTCCTCTCAATATCTCCTTCTTGTTGCCATTTTTCCTTTATTTTCTGTTTAATTACAGTTTTTACCTCCATTTTACTTAGTTTTACTTCAATATCGACTGTTCGTCTGCCAGCAGCCCTGAACAGCTGCTGGTAATCTCCTTAAATACGGAGAGGAGCTGGAGGTGAGTCAGGATTGGCCAGGTGTAGAGGTAATCCACCAATCAGGGACTGGGACTCTCACAGCAGGATGCCAGGGGAACAATAACAAAATTAAAACACACACAAAACTTTAAAAAACTGCAGGTCTGGGGCTGTAACAATACTTCTTTTGAGATCTTAGCCATGTTTTAACTCTGATCCCTCAACATTAGTTCACTCAGAGTTGTATTTGGTTGTTTCATTTGTTTTTGAGTAATCCTGTATTGTCATGCATTCAAGGCACCGATTAATTGAAAGTGGATTTATTTCAGCCAGTTACTTCTATCTGTGTATACACCTACTATACGAGTATTTGTAATATTTTATTAAAATTAAAATTTTAAAAGCATTGATTAGAAAAGAATCTTTGCTAACAAGCACACACTTTATTCTGAACAGGAGGTAACATCTTTGTAACAGAATAGAGGAGCTATTCAAATCCTGATTCCAAATGTGATTGCAAATAGAGTATAACCTGATGCTGTGTTCCAGACAGGAGGTCGGAGATTTCCCAGTTGAATATTACGAGTTCTGACCTCAGAGCGTTCCAGCTGCATTAACTCATGTGTAAACAATTTGGCTAATGCTGAACAAAAGACAAAAGAAATGAAATAAAAAGAAATGTAAATGTTAAAGGACCCATATGATGCTATTTTCTGATCTATGTTACAATATTTTCTCATCACTAACAGACCTGGACTTGTGTTTTGTTTCATTTTGTTGAACACACAAATTTTGTATATTTAGGCTGAGCTCTTCTCTCAAAACCTTGTGATGTCATGTGGTGATACTGGAAGTCGCCGCTGTGTTTTTAAAGGGCCCATCTCATGCAAAATCAACTTTTCAGAGCTTTTTACCTTCTAAGAGTGATGTGTGGGCCTTGTATATGTCGCCGAAATGGTTTTTAGATTGATTTGTTAAAAAAAAAACGCCAAATCAAACTAAAGCTGCTACAACGATGACGCGGCAGATACACCTACGACGCGTTTGACGTAGCAGAAAGCGCTTCACCCCCTCCCCCACTCCACTGCCTCCACCCCCCCCTCCACTCCGCATCGACTGACAATTCCCACATGAACAACTAAACAAAAGCGACAGCATAAGTTCATTGTTCTACACTGCAGTGTACGCGATATAATAAGTTGATCTACTAGTGTTTATTAAAACTTTACCAATCAGTAATGTTCAGTTGATGTGGACGCGGTGCTTGAGCTTTGTGCTCCTCAAAGTCCTCGTCTGATTCCGGGTCCAACACATGCGGCTGAACGCGCTGTATCTCCACGATGAATAAAAGTTTATTCCTACCACTATCAGGGTGCACGTCTGTCTCCCCCTCCCTCCCTGAGATGGCGGAGGAAGGGCGGCTCACTCGTCGCCTACGTCACGTTTGGAGGGCGGAGCCTGTGCTTTCTCAGGACGGGCGGGGGGAGGAGCAATAGTCGGTCTTTCATAGTTCCTGGTCTGTGACTATTGTGTAATGGATGTTCCAAAACCCAAATTGTGTTTGTGTTTGTGCAGAAGATACAATGTGAAAAGAGTTATTTTGCATGAGATGAGCCCTTTAAATCACCGTACATACATCTCCACTGGAATCATTTGGATAATTTCAACCCTCGAATTACCAATCTCTACTGAACTGAAAGTAAACGGGAAGCTCTTAACTTAAAAATTACCAGTTCATGACATCACAAGGTGGAACAGAGCATTTTGAGCTTTGGAAATGTAGACAAACAATGAAACAAAACACAAGTCCAGATCTGTTTTTGAGGATGGAACATTATTCTAACCTGACTAAGCTCACAAGAGTCAATATAGGACCTTTAAACAAATGTCTCCAACATGTTATGAAAGCAGAATATTGTCAGATTCAGCCTGTATCAAATATTAACATTGTTTATGTGTTGGTTTCCCTTCCTAACCTACTTTTCTGGTGATTTGCATTGTAGCGTTGAATAGGGAGTGCTCCAATCATCTCACAGTTCGTAAACAGTAATCACCAGTTGGAGCTGTGTTCCAGAGCATTTTTACAAGTCAGAGGCAGGAAAATATCTCAGTTACCAGTTACCTTGAACACACCAGTAGTTCAAACCAATATTCAGTTTGTTGATTTTAAATAGTTTAAACACTAACTAGTCTATTTTTTGCCTTTGTTTATATTTCATCAGTTCTGTCAATCTGGTTAAAGGTCCTATATTACACAAAATACACTCTTTTGAGCTTTAAAACACGTTGTTACCTCATGGCAAATCTACCTGGAATTGTGTTTTGTTTCATTCACAGACATTTGAGTAATCCTGGTTTATTAGTCTGTCTGCATCTCCAAAGCTCAAAATGCTCTGTTCCACCTTGTGATGTCATGAAGCTGTAGGTTTCAAGTTAACAGGCACCTTTTCCATTTTGTTCAGTTTCAGTTCAGTTTCATTTCTCTCCAGCAACTAGATCAGGAATCAAAATACTCTAGACAGTTCGCAAAAACCCTGGAAGTACGAGTCTGGCACCAGCCAATCAGAAAATAGCCATATGCTCTGTGTTGGCAATGATTCCTAAGATCGAGAATTTAAAGCCGGAACAAAGAAAATGTTTGGTGAATTTTATCAAGGGGAAAGACGTTATTGTCCTTCTTCCTACAGGATTTTAGGAAAAGCTAGCTTTTCCCAAAAGCTTAGCCCCGTTAGCGGGGCATTACATACATCACGACCAAATAGCAGCGATTGGTTGAATAAAAAATGTACCCGCCTACCGTTGAGCAAATGAATCCTAATGCTGCGAGGTCAGTCGGTTTCTACAAAGTGAAACCAGCTGATGAATTAGACTAGGACCAATCACATCGCAGCATTGAAGTTTGTCCTGAAGTCAAAGGTGAAGCAGCCAAGCAAACCAAAACAAACATGGTGAACCAGACAGACGGACTTCAGAATGTTTTAGCATCAATACGGACTATTTAGTTCGTTAGCCATTTAGCCCCATTAGCGGTGCATTACATATGTGACGACCAAAGCAATTGGTTAAATAAAAAATGTACCCGCCTACCGTCGAGTGAACGAATTCTAATGCTGCGAGGTCAGACGGTTTCCACAAAGTGAAACCGGCTAGAGATTGGCAAATCTGAGGCTGAAATTGTCCAAATGATTCTACAGAAGCTGTGTGGAGTTTAAAAACACAGTGGAGCACTTCCTGTATTACATGACATCACAAAGTGGAACAAAGCGTTTTCAGTTTAAGAGAAGAACTCAGCCTAAATGTGCAGGGTTTTTGCGTTAAACATGTGTGAATGAAACAAAACACAGCTCCAGGTCTGTTTGTGATGAGGAAACATTACAACATAGATCAGACAATAGAGCACTATGGTCCCTTTATAGAAAAACAAACTTTTCAATTTCCAGTCTTTGTCATGTTCAAATGTTTGTTTACGTGTTGCCATGGTAACAACAAGCTAAACCCATTGTGTTCTCTTTTGGGATGATTCTGCAAAAAATCCCGCCAGGCCAAAGGTTTACAGTAGATTCCCATTCTCCTGGATAATGACTGTAAACGGGCCTCGCTGTGAAACCAATCAGCCCGAGCTCAACCACATCCACATGAGTCAGTGCCTCCACCAGATCTGCCCCGGCCGCCTCCCGCCTCCCGCTCCAGGCCAGTTGCCATAGCGATTCACTTTTTTTTTTTAATGGAAAAAAGTCCTCAAAATGTTGCGTATAACAGAAAGCCAAAACCAGTGGAGCTTTGGATTCTGACGTCACTCGTGTTGTTAAACCAAAGGAGACTTTCAGATGCTTACTTGACAAATGTTTATGCTTATTGAGTTATTCTACTGCACTTTTCTTTACTTTTTAACATTGTTTTGGCTAATGTATCTGTGTTTTGCACTATGACCTGATTCACACCAGACTCTACACATTACACATGAATAATCTGGGATGGCTTTTGCTGAAAGTGATCGGACAATGCGTAATGTCACGACGACTATTTGAATCGAATTAGTCAAAGCGTTGCAACAGCGAAACAAGCCAAAAAATTTAACTTCCAGTGAAGAGAAATGCAGACACACAAACAAGCCTTTGTTTTCTGCAAGTTTTTCACAAACAAAATAGTCTGTATTGACGCTAAAACAGGCTCAAGTAAATCTGACTGCCTCGCCATGTTTGTTTGGGTTTGTTTGACCGCTTCACCGAAGCTTCGCCGATTCAGGACAAACCTCAATGCTGTGATGTGATTCATCGGCTGGTTTCACTGTGTACAAACCGTCTGACTTTGCAGCATTAGGATTCGTTTGCTTGTCAGTAGGTGAGTACTTTTTTTATTCAACCAATCGCTGCTATTTGGTCGTGATGTATGCATAAGTGGTATATTTTTCCAAATCCCATAGGAATCTCTTTGTTCAGGCTTTAAATCCTCGATCTCGGGAATTGCTGCCAACACAGAATGTCTGGCTCTTTGCTGATTGGACGGGGCCCGGTCTACAACTTCCGAGGTTGTTGCAAACTGTCTAGTGTATTCCGTTTCCTGACCTAGTCACTGGAGAGATATGAAATTGAGCGAAGGCATTAGGTGGCACCAGCCTGGCTAGATTTGTCCCTCCACCCAATTAACCTCATACTCCAAGCGCAAGTACAAGACAGGACAACATTTACCTGCACAGACACAACAAATAGTGCATAATAAATAGTGCAAAAGGCATGTAACGCAAGGCACAAAACAGTCTTTTTGGGGGCGGTTAGGGGGGTCTGAGTCCAAGTCAGAGTCCTGCATCGATTTTTGGAGACCCACACCCGCGCAGTACAGCACCGCACCTGCCCGTTAACCCGTGATTATACCAAAGTTAAACCCACACCTGCCCGGACCCGGTAACATTACATAACGGTTACGCTTTCTTCAGTATGAATGCGAATTCACAAACGTGATTCAACTGACATCAAATCACAGGCATTATTCACTGAGCAGAAGAGACTTTGATCGAGGTGCTGGACTTTTGCACTGCACACGCCATGGACTGAACCAAGACTAAACCAGGACTAACCCAGGACTAACCTAAGGACTGATTCCAGGACTGAACCATGAGGACTAAACCAGGACTTAACTAGGACTAAAACGGAAATAAAACAGGACTAAATCAGGACTAACCCAGGACTAAACCAGAACTGTACCAGGACTCACTGTCGGGACGGGCTCAAAGGTACGCCCGTGTAGACCATCGGGTGACAGTGGGTGAAAGGACCAATGCAGAGCTCTGCACCCCACGGAGGTAAGCGCAGCCGTCGCTCGATCGTGCTTTGTGGACACCCTGCTCCACGGGCTCGGGGTTCTCTTTCTCTCTTAAATCCAAGATTAGTCCTGGTTTAGTCCTGATTTAGTCCTGACCCGCCCGTGTGTAATCTCTACCCGCTCGCATACCCGCCTGTAAAATTCCAGAACGTTAAAACCCGCCCATTTCAGCAACAGTTTAGGGTTAGGGTTAACTCTGGCCCAGCTGTCTTTGGGGAGTTCTGTTCTTGGAGATGAGCAGATTCGTCGCTTCCTGGCAGCCTGGTGGGTAGAGAGCGAAGAGAGTTCAGCATCTATAAATACAGACATCAGCATCATCCTTTTTTCAGGACAAGCTGCAGAAACACAGCCTTACATTTTAAAGTGGAACTAAACACTGTCTCCTTTTTTAAACAGAAATAGCATTATCTGTTGTTTCTAATCATGTTTTTGCCAACTTTAGTACACTATAAACTAGATAAATGAGCAGATTTCAGGTTAAAGTTTGTGCTGCTTTCAGGGGCCTCTGCAATTTCCAGTAATTGGTGACATCACTCAGCACTGCCCTGGAATAATAATGGAAGGTGACACTGTACAACACAGATCAGATCATGTCTAAAAGCAGTTAGAAAGCTCAGAATGGATAATAACTGACAACACCTGGTTTAACGGTGGCTTTGTGCTGATGCTGTATTTCATCGTGGGTTTTATGAGGACCACACTGTTCCCCGAGCCACTGCAGAATGTCGTTTACACAGAGTGGGATTTTGAAACAGATTTTGATGCTTCTTTAAGTACAAAGTTTGGCCCCGACACTTCCTCCAAATGTGGAAAATTCAATACTGCTAATTCACTAACATTTATGAGCGTAACATACAAGTCAAATAAATGTTTTTTTGATGGGGTATTTCTATTGCCAGGAAAAACATCTGGAAAAAATGCAAATTATTATGACTGTATTTAATTTTACAATGATTTTTATAGCATTATACATGATCATATAATTAATTACACAGGTTTTATTTGTAGGATGAGGGGAACATGGTGACTCTGTGGATGACACTTACTTTATTGCCCCACAGAGTTGTTTGTCCTCTGTTTTTGACCCCTTCCCATGATCTTGAGCTAGTCTTGGTCAGAACTAAACCTGCGGGGGGTTTATCTGTTGTGCATGTTTTGGGTTGATGGTGGAAACTGGAGTGTCCAGAGGAAACTCATCCAGAACATGGAAACTCTGCACAGACCCAAGCGACTTGAGAGTCAAACCCGGAACCTTTTTGCTGTGAATCTTTCTTTTTGGCAGGTGGTCATAATGTTTTGCCTGACTGCTGGTATTTCAGTTTGGTCAGAAGTTGATATTCATGTGATAAGATATTTCCAGGACAGCTTCTTTTGGATCTCTGCCTTTGTTAGCCTGATTCATCAGTTTTCATCGGTTTCTCTTCACAGCATTAGGATTCTTTTTCTCGACAGTAGGCGTTTTTAAAAATAATTTAACCAAATGCTGCTATTTGGTTGTGACGTATGTGATGTGCCGCTAACGGAACTAACTGGTATATTAAGCTTTTCCTAAATCCCATAGGAAGAAGGACAATAACGTCTTTCCCCTTGATAAAATTCACCAAACATTCTCTTTATTCAAACATTCGCTTTAAATCTTCGATCTGTGGAATTGTTGACAACACAGAATGTCTCTTCTCTGATTGGCTGGTGCCCGAACTCACACTTCGGGGTTTTTGCGAACCGTCTAGTGCAGGGGTGTCCAGACTTTTTTCATCAAGGGCCACATCTCGAAACACATAAGAAGCAAAGGGCCGATCGAGGGCCATAGACTGGTGCTCATTACAGTGAATAATTGAAATATGTGCATGTTTAAGTCTTTATTTAAGTCTTTATTTATATAGCACTTTTCACAGACATTTGTCACAAAGACACTTTACAGAGCATTATTCAGCATTATTCATTCACTCTATACCTGGTGATGGTAAACTACTATTGTAGCCACAGCTGCCCTGGGGCAGACTGACAGAAGCACAGCTGCCATGCCAATCGGTGCCATCGGTCCCTCCGACCACCACCATCACTCACGCACCACTTTCATACTAGACAATGTGGGTGAAGTGTCTTGCCTAAGGACACACAATGATTGAATTGATTGTATTTAACTGACCTTGACTATCAACTGTTCTGGAGACCTGGAGCATGTTTTGGGTTGATGGGGGAAACCGGAGCACCTGGAGGAAACCCATCCAGACATGAGGCATTAGTGCTAGCCACTCAGCCACCGTGTTTAATATGTTAGAATGAGCCATCAGACTTTATTCATGCTAAGATCGTCAAAACCACACACTAAATAGTAAATATGAACTTTATCAAAGTAGATTTTCAAAAACATTGCAGTAAAAAGTTAATTTTAATTGACGCAAGGTAATTTGAGGGCCAACAAAAATTTGTCCGAGGGCCACATTTGGCCCATGGGCCATAGTTTGGACATGCCTGGTCTAGTGTATTGTGATTCCTGACCTGTATCGTCTCACTCTCTGTAATTTATCGGACATACGTTCATCTCAATACTGATTTATTGTATACGCAGCTCTTAAGATCATAGTAAGTCTGTGTACTGCCTGCAGCTAATTCTGTTCTATTGTCTGATAATCAGGAGGTGCACATTAACATGCTAGTTGTTGTTAGCTTTACTGTCTTCTCAAAACTCTGCACTGGTCTCCAAGAGCTATGAAAATAACATCTAAACCCACCGCAGTGAATAATGAGGATTTTCAGAAACTTTGGATCACTGCAAACTGTTTCAAATTAACTAGTTGTTTTTCAGGATTTTAAGACAATTAAAAGTCCTACATGACGCAAAACTGATTGTTAAAATGTTGTTTTCTTCTCAGTAACATACACAGAGTTGTGTTTCATTCACATGTTTGAGTAATCCTGCTTTATGAATCTGTCTCCCTCAGCAAAGGTGAACATACTCTGTCCCACCTTATGTTGTGAAGCTGTAGTTTT
The DNA here is from genome assembly GCF_026225935.1 of Boleophthalmus pectinirostris. Taxonomy (NCBI): domain Eukaryota; kingdom Metazoa; phylum Chordata; class Actinopteri; order Gobiiformes; family Gobiidae; genus Boleophthalmus; species Boleophthalmus pectinirostris. The sequence goes on from NW_026571095.1 coordinate 3,051,638, forward strand.
CAAGATAACCGTTCCTTTTACCCTTTGTTCAGCAGAGATTGGCAATTCAAGAGGTGAAATTATCTGTAGCAGAAGATGGAACAGAATGTTTTCCATTTGAGAAAAGAACGCAGAGTGAACACACAGGGTTTGTCTTTTAAATGAAACACAACTGCATGTTTTTGATCAGGAAACATTATGACACAGATCAGAACAGAATATAGGACATTTAACTAAACGAGACTGCACTGATGTGGGTTCAAACCTCCTCAGACATTTTTACACAGTTTTCAGAGTCATTAGGGAACACTTCAAATCTCATTCATTTCCATCGTTACATTCCTTTGGTCAGATAAAACACATCACTGCTCCGATTAGCCATGGTCACTCTTTATGTATTTATTTGATCTTCGCTCTGGGCGTTAAGTACACAAAACTTCTCTCATTATTGTGATCTTTACTCAGATAAAACCACACGTGGAGCTCATAAAAGCGTTTCGATTTGCAGATGTGTCCTGGCGTTGGATCGGTCTGGGATACCTCGGAGTCTTAGACAATGGAAAAGTGCAGCGGCTGCTTCGGATCTGGTTTCTCACACTTTTTATGACAGGTTCTCGTGTTTTTCTAATTAGTACTTGGTCTGGTGGGATAGTACCTGTGGTGAATATTTAAGTTTTACATCTGTTAAGTGGCAGTTTGTGGGAAAAAGTACAGGAAATAGCGTTATAAAGAGTTACAAAACAAAGTAGAACATGCAGCGACAATTTACAATTTAAGTAGCAAATTTATTCTGTCAGTTTATACCATCATTTAACAAAATAAAAGTGTTAATAAATAATAAAATAGTTACAATTAATCCTAAATAACTGATAAAAAGGGTCTGCCACCTGTTTGTCTCCATGGAAATACGATTGCCTCGTCTAGAATGTTCCACAGTAAACTTTAAACCTATCTTGTCAAGGGGGGACATCACTAAGATACAGTACAGGTCAGATCTGTGGAGAGTCGCCCCTGTTCACAGAAGGAATTATTGTGTTTGTGAGTAACAGAAACACGTAATGAACGAAAGCAAGATGTTTTAATTTAATGTCATACCATGGAACATTCTAGGCAAAACAAGAACATCTCCATGGAGACAAGCAGGTATGGGACCCTGCACTGAAAAAAATGCACAAGTGAAACTAAAAACTGGATTGACTTTTTGGCTACTACACTGTTTATATTGTGTTTAATCGTATCAGCTCCGGTTCCAGGTCATCTTTTATTCCGAGTCAGACTTGAGTCACTATTTTTAGGACTTGAGACTTGACTTGGGACTCAACTTGGACTGGAAGATCAGTGACTTGGGACTTGACTCGGACTTGAGGCCTGTGACTTAAGAGTTGAGAAGCAGTTTTAAATCTGAATTCTTTCTATTGTGATCGTAATGATTCACTTTAAGATGATGTCAAGACATTTAAAAAGGAAAAATGAGCATTTCTACAAGTGTTATATCAGGTTAGGTTAGGTTGCTTTGTTTGCACCTGTAGGTAAATTTGTTTTGCAGATTTGAGAGGCAGGTCCCACATTTCACATTTCATTCAACCACATTATGAACAATAAATACGTATAAAAACACAATTACAAAATAAAGTGTTTCAGTGCAGAATGGTTGGTTCCATAAACAGTTAGTTAAATTCATCCATCACGCTTGGCTAAAATCACAATAAATATTAAATATATAAAAAAACACACACACACAATTTTTCCAAAACAAACGTACTAAAATCAGTAGATAAATAGATTTCAGTTTATTCATAAGTATGACAGCAGCTGGAACGAAGCTCCTTTTAAAACGATTTGTTCGAGATCTTGGGACTAAAAGCGTCTGACCAGAGAGAAGCAGCTGAAACTGTGAGTTTAGTGAGTGTTGCACGTCTTTTATAATCCTCTGGGACGTCCTTTGTAAATGTCTTGAGTACAGAAAGTCCAGGCGGCTCTGAGGATGAACAATCACCAAACTCGTCCATTTAACCAACTGATTCAGGGAGATGTTGTTTTTGGCAGAGACGCTCCCAAAACCATGAGACCAATGAAAACGTTAAAATTGATTCCATAAACAGTTTATAAAACAGTGTCATCATTGTTCCTCAGACAATGACGACGCTGGTGCCTCTTTGACACACAGCAGCACGATTATTATCAAAGGTCAAATTTGAATTAATGAGTGTTTCAAAATACTTATAAGGGTCCATCCAATACTCAGTACTGATATATAAATATACTATGATTTTTAAAGTACAATTTAGTTTAAAAGTCATATAAATTGTAAAAACCAAAGCTGTATTTGGTGATGTGGTGTAAAGACTTGAAATGACTTGAAGTTTAAAGTAGACGACTTGGACTTGACTTGGACTTATGGGCCAGTGACTCGAGACTCGACTTGGACTTGCCTGTATTTGACTTGTGACTTGACTCGGACTTGACTTGACTGACTTGAGACTTACAAAACAACGACTTGGTCTCACCTCTGTCTTTTGGCAACTTTACTGCAATCTATAGGTACATTTGCAACTTTCTGATCAAAAACATCTCAATGTAAGTTTGTGCTGCCTTCAGTGAACTATAAGTACTATGTAACATAACGAGAGACTACCCTGATTACTCATGTGTTTCTGATTACCTGACTGCAGGGGCGGAGTTTAGACCAATCACAGTGTTCCTTCTACGTCCAGACTCCTCCCCTCCTCTTGTTTCACTCTCTTCTTCAGTCCTCCAGGCCCTGCCCGGTTTAGCAGCTCTGTTTGAAATGTGGTTGTGGTTAGAGTTTAAGTATTGAGTTCCACTTTAAATTCACCTTCCTTACATAATACTCTTTTTGCGTGGCGCTCTTTGCCTTGGTCAGGTTTCCAGTGGTTACAGTGATCTGGTCTGGACAGGATGACGACCAGAAGAAGTCAAATGGGAACAGACAGAAAAGGAGACAGCAGCGTGTTCGTGGTTTATACATTAGAGATGGAAGGAAAAGTTCATATATTTTGTTTTGGTAAATTTTTGTCTATTGATCAATTGATACTTTTACTCCTACTACTACTACTACTCCTACTACTACTACTACTACTACTACTGGTGACACAATGCATACATTAGCGAACACTGACATAAAAGTTTTAGTTCCAATCAGGTCAACTCTTTCTGGTCAGACTGTGTTAAAATAAAGCTGTAACTTGAGTAAGACAGGGTCAAACAGAGCAGTGCTTTCAGTTAGCGTCACACTCCCAGAGAATGTGGATGACATCAGCTGCCAAAATATCAATTTTCATCCATCCATTTTCTTCCATTTATCTGAGGTTGGGTTGTGGGGGCAGCAGTCTAAGCAGGGACTCCTAGATTTCCTTCACCCCAGACACTTCCTCCAGCTCCTCCAGGGGGATCCTGAGGTGTTCCCAGGCCAGTCCAGAGACATAGTCCCTCCAGTGTGTCCTGGGTCTTCCTCCGGTGGGACATGCCCCGAACACCTCCCGAGGGAGACGCCCAGGAGGCATCCTGAACAGATGCCCTACCCTCATGTGCTTCTCTTGACTTGGAGGAAGCAGCGGCTCTACTCCGAGCTCCTCCCATGTAACTGAGTTCCTCACCCTATCTCTAAGGGAGCGCCCAGACACCCTGCAGAGGAAACGCACTTCGATCCTTTTGGTCATTACCTAGAGCTCATGAGCATAGGTGAGGGGAGGAACGAGTACTGAGCTTTGTCTTTTCGGCTCATC